>NC_071551.1:7404883-7704883 GCF_026979565.1 Vidua chalybeata | reverse complement strand
CTTTGCAATATTTATTACATCTACACACATATAAACGCTTGCTTTTGGGGGGTTGTTTTGGTTTTTTGATTGGCTTTGAAGTCATGGTTTGATTTCCTTTTGGCTGCAGTGTTTCTGATGCAATCAGTTTTTCCATACTCAGCTGCTCTCTGGCCTGGAGCTCTTTTGGGAGCATGTGTCAAAGCAGATTTGGTTCAAGAAGTCCACCTGGCCGGGCTGGAGGCCGAGGATGCCCAGCCCTGGTGGGCACTGGGGCTGTGCCCGAGCCCTGGCACTCCTGGCTGCCCGGGGGCTTCTCTCTGCTTCCCACAGAGGGGCTGGAGGTGGAATTCTTGCAGGAATTGCAAGAATGAGATCTAAGGCTGTGACACGAATTTGCCAAATTTGTATAGAGAATATGTGAACTTGTTTAAAATACTGCAGAGTTCCACTTTAACCCTTTGACTGCTGCACAAGAATAGCTCTCACATTAGGAACAATTAATGATCATTAACTTAAATCCAGCTTGTGCTGGGCTTTAATAAACTGAAGTTTCTAGTCACTTGAAAAATTGTACATGATTTCCCTCCTCGCAGCTGTTGGGTGATAGGGAAATTCTCTGGGTCCTAGGATAAGAGCATGTTCCTGAGGCACTGTTCCAGGAGGCAGCAGTGCTGCATTAGGCTGTCCAGCACTGAGTGTACAGGGGACACTCTCAGCTTCACTCTCTGTAGCTGCAGGGCCTTAAAACACACACAGACCTTGACAGACTGAAAAACCTGCAGTGGAATTCCCGAGGTGCACTGACTGTTCAGGAATCTGCACAAAGTCTCCAGCACTGCTGCCTAAAACCAAGCAATTCATTTTCTCTCATGTGTGCAGGTGGTTTTTACAAAACTTCTGGATTTTGCTGTGGGTTGCACTGACTTCAAGATGTTTCAGAATCTATTAAAGCTGAACTCAATTTAACTGTTCCTGGTTCTTTTCCTATGGTTGTTAATTATTTACAGTGACAATTCTAGAATCTAACTGTGAGAACATGACCATTTTCATGGCCAGAAGTTCTGCTGACAGGATGCTGTTGTGGTCTCGAAATGGGGGAAAAGCTGGAGAAAAACCATGGACTGTCTGCAAAAGGAAGAATAGACTTGTGAGCACAAGGAAGAAATTATCTTGAGCAAATAAATACTGTGTAATGAGAGCAACTGTACATCTATTTATGAAAATACTCCTTTTAATTCAGTTGCAGCTTTGTAAAGTTCTATGTGAAAGTAAATCTTTTACCCCTTTTTGTTGGGGCCAGATAAGAAATTTCTTTATTAAAATAAACCAGGAATGAGCCCAGAGGATTCTCTAGATTTTGACTTGGTTGCCTAAGAAGCACTTTGATGTGAATTTGGTGCAGAGGGGGGCAGCCCTCACGGTGTTAACTGAGGGGGTCCCTGTGACTCTGGCTGCTCTGTGGTGGCCTCCCAGTGCTGACATTCATCCTCCCTGGCTATCCATGGCACTCCTCAGCAGCTAAGAAGGAAAGTGAACTGTTTGTGGTTTAATCTTTTCACTAAAAATGTAACTGTTGGGGAGGGGGGGGAAATACAGTTTTTAATATCTACCCTTGTTTCATATTGATTTATTACACTGCTCAGCTGCCAAATGAAAAACAGCTGGCTTCACCTTTGAGAAAGACACAGGACATCAGCATGGGGGACTTGTTTATTGTTTGTACAAATTTCTCTAGCTTTGCTGTTGTGCCTTTGCCTTCTCAAGTAAACCATTACGAATAAAACCAGGAAATCAAATGTTTTAGAAGCCAGAGTTGAGCACAGGTCTAATTTGTAATATGTTTGTAACTAGAAAAGGCTTTGTAGTCCAATAATCAACCATATAGTGCTTAAGGCACTCAGGGAGTGTAAAAGCTTTAGAGGCATCTTCCAAGAAAAGCACACGCTCTTTGGGTGGTCTTTTGGGGAGAAATGTTCCTTTAGAGATTCAAAATGTGCTGTTGTACTTTCACTGCCAAGCTGCTCATCTACCTCTCATAACACTGTGTTTTGCAGAGCTTGAGGAGAAGATTCAGAGCTGAGTCCCACCCCTCTTCTCTCCCCAGGTGGGCAGCAGGTGCTGCAGTTGTTGGAAGCTCATTGTGTCTGAGTGTGGCCTGTTGTAAATGAAAATGGGGCTCCACCATTCACACAGGCCTTGAGTCTGATTCTCCAGGTCCTAAAATAAACCCTGGAGTAACAGAACATGTGAGCTGGAGGCACAGCAACACTTTGGAAGGAGATACAGCCTGAAAGAATCTTGGATCACTAATTAAATTTAAAAAGCTCTTGAGATTTTTTTGTTCCTATTCCTACCTAAGGTAAGCAGTTACTAGGAGTTGTATCCTCTGTGGCCTCTGTGGGAATTTCTAATGCTTGACCATTAAATCTGTTTCAGTTCCACAAAGTCTGTTTTCTAATTCACCAGCAGCCTAAAGTTCTGTTAATGGCTGAAGATTTATCGGCCCATGAAGTAGAAAGACCCATCACCTATAGCAGAGATTGTCTAAATGAGACATTGGGATCATATGTGGGATAAATTCTATGGCTGTTGAGAATCCCTTACAAGAATAGAACAGTGCCATGTCTGAGGTTACCAGTGTTCTGCACTGCAAAAGGGAAAAATAAAGGCTAGAAGTTAAAAGCTTTGAATTAAATGTATAAAATAGGTTAGAAATTATTTATGAAATACACTGAGTGCCTTGGCAGGGAGAGGAATATATGATTTGGAGTCGTTTAAGATCAGTCCTTCAGCTTTCTTTTTGGTCTCTTGCCTCCTCAAGAACTGTGGCAGAGCTGACAGCAAAAAGGGCTGCGGGGCACTGGGACCAGCAGAAACCAAGAGTGCAGGAAGAACAGTTTCTGGAAGTTTAAGGAATCTTGAGGTCTATTCAGTCTGCACAAAAGGAAGTCCCTAGTGAGTAGCATCTTTTCCTCACTGTTACCATCAGAAACAAAGTGTTCCAAAGCTTGGAGGCTAAAAAAGGGCGTTTAGGAAGCACCATTAAAGCTGCAGAACAGTTAGAGTTTTACAAATATCAAAGTGCTGTATAACAGGGAGCACCATTGTTGTTGCTTACCAAGGTAGGAGCGTGGATCTGTTCCCTGCCAGACTGAGGTAGGTTCCCATGCAAAGACAGAAATCATCTGCTGCCTCCTGAGCTCTGCTTTCATTTGCTCTGCAGCTGATTTGCCCTAAGCAGGATTCCTGCTGTATGTTGTAAACAACCTGGCTGGTTTCCTTTGTAGCCCGAAGAACTTCAGTTTGGGGATTGTTTATTTTGAAAAAGAGAAAAAAAAATTGGAGCTTTATAACCTGGCCTGCTCACAAGCTGCCTCATGTATCAGCATGAAATGGTTCTATGCACAGAGCTTTTTGCTGCCTTGACATTTTCCAGGTTGACTCTCCTTGGTACTAAATGGTGCTCTGTGGCCAGAGGCATGTGAAACTCAGAAAATATACTTTCAGCCTTGTTTTACAATTGTAATAGTGACTCCAACCCAGATGTGGACTGACGCCTCTGTACTTCAGTTTTTCACCAGCTACAGTTCCTGCTGCTCTCTGCTGATGCAGTTACAAGTGCAGCAATCCCCACAGGGGCAGGAGAGGATCCTGTCTGTCCCATGAAATGGAGTGCAGGGAGTTCCTCGATCAAGGAGGGACACAGGAGCTTGTGCTGCTGCTGACTGGGCTCTGTAATCCCTGTGCAGCTTTGCCTGTGACCGCCTAATCGGAGGGCACAGTGTCAGTGGCCTTGACTGTGATTGGAATGGACAGTGGCAGCTGAGCATTTGCCTCCAGCCCTTTGTCCTGTGCCTGGAGCAGCCCTGCTGTGTGTGCCCTGCTCCTGTGTGCAGCCAGGGCCTGGGCTGTGCTGCTGCCATGCCTGCAGTGGTGCTGCCTGAGCACAGCAATGCAGGCCCTGCCTCCTGCCAGGAGAGCAGCTCACAGCGTGGTCTCGGTGGTGGATTTTTTAATGGCTTGATTCTGCAGAATCTCTGGGGTGTGTGGGGAGGGAAGCCGGGGCAGGTCAGGAAGGGATGAGTTTCTGTAGGTGGAAGCACAGAGGAGAATTCTGCCGCGCTGTTGTGTTCTCATAAGCTTCTTTGAGCCTGCAGAAAGATGATAATTAAGCTAGACAGAATCTTAAGCTTTTGCCTTGCCTTGCCAGCAGCACTTCAGAGTCTCCCTCTAAAAGGAGCTGTGCCTTGTGCTGGTTCTGTACATGCTTAACTGCTCTCACACCATATGGGTGTACAGCAGTGCCTTTGTTTTAGTCTGACCTTGACCTTGGAGGTCACAGGTTTCTGAAAATATATGGGACGTGTGGACTTAGCCTGGCTGTTGTAGCTACATCATCATTTTTACCTGATTTTTTTTTTCTGCTCTCTAAATGTAGCCAAGTCTAGATGCCAGAGGATTGGAGCAGTGCACGGAATTAAATTAAATCTTTTCACTTTCAGTGCCATTGTCAAAAGGAGGAGGGGAGACTTGGATAATTGAGAAGTGTTTAGATAAACTACATCCCAGTAACAACGAGGGTTTTGCAGAGACCAAAACCAGCAGAGCTCAGAGTGTACCTGCTCTAGCAAGTAATAGACTAGCCTGGTACCACTGCATATACAAAGATTGCCAGCTCATATCCTTCTGCAGAGAAGGTCCTTGGGGGTTTAAATAGAGAATTTTTCAGGAACAGCACCTTGACTTAAGTACTGGTGAGATGGATCACAGAGAACGAGATCTTTGGAATAGTCAGATCCTGGACCTGGTCATGCTTAAAGCTGAAAGTCAACACCTCAAATTCTGCCCTGACAGAAGGAACATTAAATTCAGCTGTGTCAAGCTGCTGCAGAGCAAAGACTCAAAAATACTTTTGATACACAAGTACTATTAAATATCACTGAGGGATCATAACGTTCTATCTTCTAGATTGGGTTGTGGCTGAGTTGAGCCTCAGTCACAATTAAATTGGTTCTGTAATTCTAAAATGACACTTACTGACATCTTTGCAAGAGCGGCCACACTGCTTTTGTGATGTGTTTGAGTGTGTTCTGTCACCTGGGTAGAAAGAAGAGGTTGTGTGTGTTGTTTTTTTAGTCTCCTGTCTTGACAAGAGTGCAGAGTTGGTTTCTGTCTGGACCTGAATAAGTCTTTGTGAAGGTTATTAGCACCATTCTTGCTCAGAGCTACTAAAAAGAGAGGGGAAGCAGTAAGGGAAGAAAGAGAGAGATTAAAGGGGAAAACCCAGTGGGTTATAAATGTATTTTCCTCTGTGCTGGAGGTTAAATAATATTTTATGTGTGCGACAGATACTGTGATTAAGGAGCTGTTAGGCAGAATGAGAGCTGGGAAGCAAAGGGAGCAGAGATGCTTGAGGGAAAAGGGTACTAAGATGTTCTAGTGCTGAATTCTCTTGTGCATATCTACTGTGTGATATGTGGCTTTGTGTGCCTTTCAGTGGAGGAAAAAAAAAGTATATTCTACAGACATTTAGGGTGTTTTTCCCTTTTGTTTTTTCGTATCTTTTCTGTCTGAGATGTGTCACTGGTTACTAGTGACATTGCTTTAGAAAATAGTCAGAGGCTCTAATCTCTGCTGCTACTTCAAGGTCTAGGATTAGGACCGTAGAATGGCATATGATAATCTTGTACATAAATCATGGCTATAACAAATGGAAGAGGTTTATCCTGTTTACTCTGCTGCAGACAGACTCGCCCCTCTGCGTCTTGCTCAGTTTGAGGCTCCTCAGTCACTGCAGAACCTCTCGAGTTTCAGCTGTCATCATATACCCCTCATTCAATCCAGTGAAACCTGGGCACTCAGACTGGGTTTTAGATCAGGTCAATAAATACTTGACCTATGCTGGGTTGTATTTTAATGTTCCAGAGACGCCTGTCATTTCCAGAGGCTCTTCCTCACGCCGCACGAAGCTGCCTGTGTAAGCTGGGCTTCAGACAGGATGATATGCCTGTCTCATCTCATAAGCTTTTTACTTCCACTCAATGGACAATGTCTCATTGAAGCAGCAGTAAACAGGGAGCAGTGTGTGCTGTTAGCATGCACTACAAAGCTCTGTACTTCAGTCATTTAACACAACATGGGATTTAAAGCTCCCCCTGCTTCCTTTTGCAGAAGACAGTGTGTCATTCCACTTCTTCAGCTGATCCACTTCTGACAGACAGCAGTGGATAGAGCAGAAGGAGAAAAAGTAAAAAGTCTCATTTCGGAGGCTCTTTGTCCAGACTGAAAATAAGAGAAAGCCTGCAATGTTATAAGGTCCAGGTGAAGTGGAAATTCATGAATGTTTGTGTGAGTAGTGGGATGGTCCTTGAGATCCTGTGGGGTCCAGCAGAAGTAGATCCCATGAAAGAGGTGGGCATATAATTTTGCAAAAGGTGAATCACTGGAAATGTTTTATCTTCCCTCACAGAGCAGAGGAAGCCATGGAGTTAACAATCTAATGGACACATTAAAGCAGCACACTGGGATGGGGTAATTATTCTAAATCCCTCTGATTCATTTGCATATATTAGATTGGTTGGGGAGGGACCTGCTGAGTACCGAGGTTTGTTCTGCCTGGTATGTGAGCCTTAACTCAGTGGATGTTTGTTTCCTGCTTTGTTAAGACCAAACAGCTCTTTGCTGTCTCCCTTTTAAGGATTAATGTGTTCATGAGATCTGTTCAAAAGCCACAGAATGGAATTCTGCTGTTTTCCTGCTGGTGGTGGGTCAGTGGCTGAGGCAGTGATAGCGACAGCACTTTCTGTACGTTCCCAGAACCGTGTCCCACTGCTTCAACACAACCTCCCACCCGGGACGGCTCGCTGCCAGCGTTCACCCATCTGAGAGCAGCCAGCTGTGCCGAGGGCAGCCAGATGTGTCCCGGAGGGAGGCTGTGTGCCAGGGGCTCCCACAGGGAGGCCGTGGGGCTGGCTGGTCGGGCTGGCTGGTGCCTGATCCCCGCTCTCTGTCCGAGCAGCGCGGGCCGGCTTTGCGTGCCCTTGCCCGCTCTCGGGGCCGCTCTGGCGTGCGCAGCAGCGATCACACTGCCGATCAAAACATGATTAGCAAAGCTGCAATTAGAGAGCAGCCAGGAGGGCGGTGGCTTACTGCAGGAAGGGTCAGCACTGGTATCTGTCAGAACAGAAATAAATATGGGAGATGACAAAGGATTTAGCTGCACTCGTGTCTGAGGAGACTGTAACTTAAATAGCCAGGGCACTGCCAGGAAGAAGCTGGGAGCACTGGCATTTTAGACAAAGAGCAGGGGGGCAAAGAGAGGAAAAAAAGAAAACCAAAACTGGGTTTTCCTCCTGGCCAGATACTTTCAAAAGGGACTTTTAAAAACTAAGAGGTAGGTTATGTAGGTAAAACATTGCCTCAGGGGGCTCTGGGAAAATTATCCACAGTGCAGATCCTGGAAACTGATTCAGTGATACCAACCAACATCATGGGGTTTGTGCAGAGGGACTTGTTCTTGGGATTGTGGCTGCAGCCTCGGGTTTCCTTATTGGTAAAATGTGGTGAAGCATGTACCAGAGAGCAGGAAGTGAGGAGTGCCTGCTGCTGTCTGTGGGAAGGAGCAGGCACAGCGATTCTTTGGGTGACACCCCACTTACTACACACGAGCTGTACTGCAGCCAGAGCTGCTGGACACCTGGACACGGGACTGGGAGGACAGGCTGCTGAGGAACCTTCCACCAAGTATTCTACTGTTGCAGAATGATGCTCCTTCTTTTCCTCCTTTCCAAAAAAACAGAGAAGGAAACTGCTGCAATCTTTCTTTCCATTGTTGGGCTTTTTTAGCCATAGCAGATGAGACTGACTGGAGGTTCAAGATCTGCTTTTAGAGAAAACCACAGAGAAACAGTAACTTGTTTTTAGAGGAACAATAATTTGTCCTGAAGATAAAACCCCAAATCTTAGAGGTGCCTGTATGGACTTAATTAATTAAAATCTACCCACCTCGATGTTTTACAGCACTAAGAGTGCTTGTTTTGTTTTGTTCCTTAATATTCCTTTGCAATATCTGCCAAGTGTTGGCTTGTGGATGACCTGTGCAGTTGTAAATCATCTTGGTTGACCCTCTATCACTTTTGTTTTTGATAAATGGCATTGAGTTTCACAGATGACAGTGGGAGATCAGAGGTTTTGGTACCAGGGAGGCTTTGAACGTGTGATGGCATTGGAAGAGCTGTGTGTGGCAGTGCCAGTACAGTTCTTATGGCCCTGCTGCTTCAGGCTGATTGTCATGCTGGATACACAACTAGAGGATAGTAATTTGGTTCATTTTGGAATCTCTGAGATAGGCTACAGCCCAACAAGAGGCATCTGCTTTTCTTTTTGCTGAAGAACACTGCTGGAACTTCTCTGTATAAGAAAACCCGTTGCTTGATTTTATTAATATGTGATGATTTGGCTCCTTTTACCTACAGAAAATTACTTTTCAGAATAAAATGCAAGAATATTGGCTATGAAAGGGGAAAATAAAGAGTGTAATTGTGTTAATTATCAGAATACCAGACATGTAATTAATATGCCACAGGAATAAAGAGCAAATGTACTAATAGCATATAATTGGACTTAAACTACACCCTTGGTAGAAGTCTCTGCAATGGAACTGTTGTGTTTGTGCTCCTTTTCAAATTAGCAATAAGGAATAAATTAACATCCATTTTCTTGCCCGTACAAAGGCAGAATCATATTGTGGGGCCGGGTAATGAATTCAGAGAATGCCTTTACATTCCCACATGGCTCTCGGGGAGGGGAATACTCATGCACATGGCTCTTCTCCCTTGCAGGGGAAGGCAGAGAGGAAAACCTCATTGTGTGACCAGATGTTTGCAGAATACCATGAGCCTAATGAATACAAAACATCTGTAAGCTGAGAAATTCAAACATTGTCACCAGTACCTGGTGCAAATATACGAGTTGGTTTATCCACCCACCCTTTTATACCAGGTGTGTTACTGGACTGTGTTGTCAGACAAAGAAATGGGGTAGGGGCAAGACACTGTCCCAGAGGGGCATCTGTGATAGAACTGGGGAAAAAACCCATAGTTCAGCAAATAGTTATGTTAATAAAGCCTAAATATTACTGAGGTCCTTAACAAGTATTGCTTTTCAGGTAAAGACTTGAAAGCCAGTCTGTTCAAGATATTTCAAGGTATTTTCAGTATATCTTGATTCAAGGTATTTCAAGCTATTGCAGCACTTGTTAATTTTCCCTCCCTTCTTTGTTCCCTTCTTTCCTAAATATGTAAATGGAAAGCCTAGAAATTCTGTCTTATTCAATTGTAATGCACCTGTCACCACAGTATCCAGACACCTGCCTTTTGCTTCACAGAACTATTGTGAGGGTGCATTAATTAACGCTTGTAAATGCTCGGAGATCCTGGGATGGAAGGTGCTAATGAGTTGTAAAATATTATAATGATGATGCAGAATATTCAGTCTCTCTTTGTAAGGAAGGACTTGCATCTCCCCTTTATTGCTTTAATGTTTCTGGATGCATATTTTGCTACAGAAGGTAAGTCTGAGCAGGAAGAAGAATTGAACAAGATAGATTGCTAATGCTGCTGGCTTTCTTGTGAGGGAGCTGGTTGGTTTCATGTACTTCTTTGCTTATTGAATTTTCTTTTTGTCTCTCTGATGAACCCCTACTTCAGTGGCTTGTTGAGAATTCTCTGAACATTCAGAAATGTCAGGGGAGAAGATTTTCTTCTTCAGATTGCCAAGGCCTTCATTTGCATCCCCTAAATCAATTCTCATACATGATCAAAGCAGTTCTGGAAATTTTCAAGTGTGGGGAAAACCAGTCCTGTAATTTTTTCTCCTCTAAAATATACATTCAGGTTCCAAAGCATAAAAAAATAATAATAAAGTCTTAATCTACCGAATCTAAAAACACTCAAGTTTTATGCCTGTGTTCAGAGTGTGTATATTGGGGACAGCAAAACTAGAAATTATCTAACAGGTCACCTATGTGTGTTTTGTCTTCCAGCTGGCAGGGGCATTGCTCTGGCATTGTGTTGTGGAGTTTTCTTTTGAATGACCCAAAAGATACCACTACTGTCTGTTGCTTTACGAGAGTATTCTGGGGTTTCATAGACCTCGTGCGGAATTAATCCTTTATATTCACCCTGAATTATCTTTTTCTTAGCCTCATAATAGTTTTCTGCTTCTTCAGCCATGTCAGAACCAGAAAACACCAAAATTCAAATGCCCCAAGTATTTCAGGATTGTCCTATTTCCTTTTCCAGTGGGGATGGGAGCAGCTAGAGTGGTGCTGTTACAGCTTCTCAGAAGCTGCTCTCTTGTTGCCCTCATCTAATATTCAGCTTGGGTGTGCATGCAGCTCTCTCATGAGTTTAATTACTGCATAGTCTCTGTGGCAATTGGTCCCTTCTCAGAAGTGGTTTCAGGGCAGCTGTGATAAACTGGTGGAGGAGATAAAGCTGGGTTTTAACTTCCCATTAAAAGAAATCATCATCTGCAAACACACTACTATGCAGACATTAATTGCACTGAGATGAAAAACAAGCCCACACTTGGTTCCAGACTCTTTATTTAAAGATAACCATTTTCTCAATGCAGTTCTAGACTATTTGAAGTTTGGGCCCTTTCCCTATGCATATTCCTTTAAACAAGAGTCAAGTCTAATGTCCAGAAGTAACAGTGAATATTCTGCATGTATTCAAAATCGTTTATGATCCTGAGCTCTAACAAGCAGATCCAGATTTGATGTTGATGCACCCGAGCATGTCCTGCTGCTCCCTGTATTCAGTGTGCATCGCCTGCCTTTCAGGAGCAGGCAAATGCATTCATTTCTCCCTATCACCCTATCTTTCCTGTTCTGGCTGCTCAGCTCCACTCTGACAAGCACAATAAATGTGTCCTCCTGGGTCCTTGCAAGCCAGGCATTAGTCACACTGTGCATTTCAAGGACATCAGGCCGATAGGTTTTCAGCTGAAACAGAAAACATGTTCTGCCAGGAGCCATTTGTTCCAGTTTTGTTGCTTACCAACAAAATAAAGATCAATGGTTTTTTGGAACCAGAGAAGCAGGTCAGAGAGTAGGAGGGAGATAAGTGGTAAAATGAAGTTGCTGAAGTTAGTTCCCTGAATTTCTCTGAAATAATGGCATGTGGCATTTGGGATAGAGTGAGGATCTCTGTCAGCGTGGGAAATGCAGTTTCCTCTGGCAGACAGGAGGAACAGGACAGGTCTTGCCTAACAGCAAGCAGGACTGGTGCACAGCAGGTCCCACACTGGGTGATTGAAATCAAATTGAGTTTTGTGGAACAAAATGAGAGGATGTTGTATTTGCCGCACTTCCAGAGTAAGTGCCAGTGGAACATCCGTGGTGACAGGGATCAGGATTTCATGTGGCTGCCTCACCTCGTGTGCAGGGCCTGTCCTGTCTGTATCAGCCTCTCAACTGCCTGGTCAAACCTCTGTCACTCAAGGAAACAAAGCCATTGAATTGATCCTAAAATACAGGCTAAAGAATTGTTTGCTTTACTGAATCAGTGCCTTAGTCACAACTTGACTCGGAGGAGTTTTGCTTAGAAAGTGAAATGCCATCAATGCCTTCTCCTTCCCTGGAAATTTCCCAGTTTCAGCATGACTGATTCAGCTGATTAATTCATCTGAGCTGGTAGTGTCATTGTGTAATAAATAAGGTTTACCCAGACATAGCATTTCATCTCTTAAAAGTGTCTCTTCTTCCTAATTCTGCAGAATCAGAACAACTTAAACAAGTCCTGATAGTAACACTGAAGTCCCCTTCTCACTGTGGTCCATGGTGCTCTGCTTTCTCCTGTTAAAATGCATGATACAGCCCAAGTGAAATGCAAAGCTCTTTTAAAATGTGTTTTTGCCACACCTAATGATAACTTATTTTGCAAAAAATGTTTAATAGAGAATGTGTATATGAATGCTGACTGGCCAGACATTCAGCCCTCTTCAGATACCTTTATATTGACATTAAAGCTCTGTCCATAGTTAGATTCCTAATCAAAATCCAGTATTTGGGTGAGTACTGGATGTGTGTTACGCCGTGTATTCATCAATGGGCAATTATCTTTCAACTGACGAGATCTGGCCTAGCAAATCTTTACTAATGGGGTGGTTCTTACTCAGTACATTAGTAAGCCTAGTTTGAGAGTCACACTGTGCTGGACAATCCTACTCTCCATACAAAAGAAAAACACATCATGTAGCACCCTGTCAGCTGAAGCTGCGTTGGCAGAATGTAAAGACTCAGCTCTCTGGCAACAGATGGGCTCCAGGCTTCTTCTGACATGATCTGCCATCCAGCATATGTTAGCCAGGCTGAGAAATCAAGGAGGTTTAGACTGAGGCTTTAGCTTTATTTAAAAAAAGGAAGATGTCTTAGCTCTTGACAGAGCAGCTGCCCTACAGTCCATGGAATACATGTGGAGTAACTTGGCTAAGGGAGAGCTCCAGAGCACAGGATGGAACTGGGGATGGTCACAGCCTCAGGGTGTGGCTCTCCAGGTTCCTGTTCGGCTCTGCAGAGTGAACAGCGAGTAAAAGGTTGGTTTTGAGCATGGAAGAGGAAGGACATTTTTCCTTTGGGCACCCAAATGCAGTGGCTCATACAGCCCAGGTTCTGTCACCTCGTGAGGCCCGAGTGGCTCTCCAGGGCAGTCAATAGGTTGGTTTCTCACCTTTGCTTTCTCCCCCATCTCGGGTGTGGGGTGACCGGGTAGTGAGGCCTGCGCTTGCCTCAGGAGGGAGGAGGAGGCTTTTCCAGCACAGATCAATCTTGGTATTTAAACTGCACAGGAAATAAGGAAATACCACATCTCTAGGATCCTGAACATTCTGGACTTTATTTTTATTTCACTGTGGGAGTGAAATGGCTAATAGGTACAAAGCATGAATAGTCAGATCCAATTATAAAATAAGTTGGTTGCATTTTAATTGTCAAAACTCAGATCACGGTATTGATTATTTTTTCCTTTGTTGAAATATTTTCTCATTGGAATTTTGGATAGTAGAGCAAAGAACTTTATTATAGGACAAGTTCTGTGCAACTTAATGAAAATTCTTAATTTAGATAGCACTTGGAAATTTTTCCAAACAGAAGTAATCTTTTGCTTTGATAGAAGTCACTGCACAAAAAAGGTTTGTTACTCTGCAGGGCAGACTCAGCGATGCACCAAGGTGTGTTTGTGTTTGGACACATTCCTGCAGGATTGCACTTCTAGAGCTGGGAAAACAGCAAGGTGGGGGTGCTGGCTTAATGGTTGGATTTGATGATAATAAAGGTCTTTTCCAACCTAAATGATGCTGTGATTGTTTGTACCCGATGTTTGTAGCACCAGGTGTTGGCAGTTTGTTCCATCCCAGCTGCTGACTGGGTCTGTGCGTCCCATTCCCAGTGTGTCCCTGTACCTGCCTGCCTCTGGCACCAGCTTTGGGTTGGGTGAAACCCAGCGGTTTAATCTTTTTTTCTGAAAAGATGTGCCAATGTTAGGGCGAAAGCATTCAAGTAGCTTTATATGGGGTTAATTATTTCTTAAATAGCTTCATACGGGGTTTAACGCTTCCCAACGACTTGGGGGCTTAATCAGCATTTACTAAATCAGCTGTGTGAGGCTTTGGACGGGCACCAATTTAAATGAGCTGTGTGAGGCTTTGGAGGGGCAGCAGGTCCCCTCAGCTGTGTGACGCGTTGGGGAGGCCCCTCTGCTCCCTGCCCGGTTCAGCCCGCGGTAAGGAGCCAAACGAAGCCCAGAGCGCCCGAAGCAGCGGCGGCGGAGGCGCTCCGGGCCCGGCGGGCGGGAGATGCCCGTGAGGGAGCGGCGATGCCCGTGAGCGGGGACCATGGCAGTGCCCGTGAGGGAGCGGCGATGCCCGTGAGGGAGCACCGCGGCGATGCCCGTGAGGGAGCACCATGGCAGTGCCCGTGAGGGAGCAGCCGTGCCCGTGAGGGAGCACCATGGCAGTGCCCGTGAGGGAGCGGGATGCCCGTGAGGGAGCGGCGATGCCCGTGAGGGAGGACCATGGCAGTGCCCGTGAGGGAGCGGCAGTGCCCGTGAGGGAGCACCATGGCGATGCCCGTGAGGGAGCGGCAGTGCCCGTGAGCGGGCACGATGGCGGTGCCCGTGAGGGAGCGGCAGTGCCCGTGAGGGAGCACCATGGCGATGCCCGTGAGGGAGCGGCAGTGCCCGTGAGCGGGCACGATGGCGGTGCCCGTGAGGGAGCGGCGATGCCCGTGAGGGAGCGGCGATGCCCGTGAGGGAGCAGCAGTGCCCGTGAGGGAGCACCATGGCAGTGCCCGTGAGGGAGCAGCAGTGCCCGTGAGCGAGCAGCAGTGCCCGGGAGGGAGCACCATGGCAGTGCCCGTGAGCGAGCAGCAGTGCCCGTGAGGGAGCACCATGGCAGCGCTGCCGCAGTGCCCTCAGCGCCGGGGGCGGGGCGCGCCGCAGCCCGCGGGGGTCCGCAATGGGCTCTCCCGGCGCCCCCCGCCCCGCGCCGTTGGTTCGCTCCCTCCCCCGCCTGGTGCCCGGCGCGGGCCCGGCCGCCATTTTAGGAGCCGCCGGCGGGGTGGGCGGGGGAGGGAGGGGAGGGACGGTGAGCGGAGCGGGGCCGCGCAGCGCTTCTCCTCCCTCCTCCTCTTCCTCCTCCTCCTCCGCGGGGCCGAGCCGAGCCCTCCGCCCGCCGCACAGCGGAGCCCGGACCAGCGGGGGCGCCAGCCGGGGCTGCGCGCTGCCGTCCCCGCTCCGCGCTGCCATGCCGGCCCCCGCCGCCCGCCTGCTGCTCGCCGCGCTGCTCTGCGGAGCGGCCGCGGCCGCTCGAGGTAACGCGGCTGGGGCGGGCGGGGGAGGCTGCGCGGCACCTTGGCGAGGGCGACGGTCCGGGTCGCCTGGCGAGCTGCGCCGCGGGCGGGCGAGGGGACGGTGTCCTTGGCGCCCTGCGCAGGGGAGGGAGCGCGGAGGCGGGCGGACATCGAGGGTAGGGGAAGGGGGGAGGATGGAGCTGGGGCCGGGATGGCTCCGCCGCGGCCATTGCACCTGCAGAGGGGACGAGGGGATGGCGGCTCGTCCTCCCGGCTCACCTGCGCCCAGCGGCCCCGAGCCCTCCCAGCCGCGGAGGGCAGAGCCCGGCCCGGCCCGGCAGGGGATGCGCGGCGGCGGCGCTCGCTGTGTCCGCCCGCCTGTTACATAACGGGGCCCGGGGCGGGCGGGGGGCGGCACTTGTTGCCGGGAGGGTCCAGCGGCCGACCCGGCCGGAGCGGGGCCGGGCAGAGCCGGGGCGAGAGCGGGGATTAAACCCCTGGCAGCCGGGCCTGGTTGGGCTGGCGTGGGAAAGCTCCATGCGGGGATGAGCCGGAGCAGCGCCTGGGCCAGACCGTGCGGGTTCGCGATGTGAGCGCGGGCCTGGTGGCTATTGATTGATCCCGAGGAGCAGCAGCATCATACGCATTGCGGGGCTGCTCCCCGGCAGGCTTCAGTGAGAGGCTCGGAGACGCTTCCTCACCTGAAGGTTACCCCTGGCATCGGGAATGCTGCTTCTGCAAGATTCAGCTGATCGCATGATGAGATTTAAGAGCGTTGAATAGCAGCGTACATTAGAAGTACGGCTGTAAAATGGCTTATAAATACGTTGAAGGGGAGTTCTTGATCTGAAAAACAGCTCGTTATGGATACATCTTGCTGCAGTTTCCCAGTGTGGGAAGAAGGAGATGATGCTGTAGTATGTCTAGGAAGTCCTGTGCCAGCTGTTCTGACAGTGGCCATCATTTGCCTGTGTAAGATCCCTCAAGTACAATCTGTTCACCAGCGTTTGTGGTATTGCTAAATGTAGTATTTACCACACCAGTACACAAGCATAGTGTCTTTGAATTCCATCGTTTGAAATTAGGAATAAGATTAAGATCAAAAGCCATTTTCCAAGAAGGCTGCTTGGAAACAAATGGCAGATTTAGGCAGCATTACCCAGGACAGCGGTGGTAGGCAGATTTTCTGCAGCTTGTTGGAGGCAGTACCTGTTTTCAGTCAGACCTACAGAGCTGCTGGACTGCAGGTCCTGATCTGTTTAACTTCATCACACATAACTGAGTTACAGAATGAGGGCTGGTCCCACACAGTATGTGCAGTTGCCTTAGTCCTTGCAGCGTTTTGGCTGCTGTAGGTAGGCCTGGTAATAATATTACGCGGAGATGCACTTAGTGACAAGTAAGCTCTGGAGGACACCTGGAAAGCTGCAAGGGCTGCTCGTTTTGTTTCCTTGTTGTTAGGAAAGGTATTTGTTTTGAAGCATTTATGGTAAGCTTTCCATTTTGTGCTGTATTGCTAGTTCTTTTTTTTTGGTTTGTTTTTTTTTTTTTTTTTCCAAGTACAGTTGAACTTGCCAGTTCTGCCTTTCCTGTCGCTGGAACAGGGGAGTGAAAAGTGTTTTTTTTTTTTTTTTTTGATGATGGAAAGGAAGGGAAATAGCATTTTGGGGATGTGATCTTGCACAAAAGGCAGGTGTGAGCTAGCTGACCTACCGTCTTCCCTGTAGTTATTTTAAGGGGTGCAGAAAGTGATTTTGGGTTCTAAAGAGGCATTTTCCTGTCCAGCTGGTGCAAAACTATTAATCTAATCAAATTTGTTTTGTAATTGATCAAGCTGGCCCAAATATTTCTAAGCTTGTTGCGGTGGAGAGGCCGTACCTAGCCGTGCATTCCAGCTGTGTTTGTGGGTGAAGCAGTTGGATGTCTCTGAGCAGAGCAGGACGGGAGTGGAATGGAGCAGTTCCTGGGGGAGGCGGCAGCGCAGCTCACGGCTGCTGCTTCCATGGGCCTGACCAGGCAGAGTGGTAGAACCTCTGTTGTCTTGGGGCCCTTCCAACTCGCTATCATTTAGGAAGGGTATTGATGGAAGTAATACTATCTTGAAGAAACTTTGCTGATCTGTGATTATTTCAGGAAGTTATGTGGTGCTGTGAATGTCTTAAATCCAAACCACAAACCACTTTGTTACTACCACAGTCTTGCTGCAGATGTTTCTTTGACACAGGAACAGCCTTTTTAATATAGGGCTGGGGATTAGGTAGGTTTCTTTCTCCTTTCTAGAGGCAAGGAAATGTAACACTACCCTAAAGCATTATGTAGAGACAATTTGGCTATTTATGTGGCCTGTTCTTTTTTGTTCTTCAAGTATTTATGAAAGTAAGAAGCCACTGAGAAGAAACCTCTGAGAATGAGAGAATTAACTAGTACTAGACCTCTCTACAATGTATAGTGATTGGGAAAGCATTATATACAGCCATCTGTTCACGTAAACAATTTTAATCTCTTTTTCTGTATGTGTTATTTAAAATAATGCACTGCTGTGGAAACTGAAATGGAGATGGTCTGGGCAAGCATGGTTTACACTGCATTTTAAATACTCCTGTGCTGGTTGTCTTCTCCCATGTTACCAGGCTGCAGGTTGTGCTGTCTGTGCTGAGGTAGCTGGAAAATTTGTCAACAGAAACTTCTCTAGACTTAATAAATGTATCTTTGGTTTGAGGTCGTAATGTTACTGCAGACACAAAATAACCAGTTGCAGATAATTGCAAAGATTTTTTTAAGGAGAAGGAAAGAAGCTGGGCTCATGGGCTTCAGTGTGCCATGAAAGTTAGAAGGGTTGAAGTCCAGGTCAGGCCACAGCTCTGCATAATGTGACCATCCCACAATTTAGAATTCTGGTATTCTGGGTAAAGCAGTGTTTCCTGCCATGAAGCCCAAGTATATGGTAGCTGAGTGGCTTGTGGCTCTGAAACTGTTATGCAGAGAGGAAGAAAATTCTATGGTCATTAAAGTTTTCTGAAGAAAAACTCTTCTGCCATTTTTCTGAGCCTTATCTCATTCCCTTTAGTTCCATTGGGAGAAGTCTCTCTGAAACATGGTTTGTGGTGTCAAGGGCCACATATCTTGTAGCATTATCTTTGCTGTCAAAGACAGAAATGACGCCTCAGCATGAGAGAGTTCAGTGAGGCGGAAGCCTTGGTCTTAAATAAATCTTGTTTTGCGCTCTAATTTATTTGTTTTGTACTGATTGACTCACATTGGCTCCTGTAGGGACTAAACCTCCTTAGGAGTCTTTAGAAGGGATTATTGGAAACCTCAGTGCCTTTGAAGAAGTGTCTGTCTGTCCTTTGTTTATAGTATTAGGTCTCATCTCACTTGCTTTGTATCTGATTGAAAACAAGTTGCAGCTACTGCTCCCAGTGGGTTTCTCTGATTTTAAATAGAGTCAACAAGTAGAGCCAGAAGTGCCAGCTATACTGGGGTGATGTTTGCTGTATTTCTAAATACTGTTTCCTTTCAAGGAGCAAAGTTTGTAAATATGACAACAGCTAAAAGGAAAGGGGTTTCCACTCTTGCACTATAATTAACAACATTTAAGATAACATTTATTAAATTAGTGTTTGTAGTTAAAGGCTTATGTTTTCTATTTCAGTCTTCTGTTTAGTGTAAAACATTTTAAATTTCACTTGAAATTAAGGCTTTGTTTCTTAATCCTATTTAAACTGTTTTGTGGTGGAATCTTTGTTTTCTCTGCCAGGCTTTTATCCAAATTCAAATTTGGTCAGTATATCCTCTGTCTAAGGTCTTTGGTGCTCTGAATGTTTCTTCTGTTGCAGTTGTGGATAGTAAAAATTGCAAATAGGTTCTAATCAGTCATTTGCATGTCTCTTAGTTTCATCAGGCTTATAGCAAAACTTCCATGTATCTTTGTACAAATAAAATCAGATTTAGACAACTGGTTCAGTGGAAAACATGAAACTTTCTGTAAGTGGTGACAAACAAATGATTTTTCTCTGGGCAAAATACAATTTAATAAAACCCTGTTGAATCCCTACAGCTATTGGTTTGAATGTGGTCTTTGAAGAGTTAGTGTTAATTGTACAGGCTGATAGTGTGGGCAACTGATAGGTTATAAATGTTATCTTGTGCTCCAGTGTATGGCAGTTGAGCTTCCAGAGCAGGAGTTAAAAGTGCTCCTTAACTGTGGCAAAGAATCCAAGACAGAGATCTGAAACTGTGGGATGAATTTCAGCCACTGGGTTTTCCTTCAGCCAGGAGCCATAGAGGGTAATGGTGGATGTCCTGCCCTTACTTAATCTGTGTCCTGGGGCATCTCCTGGATATTCCAGGTGAGTCTCCTGGCTTCACTCCCTCGTGCTTTGCTGCTGCCTTCGATTCCCAGCAGTGGAAATGGTAGCTTGTCTTGGAACCTCATACTGTGGGTAAGTTCCACGCTATCGAGAAGGTCAGCATTGGAGCAGAACTTGTGTCCAGTTTTATCCCATTGTTTGGACCTGGTTGTAGGATGATGACTTTTGATAAAATTCTAGGTTTGAGAAGACCTAGTTAAATAAACAAGTACAATACATCTTTTCATTATCACTGGTTTATTTCAAGTTGCTTATATCCAAAGTTAATCCTGGGTCTTTTTTCGTGGAGACTGGAGGCAGGAGCTGTGAGTGGCAGGCTGGGCAGGACAGAACACACATTGTAATCAGGCCAGGCTGCGCCTTCTCTTATTCAGCTTTGCTTTCAGGGTGGAGAAGGCATATTTTATTGTGTAGCTCTTCACTCCTTGGCTGTGGTTAGGTACTACACAGATTTGTTCTTTTAATGCTATGGCTTGAAATTTCATCAGAACAGTACTAAATTACTGTTCAAGGTAAGACACGTTGAAGTTTTTATTGTCTCACTGGAAGGCGTCCTTGTGATCTCTTGCATCCAGAGGAAGACAATTAAGCAAAAGATACACAGTAATCAGTTTTTGTCAGACCATCAGGACAAGTAAAGGACTCTTTACTAGTTCATCTGTGTTAACAGAGACTATAGTTCTCTTTTTGTGAATTTTCTATGCATTTTTCATGAGGTCTCAAAGGTACATTTTCAGAATGAGGATTTTGTGGTTACTGTCAGATTGAACAAATAGCTTTCAAACTCTAGTACTTGTTATTGAGTTTAATACGTTTAACCAGTTAATTCTTAAGAATTTTTTTTACATTAATCATCTAGATTCAGTTCTAACAATATGCAACATGTCTAGAAATCATTTTATATTAGAGTAGTTAACTAGAAGAAAAAGGGTTCCAACTACAGTCCGTTCTGGGTGAGGTGTGTTTAATCTTTGGTCATGTATGTGCCATTTGTATGTGCTCAAACCCATTTGAGTTAAATAAACTTCTGACCACTTGTAAGAAGAAAATGGATGTCCTCAGAAAGGGCTTTAAGTACATTTAATTTTAGTATTTGCTTTCAAATTACAGAGCTGAATTAATCTGATTGACTTAATAGCCTGTGATCAGAGTTTCCATACTAGCCCTAAACCCAGCTGCCCTGCCTACCTGTTAATTTACATTTGTTAATTCTTTTAGGCACCAGGAAAAGGTTGCTGCTGGTTATGTGCTGGATTGTGTCCTGCAGCATCAGCCATCGCTCTTGGGAAGGAAGCATCCTTGCTTTGAGGAGCATTCCCTTTGCTGCAGAACAGTCAGGCTGGTCTGTTCTGGTTCAGGAGACAATAGCAGATGGTATTTTCAAACCTGGTGTTGGAGGCACACGTGCTGTTCCTCCCCCTGTAGCAGCAATTACCTGCCGAGAGCAGAGCTGGGAGTGGCTGGTGCTCTCCTCGTGGGACGTGTTCTGTCAGGCTGGGCAGCAGGGAGGGCTCTGCAGGAGCGTCTCCGTTCAGAGTGACACCCGGGAAATGCCTGTGCTTAGCTGGCCTTGGAATTTCTTTGTGCCCACTAAAAGGCAGGCAGAAGTCTTCAAGCTGCCTGTGCCAGCACGGCTCCCCCCACTCGACTAGATTAAATGCTCGTTGGGATTTACAGCAGATTCCAGCTGAGGCGCTCACAAATAGTGTGAATATTGTATTTCAAGGAAACTGGTGTGGTTTATCCCAGTTAAATGGCAAGAGATTAACAGCTCAGGGCACTTTGTTAGTGTCGAGCTTGGGATAGGCTGCTGTGCTGGTTTGAAATTACCAGTCTGTCTTTGAACAACTTCTGTAGATTGCAGGAGTTCTGTGACAATTAAACTACCCCTTCACAGTCCAGCACTTAATGCTATTTAAGCAGCTGAGATCACGATAATACTCAGTTCAGTTTGATTGAAGGGAAGCAGTGATGTATTGCTCATGAGCTGTACTTCATATTTCAAATGCTAGCTCGAGAATTCCTTCCAGTGTGTGGTTATGCTGAAGTCAGTAGATCGCAAATACGGATAACGGGCCTTTCCTGGATGTTCAGCAGTAAGTTTGGTGTTTTAAAATCCAGTGATGTTTAGCCTTCATACACACAAAGGGATTTAAGCTTTATGTTTTAAAATCTGGTGATGTTTTAGCCTTCCAAAACACAAAGGGGTTTAAGCTTTATGATTTTATTGTCTGCAGCACAATAAAAAGACATGACTTTGCTTTCAACTGGGCCTGTTGTTTGAAGGTTCACTAGACTCTGCAGATGCTCAGCATACTCAAAATTCTGTTCATATGTGGTTACAGTACTTCAAGGTTTTATAGAACTCCCTACCCAGCAGTAGTGGGATTTAGGAGGTTGCTAAATTAGGAGAAGATTTCTCAGAACATTAAAAAAAACCTAAGTATTTTTGTAATCCACATTCAGAAGCATTAGAATGGAGATGGAGGGTTTTTTCTGGCAGAGATCTGTTCTGGCATTTTATACCACATCCTTGCAAGGATGAAGATGAACGGATGAAAGGACTCAGATTTTCAGTTGGGGTATAACTGTCCTGGATGTGCTGACAGAAAAAAATACAACTGTGACCTCCTTGTACTCCTGAAGCCAAAGCTGTGTTGGTGACGCGGTTTTCTTGAGACCAGGTTTGAATTGTGGCTGGGTGTTCCATGGGAGCCTCAGACCTGAGCAGTTCCTGGCACCTTCCCTCCGAGGGAGGAGTGAGTGCTAGCAGCTCTGAGAGGAGCAGGTTTGTTCTGAAACGCCGTGTTCCTGGGAGGGTGCTGCAGCACCGGGCTCCTCTGGGTGAATAGAACAGTGTGCTTGGCATTTACTGCCTCTGGGCCGTGCTGCATACTGGGAGTGTGCCTGTGTGAGCCTACCGAGGCAATAAAGAGAGTGTTGCCGTATTAAGTAAAACCACATGGAGTAATTAAACACAGTTTGCATTAAAACAGTTCCTTGTGAGATCTTTCTTGCTGCATTGTTATGGATGAAGAGATTATATATCCTGACTGCTGTTGCTACTAACTAGTAAAAGATTGCAGATGAAAGCATATTGGGAGTGTTATGGTTTCCTGTATGAGTTCTCTAGGTCTAACCATTTATTGAAGTGTCCTTTTATCACTGTTTTTTAATTGCCCTAGGTAAGCATATGGCACATGGCACAAATCCATTTTAGTTTGTTGAAGAGGCAGGATCCAAGAGTCTGGGTTAGCCTTCCATCTCTGCCTGTTTTGACAATCTGCTTATATAATTCTTTAGAGGTGAAATAGCAGGACTCAGCTGTGTGGTAGTGTTCAAGCTGTAGTGTATATTTTGCTGAAATTGCACAGGCATGCATTTCATATGTTTTAAGTTCTTGGTCTCCTGCAGACCAAAACCTGGGTGATGTTGCCTATGGAATGCTCTTTGGTAGGTTTGTTGTAACCTCTAGCAAAGCATTTCTTATGTGCATCGTTTGCTGAAGATTACTTGGTTTTGTCTGGTAAGGGCAGTTTTCAGTCCCTTTAAGATGTTCTTCAGTAGACTCTAAGCAGCTGGATACATGCAATTTTCCAGAACTGCATGTGGGAAAATTGCATGTGCTATTAAGGAAACTTCCAGGAGCCACTCATGCAGTCACGCTCTACCACCTGAACTGGGAATCATAACATAAAGCCAAATATTTAATAATTAAGGGACTCTCCTGCTGGTTTGTCACACAGTAGTTGACAACCTAGTAGATAACGTGATTTGATCTTGCATCTTTAGTGATGTAGTAGAAAAAACTCCTTTTGAAGCTGACAGGGAAAGAGACTGCATTTCTTTGCAGCAGACGAAGACCAGTCAGTCATCTTGACACAGGCTCAGGTGAACAGTTTGAGGCTCTTCTGTGCAGAGGTGAAGGATGCTCTTGTGTGACATTTTTTAGTGGAGTTTCCCAATATCTTGAAACAACTACTAAAGAGATGAAGTTTGACCTTTTTTCCACGTTTTCTTAATGATAGTGAAAGCCCCTATAAGGACACAAAGCTGACATGAGAACAAGTCTTCCTGTTCTGAAGAACAGTCCACCGGCTGTATCTCAAGTTTTCCGTGGTGGGGGAAGCAGAGTGTAAACAAACCCTGGTGTTTCGTGTTCCCTAGTGTGGTGCTGACTGAGGTTTTGCTGGTGTCACACTTGGCACCATGGCAGCAGCTCCCCATCACTGTTATCAGGTCTTTGAATTGCACTTCAGGGGCATCTTAAATCCCAGCATAGTTTGAAACTAATTTACATTCTCTGAGTTACTTTTGAAAAGCCTACAGGGACACTCAAATTTCCTGAACGTACTTAGCCAGGATTTTGTCTCAAATCTTTTCGTTTATTAAAACCTTGATTCAGAATTACAAAAGAGGAAAATACTGAAATTAGTATTATGAAGCATTTTTTAAAGATACTGTCAGTTTCAAATGTTTTGACTTTGCATTTCGTTTTCCTTTCAGTTAACAAGCATAAGCCATGGATTGAAACAACCTATCATGGCATAGTTACAGAAAATGACAACACAGTGCTCTTGGACCCCCCTCTAATAGCCCTGGACAAAGATGCACCTCTGCGTTTTGCAGGTAAAGAATTAATCTGCATTTCTGTTTGAAGATGTGGAAATGCTTTCCTGGGGCAAATACTCTGTGTTAGTGTGCTTTCCCTAACAGTAGCATAACATTTCAAGGCTTTTAGATCCTAGGAAATGTGTGTGCATGGACCAGTGTTTTATTTCAGGTTTGCAGCTGTATCCAAGTGTTCAAACCAGAAAGTACTTTGCTTCTTTCAATTTCATGTGTACATGGTAATTTTTCTGGTGGTTTATTT
Organism: Vidua chalybeata; assembly: GCF_026979565.1. Classification (NCBI taxonomy): domain Eukaryota; kingdom Metazoa; phylum Chordata; class Aves; order Passeriformes; family Viduidae; genus Vidua; species Vidua chalybeata. The sequence goes on along the minus strand of NC_071551.1, from coordinate 7,680,807 downwards.
TTGTTTTCGTAGTGTCTATCCTTTTTCTCAATCCTCTAGATTCCACATTTCACAGCATTCAGCGTGGGAGTTCTGAAACAATGATTTTCTTACCATTCTGAAGAGAGTTTTGGTTTCCTTAGCATTTTTAATTTGTGTCTTAATAAAGTGAAAATACTAATTAGTAGAATTAAGATTGCATGTCTATGATAAGTTTGCTTAACAGTCTAGGGTATTTTGGAACCTGAACAACTTCCTCTGGCTGAAGAAAAGGCTTTTTCTCCTCTAGCAAAGAATATAGAAAATTATACACAAGATATTTGCCAAGGGTGGGCTAATTGTCAGGGCTGACAATTTTCTTATAAACTTCTGCAATAGATTTTTTTCTGAAAACTTTTGTTTAGGAATACTGTATTCATTAATTGGATGCAGTATTATGGAAAGTTATTTTTTGTATTTTGTGTTAGACAGATGTATTTGAGGAATACCACTAAGCATCTGCAGGTATTTAAATTACTTCTAGTGGATAACACAAGCTTAAATTGGATATTTGGAGAAGCTTATTTGGTTAAGCAAAGTTTGAGAGTTAAGAATCCTAGTGAAGTACCTAAAGGATGTGACATGAGGCATTTTTGGGAGCATTGCTTAGCCTGGCTTTATGGAGGAAGAGCTAGGAGAGTAATTAAATTAAGAGCCATTTGAAAGGTTCAGCAGCTGACTGCATTGAGTGCTGCAATTTTATGGCAGTTTGGTCACAATTTTCTTGAGGTACTGCTTAAAGTAACAGTTTTGTTGCATTATCATAAGGCTGTAATTATCTCCAATGAAGTTGAAGATAATGGAAAATTTGCTATTCAGAAGTTGAGAGATAATGCTAAACCTCTGAAATTCAAACTTCCTCATGTATTGGGTACATATGGCAGAGGCTCTTCCGCTATCTTAACTGGAAATAAAACTGCTGTCTATGGACAAAAAACTTTCATTGCCAAATGAAGACACTTGTGTTGGGACACACAAAATCTGTTAATTAAGAAGAGGAATGGGAAGCCTGAATTGTGTTCTCAGGGATGAGGAGACCATGAATCACCTCTTGCAGTTCTTAAGTGCTTTAAATGTAGGTGCTAGTAGTTCAGCAGCATTGAACAGATTCTGAGAATGGCAGTTTTATACTTCTTGGATAGGAATGTTTTCAAGAAAGTACTGTCAGAGTATTGTCAAATATTTTGCTGTGTTTGCAGAGGAAAATCCAATGTCAAAGCATTTCTTAAATGAGACTTTTCCCGTTGGGTTGATCTAAATTGTATTTAGATCTGCTTTCATTAAATGAACATTTTTATCAACTGGAAATCATATAAACAGAATATATTTGTATAAACAATATATTTTGGCTTTCAAAAATGGACATTTCTTAAACAGCAGGAGCAGACCAGTGGATTTAAAGAAATTAAGTTTTGAGTATGGCACCTGAATGTTGTAAAGAAATTCTCAGTATGAGACTGTAGGGTTTGAATTGCATAAATGTTGAAGGACGGTGCCGTGGGGCTCTGTGGAAGTGTTTGTGGGCCATCAAATGGAGCAGTCCTGCAGCCTGTCCTTGAGGAGCCCCGGGTGGGTGAGTGCTGCCTGTTCCCAGCTCTGCTGGAGCTGTGCTCACGTCCTGGCACAGATCCTGCTGGTGCCCAGCACGTCTGGGGGGTTCCGTGTGAGGAGCCCACGGGGCCAGTGATGTGCTTTCACAGCAAAACAAAGCACTGCTCAGGATTAAATGGCTGCTTCAGCCCTTACTGCTCTACTCCTACTTATAAATCAAATTTATTCATGCTTCAAAAGGCTGGATATTTTAATTAATTGTGCCCTCTAGCTGAGCTGTGAAACTTCTGAACTGTCTGCAGATTTAAAATACTTTAAGTAGAGCTTTCTTGCTTTATTTCAATTTCGAGCGTGTCAAAACATCTCGAAACTAGTTCATTTAGATGCTTTGTAGTACATGAACTGTGGGGCCAGTAAAAGTAACATTTATTGCTTTGCTCACTCCGTGCTTGTGGGTAGGATCCTAAAATTCGGGTTTGCAAAAATAAGCAGGGTTATGTAGATGCTTATTTCTCGGGTTATTTGTATGGTTTTAAATCCGAAATGACACACTTTTGGAAACAGGGTGGATATAGTCATGCCTTGTCAAACTGCCTGGCACATAGGGACAGGATGGAATCAGTCTTCTGCACCATCACTGTTATAGATCTGCTTGAGAAGACAGTGACCATTCTTGTTCCTCAGTGACTCTTTTCTTTTACAAATTGAATCACGTTGGAATTTGAGCCTAAGTGGTTTTGCTGAAAAAATAAAAATAAAGGACAGTTACATTTTTTATTGTACATTTATTGTTTGTGCCTAAAACCAGTCTGATGGCTGAAGCTCTCAAGCTGGGATTCCCCTTTACTGTGCATAAAGGAACTGAATTTCTATTACATTTGAAACAGGCTCTACTATATCTGGATGCCTTCACACAGCTGAATGTGCAGCAGAGGGTCTCGTAGCCAGATGTTTGAAGTGTTTCCCTTGATTTTTTGATGTGCCTATAACAGGGCTTCAGTCCCTCTTCCCCCACCCCTAGAGAAAACCACTTCTCAGCCACAGTCCTTTATTTCCCTCTTGCTATTCTGGGATGCAAGTAGTATTTTGTGGGGGTTAGGAATTTTTAATTTAAAGCATGAATATGGGGAGAGCTTTGAAAAGGATCTTGCAGAATCTCTATCGATTATTTTAAAAAATCCCCAGAATCCATCAAGCCCTTGGGGTCCCTCTCCCTGGAGGCAGCTTCCCGTGTTGGGGTGGGGCAGTGCTGATGCCACCAGCCCCAGCTTGCTTGGGAAGGGAGCTCTGCTGCCATGGGCAAGGCAGGGCTTGCCTGGGGGCAATTTCTAGAAAAGAAGTGTCCTGTAGAGGAGATGACACTGTAAGCAAACAGATTTTGCTCTTCTGTGGCTCACTTGCTTAGCTGTGCAAACCTAAGAGGAAATTTTGTTGCAATAGAGTTTCATCCATTTTTTTGTCAAGTTTTATGCTATACTGCTAGGAAAACATATAGCTCCCCCTCCACATTCCTTAAATTAAAACTTGTGTTCATCAAGATTACAGTTTAATGTGTATCATTTTTAGTCACAAATTATGGCAATACTTTATACAGAATAATGTAAATAAATTCAGATAAATTCTACTTTATGGGCAGTTATTCATCAACGTACGCTTTTGAAAATACCTTGTTTAGCAGTTGGTATTATTAAAAAAAGAAAAGGAGAAAACAAAGCCTTGATTGTATGAAATATTTCAAAATTCTCAAAAGGAAATCCTGGAGTTAAAAGATTAAATCATATTTACCATAACTAAAGCTCTAAAATTGTAACAGTTACAGCAAATCACCACTGGAATTTTAAAATACAGTTTTTCCAAAGCTTTTCTGTGTAATGTGTGCATCTTTGCCTTTTCCTTATTTGCTCCCATTCAACCTTTCCTGTTACTGACATGGGTTTGTCTTTTTTCCCTTTAGAGAGTTTTGAGGTGACAGTCACCAAAGAAGGTGATAAAGGGTTCTTTCTATCCCTTTTATGAATATTAACCTACTAACTTTGGTTATGAAATGGGGAATCAGCACTGAAACAGAAGATCCTGTCATGCTCTTTTGTCCCATTTATTCTCCCAGTTTTTTTCTATTTTAAAATATATTGATAAAAAGTGTTATGTAACCAAACCCTTGGTTAGAAATATCTGTAAATCAGACATCCATTTGAACCATTTGGGGTTACTGTAAATTGTGTGGACACTGAAGAAGTTGTTTGGGGAAAATTAGCATTTTCTGATATTTTCACTCGTAGATCACTTCTTTGGGACAGCTGAAGTTTTCCCCACGTTTTGTGATGTCGAAGTGCTGAAGCATTACAGCACCTAGCTGCAGCACACACCCTTCAGGACTGACTTCAGTGGTTTAAAATATGAATCACCCCCTTTTTTAATACCTCTAGACATGTTTTTGTTAGGAGTGTGTTGTTGATACTAAGAAGCCACTGCAACTATAATAGCAAAATAGTGGGGTTTGTTGGTGTAAGAAAATCCCCATCAAAATATAACAAGTTGCAGAGGTAAAAACACAGTGTAGGTGGTCAAACAGTTTATTGAGTGGCTTTTGTTGTGTGCTGGGCTCAGCCAGCTGTGCCAGCCGGAGTTGTGATGTGTTTAAAAATGATGTGCTGGGGACTTGTCTTCCAAGTTTGTAGGGTGAAGAGTTTGACTAGAAGGAAAGCCTTCTAAAACATTTCCTGAGAGCCTCCTTGACTAACATTTGGCCTGTGTTAGTAGATAGCTGTTGAAATGGATGCCTGAGAAGTTGGTATTTCTACCTTTCTCATTCAGTAGTTTATTTTGATTCCCTGATTTTAGCCAGGTACATTGCACAGGAAGACTTTGTCCTTTGATCTGTTGACAGAATTTCTGTAATTATGGTGCTGAACCTGTACTCGAAGCCTTTTCATCCCTTGACTTGTAACTGTGCATTTTAACCTCTTGCTCTGGTCAAAGTGAACCAGCTGCCCAGCTATTGCCAGTAGCTTGGCATAGAAGATATTACCAGTGGCCTTGGCTGTATGCTCACATAAGATCTACTCTTGCCCTAGAGCTGTCTCAAGTACTCCTGTGAAATGCCTGTCTACATTTCTCTTTTTCTCTTTTGTACTCCTGCATGAATGGATGCAAAGTAAACAAGTTGCTTGGAAGGCAGACGTTTGCTTCTTTTTACTAAAGTTCCCAGAATTCACCCATTTTAAAGCACAGTGCTCTTGCTTTGTCCACAGACCCTCACAAACCCCTGGCTGCAAAATATTTGGTCATTTATTTTAGAAATGTATCATCATGTTGACCAGTTCTAACCTGTCTTTAACTCTGTAGGTGAGATTTGTGGATTTAAAATCCACGGGCAAAATGTTCCCTTTGAAGCAGTGGTAGTGGATAAATCCACTGGTGAGGGAATAATACGCTCTAAGGAAAAGCTTGACTGTGAGCTGCAGAAGGACTACACGTTCACCATCCAGGCCTACGACTGTGGGAAGGGACCAGATGGAGCAAACGCAAAAAAATCCCACAAGTAAGTCAGTCTGGGCTGGGCCGAGGGGAAGTTTGGCTCCGAGGGGTCTCCTGCTTGTGGTGGTTTACGGTCTGTGTGCTGAGAGTAAACATGAACCAAGTTTTCATACAGGAAGGCTTTCTGTGGAACCACAGAAAGGGTCAGCTCGGAAGGGACCACACTGGGGCTTCTGGTCCAACCTCCCTGCTCAAGCAGGGCAGTCATAGTGATAAAAAGAGCAGCAAAATGGACAAGGACTGCTTGGACATCCCTTCATTTGTATTTTAGGTGCTACTGCTTTATCCTTTGGTGTCTCTGGATTTACATTATAAAACCAGGTGGGGATAGAAGCAGGGAAACTGCTGATACACTTAAAATCTGTCTTGAGTTGATAGAGTTTGCACTGGGGTACCAGGCCTCGATGTTGTTTTGGAATTCAGTTTCTAAATCAAAAAACCTGGTTCAGGAAGTCACTGTATTAAGCTTAACAAAATGCCAAAGCATTCATGTTTCTATCGTTTCCAGACAGCCCCACCAGAGAACCCAAGATCAATAGCATGGGGCTCATCACTGCCTACATTAAAGAATGGGAACAAAGCAGTCTTTAGCTTATCTTTACCTAAGGAAAAACCACAATATAAAATAGTCTCTAGAAACCCACTTGAGAATAACTGTTTGACACTCTGGTGTAAACATCTGCAGAGCATGTGGGAGATGAGCAGTTGTGTGAAGCAACGAGAGGGGCATAAATAAGACGAGGAATAGAGTAGCAGAGGTCATCTTGGTGACAAACAAAACCTTGCTATTCTATAACTCTGCAAGGGTTTGAGTTTTATTTGTAAATAACCAGTGGTAGTAAACAAAATGTATTGAATTATAAAAAACCAAAACTGAATTATATAACAATACACCGGAGAAACCCACTGCTTTCCTAGTTAGGGTAGTTGAGATTGTTGGTTATTAGTCAGTGGTTGCTTGTTTCTGAGAGCTGGAATGCTGAAGGATGGCTTCATGTGAAAAAGAAGATGATTTAGCAGAATCTGTAGTACCCTAAAAGCATTTCTTTGAACAGGAGAAAAGTGACAGCCATTCAGAACCAGGTGCAAATATTCCTATTAATCAAACCCCAAACCTTCACATTCATGGAAGTAAGTGGTCTGGAAGAAGAAAAGGCAAATGTAAAATGCAGATTTTTCCTTGTTTAAAGTACCCAGGAAACAGACCTTCAACACAGGTTTTCCTTTCTTATTCCTTGGTTAGACCTATCTGTGTAATTCTTGCAACAGCTATTCCCTGGTAGTATAAATGCCATTTACCTTAATTTCATGGTGTATTATATGGTATGGGGAGGCTGGGTCGAGCTTGGTAGGAGGGAGGCCATTTGGGACCCATTGCTCAGGAGCAGTGCAGTTCCAAGCTGTCAGGCTGACAGGCTGACATGGCTCTGGTGGCAGAGAGGGAGCTGCTGTATCCAGTGCTGGCTGGAGCAGGGTTTGCAGCCCCTGGGAGCTCTCTGTGTGTCGTTGCAGGGCCACAGTCCACATCCAGGTGAACGACGTGAACGAGTACGCCCCGGTGTTCAAGGAGAAGTCCTACAAGGCCACGGCCATCGAGGGCAAGAGGTACGACAACATCCTCAAGGTGGAGGCCGTGGATGCAGATTGCTCCCCCCAGTTCAGCCAGATCTGCAGCTACGAGATCGTGACCCCGGATGTGCCCTTTGCCATCGACAAAGACGGTGAGACACGGAGCCGGGCGCGGGCTGACTCGCACTGGCCTCCCAAAGAGCAGGAGTCACCCTGCCAGCAGGGCCTGGGCCTGGAGTCTGGCACTGCAAAGTCAAACAGTGCAGGGTAATTCACTTGCAGATGTGTTTATTCAAGTCTGTATGAAGTACATAAATGGTACCTGGATGCGTTTTATGCAGTAATGACCCTGAAGAATTGTCTTGATGTCTGACAATTGCCTTTTTTCTGTGTCAGGTTATATAAAAAACACAGAAAAGTTAAGCTATGGTAAAGAACACCAGTATAAACTGACAGTAACAGCCTATGACTGTGGGAAGAAGAGAGCTGCTGAGGATGTGTTGGTTAAAATTAGCATTAAGCCTACGTGCAAGCCTGGCTGGCAAGGTTAGTTTGCTCTCTTTCCTCTCTGCTTTTAGCATTTGCTGGTATCTTCAGTTAAACACGACACATCTTTAATATTGTTTCTTTTAAATACTCAGGTTGGAGCAAAAGAATAGAATACGAGCCTGGCACTGGTTCTTTGGCTCTGTTCCCTGGGATGCATTTGGAGACATGTGATGAGCCAATAACCTCAGTGGAAGCAACAGTGGAACTAGAAACCAACCATATTGGTAAAGGCTGTGATAGAGACACCTACTCTGAGAAATCCATCCACAGGCTCTGTGGTAAGAAGGCTTTTGTTAAAATAAAAGTGGTCTCTCTTGCTTACTAGTTTTACTTTGAATTTTGTGTTAGACCAGAAATCAATGAGTAGATCTGGTCTTCAATTGCACATAGTTTCCTTCAACTCATTTCCTCACTGGTAGCAAAAGGCATGAAATTGCCTGAAGGTGACATCTACAATAATTCTCAAATGTGGTAAAGAATCTCTTTCTTCTGCCTCTCTGCTGTCTTACGTAGACTAATAATGTCCCTTGCATGAGATTCATATTCAAGAGCTGGAAGAATTTGTGTGGAAAGGTATAGCCTTTAAAGCCTCTGTTTTTCTGAGCATGATATACGTAATGGCTGCAATCTGAGAAATAAATGATGAAAAACTAGAGAAAACAAGAAATAGTGGTTTGGAAAAAACCCAGTTAACTTGTATCAGTTAAATTTGTACTGTGCTTGCCCCAGGAGTAAAGGCCCTCAGCATCCACTTACACTGCAGTTAAAGGTCTTACAAAAAGCCAGTGGAGTCCTTTGTAGCCATATGGAAGAACTGAGATTACAGGATAAATTATCACTCGTGATTTATGTATTCAAGTGCAGTTGAAAGTAATTGAAAGTCTGAGTAGCATGTAACCCCAGAGAGGCAGGCAATTCTGATTGAGGTCAGTGTGGTGTTCAAGGTACCTGCTGCTGACTGTGCTGCGGGCAGGCAGCGAGCTGGGAGGGGGTGCTTGTGCACTATCTTCAGCTGCATCACTTCTGGTCTCACACTGAGTACAGTGTCTAGAGAAAGGCATCGTGCTCGTGGGGCAGAGGGACAAATGGCATTAATGAAAGGGTTCCTGAGATAGAGGCAAAATACCATTCTATAGCTGTGGAGGTTGAAACTGTTTTGCTTATTATGAGATTAGTTGACTACCCAGAAGTGAAATTTGTGGAAGTTACCATGGTATTAGATGCCTGTAATTAGTGCCACATTATTTAAAAGGAGAATTGGGTGATGGTAGTGCATAATCCTGACAGTTGGTGCTGAGAAATTAGTGCTGAGATAAATAGTTGAATTTGAAACCAGTGCTGGTCTTTTAAATTTCTGTTTTCATTTGAGCATTTGTGTTGTAGGTGCTGCTTCTGGCACAGCTGAGCTGCTCCCCCCTCCAAGCAGTGCTGCTAACTGGACTGTGGGGCTGCCCACGGACAATGGCCACGACAGCGACCAGGTCTTCGAGTTTAATGGCACACAGGCTGTGAAGATTCCAGATGGTGTTGTCACAGTCAATCTGAAAGAGCCCTTCATGATTTCAGTATGGATGAGGCACGGGCCCGGAACCAAAGAGAAAGAGACAATTCTGTGCAATTCAGACAAGACAGGTTTGTCAATACTTCAATTATAAGCAGTCTTTTTGGTTGGTCGGTTTTTTATGTGCTCTGGCAGCGCATGTGACAGTGTTTTCTCTACCTTAAAGTTTTCTTGGAATGTATATGAAGTTGACTTTAAAAATCACTGTTGTGCTTATGTTTAGGCTCGGCTTTAGATTATGTAGCTTCAGATTGGGCAGACTTGTTTTTCTAATTCTATTTCAGTTTACATTATGCACTTCTTTTGCTGTGGTAGATTACTTATTCTGGCACTGCAGCCTCGAGTTTGCATCTCCAAAGATAGCCTTGTTCTTGATGCTGCCTAAAAACATTAAGACACACATATCAGGTCTAGTGACAGCATTTGGTGCTGTATCTTTATTTTCCTTAGGAGGATAGAATTTCTCTTTCTCCAGAGATGAAGCTTTTTTTAATTCTGTGCATAATTTCAGTCTCTGCTTATGACACAGAAACAATAATTTGGAAAATGCCATTAATAAGAAGGAAATGTGATAACCCTGATTCCATAATTGCCATTTGTATCAAAAGAAGCTCTTCTGTTTGCAAATAGAGCTCTTTTTCTCCTGCTGGCAGGTTTTATCTCTGGCTGCTCAGTGCTGTGCTTTGGTTTAGGTTGGGTTTGGATAGAGACTTCTCTGTCTGTTCTGCAGCCTCATGGGTTCTTCAAGAGTGTTTGCCCTCACTACTGCTGCAGATGTTCTACATTCCTCTTACCACACCTGATTTGCTTCTGCATTGATTGCTGCCTGTCAGTGACTTTGATATTTCAGTGTGAAATTGCAGAGCAGGTGGATTCTGTCGGTAAGGTTTGCAGGCATTAACGCTGTTAATTGGACTGCCGCGCAGATATGAACCGGCACCACTACACCCTCTACGTGCACAACTGCCGCCTGGTCTTCCTGTTCCGCCAGGATCCCTCTGAGGGAAAGACCTACAAACCCGCCGAGTTCCACTGGAAGCTCAATCAGGTGAGGCTGCAAGGCTGATGGGTGGAGTGCCAGAGTGAAAGCCACCGACCAACGTCCCTGGCAGTGTACTTAGTAATAAATACTTGCTGCCACTCCACACTCCTGGCTCCTGTTCTGCAGAACCCAGCAGTGCTTGTTCTACTTGTGATCAAGTGGCAGGTTCGGCTTCAGCTTTTCATCTTGAATATAAAGTAGAAAATACAGCATCAGTCTTACAGCTGTGACATCAGTTGTCTTCACTAAATGCACTCTAAGGTGGAGTGCATGAGAAAACAGGACGTATTTATTCCAGGTTGATTATAGCATTCAAGTGCTTCTGAGCTTGTGACATTTTCTCAGCCCCCTGGATCTGTGATAAATAGTCGTGGCTTTTTAACAGTTTCTCTCAGCAAATACCTGTCCTTTGTCAAGTAAGGTTGTCTTATAACAGTATTTCAGGATGTGCATGCATGTAGATATGTATTTTTAGATTGAAATATGCTGTTATTTAGCATAAAAATTAAAGGAAAGGAAGTATATGCAGCTTCCTGTATTGGCAACAGAATAAAGGAACTTTTTATTAATGTTTGGCAGTCAGTTTGCTTTTCAGATGTGTGCCATGTGTGTGAAAGATCAGCTGTGTCTGTACAGGCTTGTGTTGTAGGTCGTTTGTACATCTGCATGTATGTTTATGTAAAACATGGCACCAGATCAGTTACTGAACTGTAGTGGGAAAAAAAAAAGACAGAATTTAAAAAACTCTCTATTCAGGTGTGTGACAAAGAGTGGCACCACTACGTTGTCAACGTTGAATTTCCCGCGGTGTCTCTTTACGTGGATGGGGTTTCCTATGATCCTTTCCCAGTCACTGAGGATTACCCACTCCACCCTTCCAAGATAGAAACACAGCTGGTGGTTGGAGCATGTTGGCAAGGTAACTATTGGCAATTGTTAATACTTCTAATTAACTCTTTTAATGAAATCTTGGTGGTTATCTAGAAGCACCCAGCAGATCTTTTTAGTGCGTGAAATGTAATTTGTTTTGCCTCTTGCAGATGGGTTTTGCTCCAAGCTGGTATCACATATTTCCTCTGAGTAATTTTTCCATGAGTGTTTGTTTTCTCTTTGGCCACAGGTGTGTGAAATACAGGGCTGCTCACCAGCCTGTATTCCATCAACATGATTTTTGTGGTGGCCATGGGGAATACTGTTAGCTTTGAACAGTAGTTGTAGCAATACCTCATATACTTCAGATTACCAAGCAGAACACTTCATGTCAAGTAGGTTGAAAAGCATCTTGTAGGAAAAGTGTTCTCATCAAGGGAAGCCTGTCCAGCAGACAGCTCTGCAGAGCAACACAGCAGTGCTGTCTCTTGGGTATTTTACCATTTCTACTTAGAAAAATAGACATCTGCTTTATTGTCTGTGCTATTTAAGCTGCTCTAAGTTATATATACAGCTCCTCTCCAAGGAGAAAAAGATTTTATCCTTCTGAAGAAGTTCTTTTAACATTTCTTTTAAAAAATTAAAAGCCGATTTTCATTTTTGGTGCTTCCATTTGATAAATTGACTGCTCAATCCATGTGATTCTATTATTGATAAAGGAATCTGTGTTGATAATGGCTTCTTTTGATCAGCTTACAATACCTTTTGGTGATTTACTGTATTAGTCTGGATCTCACATTAATTTCCCCTGCAATGGAGCCAGTTGTTAGACTTGTGTCATCTTACTAAAGGTGGTTTGTGTGAGGTTTCCTCTCTTGGTTCTGCAGCTCTTGCTGGTGTCACTGCTGCTTGTGCGTGGGGCTCTTTGGGCTGTGGTGCCATGACTGTTCTTGTAACAGCACAGTGATGTGTCTTCCCCTGCACTGCAGCTCTTTGTGTTTCCAAGAACTCATAATCCTTGAAGAGCTGGGTCCAATATAAGCAAATTTTGGGGGATGTGCTGCTTTGTGTTTTCTGGGGTTTGAAAGTTTGCCAAATTATAACTACTTGGTCCTTTCCCTATTGTCCTATTCTTTGTCTTGCTTTTCTACAGAATATACAGGAAGTGAAAATGACAATGAAACTGTGCCCGAGACCTCTGCAGGTTGCTGGAGATTTTTTCCCTACTGTTTTATTTCATTTTTAAGCCAAGACATTGCTTCATCTCGCACACAGCATGAAATGCAGGCATTGCATTTGGGCCATTGACCTTCACATAATCCTCTCCTAGGCTTGTGTCTTCATTGTGCTTCTATTTGCAGAGCATCATCAGCTGACTTCTGCTTGGGTTTGGGTTTTTTTTTTTTTTTTTTTTTTTTTTTTTTTTTTTTTTTTTTTTTTTTTTTTTTTTTTGTTTGTTTTGGGTATTTTTTTGGTTGCATCCAAATGTACTTCCATGTACAAATCTGCAACGGTTGTGATTGCAGTGAAGTGGTGAAAAAAGCTGCTGTTGTATAATATCAGCTATAATCTCTTTCATCCAATTTTGTTAAAGCATAAACACACGTCATCCTATATAAATGTATGTATTTATGCATGTAGGTATGTGTCTTTACTATAGAATTTATTCAGTATATTGGACAGGAGCTCTGGAACTCAGGTACCTTTGCTCCTCTCTCAAAACAAGACTGATCTCATATTTAGATCAGGCTGCTCATAAGCACAGACCTGTAATTCACAAGGGATACTCACTTGGTCAGATATTTATACAAAATTCTAATTGTGAATGAGCAAAAAAGCTTTGGCTACCAGGTATTTCACATTTGCTACAGGGTTATTTCATCATAACAAATTTTATTGATAGTTCAGTGGGTTTTTTGTCTTGAGTTGAGATACTTAAAATTAGTGTATATTTTCAAAAGTGAATTCAAGATATGTACCCTTTCTGTAAAGTTTAAGAATTGCTGGAATAGTCTGGATGTAACTGGCAAGAGGTTTCTAGCTGTGCACCACATTTTAATTTGGCAAGGAGGGAGCAGCATCCAGGGGCTCCAGAAGCTGAAGCTATATGAAAATTGTATAAATTGTAACAGGACATTTCACCACTGAATATTTGAGTTGTACCAAGGATCTTTTATCACTTAGAACTTCCAAAAGAAGCTTAGACATCTTTCTAAAATCAGGTTGCTTAGTAAGTAATGGGCTTGAAAATAGACATTTCCAGGTGGTGTTTTGTGGCCCCAGGATTTAGCAAGATGGACTAGCTGATCATTGTGACATCATCTTCAAAAACACTGAGGAATAAAGAGCTTGTCAGGTTGTCCTTATCAGACTTAACTCAGCTGAGGTACCTGGGTTTAACTGCTCACTTGAATCTGCAGAGAGAAGATGGCACCTGTAGAGGGGGCAGGTAACTCTTGGACACCTCTCTCAGAATGAGCTGAATGAATTTACAAAGCTCCTTTCTACCCTTGGAGCGTAGGGAGAACCTGCAGTGCTGGTTTAGGTGGAGATCCCTCACACCTGGAGGGATGCTGTCCTGTGTCCTGAGTAGGAGGAGGTGTTACCTCAGCAGGAAGATTGAGGCTTCATGGCTCATCCCATTGTGTTTGATTTCTGAGCACCACTCGCTGTATGGGGCTTCTTTTGAGCCGTTTGTCATGGAACAGGCAGTTCAAGGTGGCCACAGCTGTCTGAAGGCCACGTGCATGGTGAACTGTTTAATTCTTTCTTTATGCCTGACCATAACCACAAGGTTAACACCCAGAATGGATGAAAACTAACCCGCATGTGTGTAATACTGTATGTGTCAGCTGGCATACTTCTTGTTTTACAAAAGAAAAAGCAAAAAGAATCATAACAAGTAAAGGTTTTTCCTCCCTCGTGTTTTGAAGGTGGTGAACTGCGCATGGCTCAGTTTTTCCGAGGCAATCTGGCAGGGCTGATGATCCGTTCTGGTAAACTGGAGAACAAGAAGGTGATTGATTGCCTCTACACCTGCAAAGAGGGGCTGGATTTGCAGATGGCTGATGGTGTTGGCAAAGGTGTGAAGGTAAATTTGCATATAAACAAAGGGGAACATATTCCTTCCCTGATAAGAGTTACAAGTTTTACTGACAGAGTTAACAGGGTGTCCCAGATATAACCAGCTCATCTCTTGTGGCATTCTGCATTAATGCTACATAAAACTTGTATAAACCTGATCTTAGGAATGAAAGTTACTCTGCTGTCTTTTAAGTCTTGAAGAGAAGACTTACATATTTGTAAGCCTCTGTTTTACCAGCTATGCAGATTGTCTAATAAGAGATCTTTAACAAGCAGCTTTATAAAATGAGATTATGTGGCTTTTTCAGTAGCAAGGTTGTGTGAACAGAGCTAAATTTCTCTTATATGTTAGCTGTCTCTCTTCTAGAACCAGAACTATGATATGTGCTTAGATTTTTTCTTAAAGAATGAAGCACAAATACATTCTGCTGGGGTATGGCAGTGAGTAGGGAACTCAGCCTCTGTGCCACAAGGCCAGGAAATAATGACCCTGTTGCTTTGAATATGGAAGCAGTTTTCCTGCATTTACCATGAACTCCAGTTTGAATTGCCAGATAATGTCACTCAGTTGGGCGTTTTCTTACGGTTTTCTCCTTTTTTTTCAGATCCACATGAACCCGAGCCAGTCAACGCTGACCATAGAAGGGGATGACATTGACAGAGTTGACAAGGCCATGCAGCACATTTCCTACCTGAACTCCCGCCAGTTCCCAACACCTGGCATTCGGAGGCTGAAGATCACCAGCACTGTCAAGTATGTCCTGGTGCAAGGCTGGTGGAGCCTGGTGTTCATGGATCTCACTTGGGGGAAACAAAGGAGTCCTGGGCTATGTGACCATCCCACATTTCAGTACAGCAAATGTTTTCCACACCAGAGCTCTGCTTTCTGCCAGAGAATGGAGCAGGGAGAGCGTAAGATGGGGAGGAAAGTACTGCCAGAGTGATGGGAGTGTCTCCAGTGTCACAGCTTCATTTAAGGGGTTACCTGTGGCTCTAAGTCAAAATGTAGAAATGAGGCCAAATGGTAACTGTAAGAAAAAATTAATTGTAAGATTGCTCCCTTGGTGGCTATTCCATACTTTCCAGGGCAGCTGATGAATTTATCTAAGACTCTTGTGTCTGAGACAGCTTTTCAAAAATTTATAAAGCAATTACTGTGTGTAATTGTGCTTCCCTCTGGAATAACCATCTTGACTGCAGAACTGCTTCTGTCTCTCAGGTGTTTCAATGAAGAGGCCTGTGTCTCCATTCCCTCTGTGGAGGGGTATGTCATGGTCTTGCAGCCAGAGGAGCCAAAAATCAGCCTGAGTGGCATCAACCACTTTGCCCGCTCTGCCTCAGAGTTCGAGAGCTCCGAGGGCATTTCCCTCTTCCCGGAGCTTCGCATCATCAGCACCATCACCCGGGAGGTGGAGCCCGAGGGAGATGGGGATGAGGATCCTACAGGTAACAGCCACTGTTGCCCACCCTCACCTGACTCAGTGCTCCTGGGGGAGCATCTTCCTCTTGCAGAGAGGTGTGGGCTTTTAATACAGAATCCAGGAAGGGCGAAAATGGTGTAGATCCTCTCTGGTCTGGGCTAACAAAAACTTATGTGGAAATTATAATGAGTCCAGGCCATTTTTCTCATGTAAATATCCCTTGATTGTATTTTGTATTTTATTTTTTAAATCATTATTTTGTGAATACTTGTTCTCCTCAGGCCTAGATTTTAATATTTGTTGTGGTGTTTCTGCTTAAATCTTTGGCTTTTTCTCTGAATTATGTAATTTTTCTCTAATTTTTAGTCCAAGAGTCTTTGGTATCTGAAGAGATCATGCACAACCTGGATATGTGTGAGGTGACAGTGCTGGGAGAGGAACTAAATCAGGAACAAGAGAGCCTGGAGATTGACATGACACGATTGCAGCAGAAAGGCATTGAGATGAGCAGTTCCAACCTGGGCATGATAATCACAGGTAGGGCTTCCTGCTGCTGCTCTTGGGAGGGTCTGAAGGGACTGACAAAGGGAGCAGTTCTAGTACTCCAAGTACTTTAATTTTTTTTAGAATTTCAAGCTTGGACTACCTTTAGAATTCCGAGCACAGCAATTCTGTGGAAAGCTGTGATTCTAGAAAATACAACATTCTAGAACCTTCCTTCTGTTCTTTACTCTGTTCCAAATAGCAGATCACCTCTGGACTGTGGGACTGCAGTTAGACTTTGCCCCAGAAAAGGCTTGTTCCTTTCAGGGGTACTCCAGTGCCTAGGAGCATGCATCATTCTTTTCTGTTATGTTAAAGTATTCCATAGAAAAGCTCCCAGAATCCTTTCAAAGACTCGCTGGCTTTAGGATTTTATCACAAAAGCAACCCGCAGGATTTCAGTGGAGCCACACGTGTGTGTCAGTGGTGTTACCATTTCTGTATCCTTGAAAATCTGTTGGCCAAGAAACCTTAGGTGGAGCAAGGGAGCAATATCTGTCTGGGGTATGAAGTGGTGCCAGCCCTTTGCAGAGCAGCTGCTGTAGCTGTGTCTGTCCCCACAGGGGTGGACACCATGGCTAACTACGAGGAGGTTCTGCACCTGATCCGCTACAGGAACTGGCGCACGGCGGCTCTGTTCGACAGGAAGTTCAAACTGCTCTGCTCCGAGCTCAACGGGCGCTACGTCAGCAACGAGTTCCAGGTGGAGGTGGGTCACTGCCCCGAGGGGCTTGGGAGCCTGCTTGCCTCAGCTGATAGACAATTGACCAATTATTGATTTAGGTTTTGTCCTGTAAAATAAGTATTAGGAAATGTGAGCATTTCAGGCAGTATTTTATATATAAATGTGATTTTTGTCCTGTATTTCAGCTTATAAAGTATATAAATAAATTAAAAAATTGTAATTTTATTTATAAATGAAATTGTTTGTAGAAGAAATAGTGTGGCTAATGGAGATGTGAAGGTGAAAAGGTTGCATTGAAAACACAGAATTATTAATTTAGCAAATGGAGTGAGAGTGGTGCTACCACAGAGCTGAGTGGCCTTTGTGTGTCACTTCTGGGATGCCACAGATGGGCGTGCTGGGCCCTTTGCTGTTTCGCTTGTGATGTATAAATTTCTGATACTAAGGGATTATGTTAAAGCACAGAGAGGCTAAAATTGCATTTCCTCTGCAGCAGGGTACAGGTTAATTATTATTTAGTATGCTTACATCAAATAGATGGAAGTACAGCAGAAAATGGCATTAAAAGCACTAAAATTTTAAATTTTTTCTCTTTATTTTTATCTCTTTAGAATGAAACTATTGGGTTTCTGGAGTTTAACACTTTCTGTTTATCTCTAGGTGAATGTTATCCACACAGCCAGCCCTGTGGAACATGCCAATCACATTGCTGCACAGCCACAGTTCATTCACCCAGTGCATCATTCCTTTGTTGATCTCTCTGGTCACAACTTGGCAAACCCTCATCCCTTTTCAGGTCAGGATTCTCAGCCATTGAAGCTGGTTTTGTCTTTCAGATTGATGTGATTATATTTAAGGAAATGAAGCCTAGTTCTTACTTTCCTACTGACTTTTTAAATGGCTGTAGACAAAGTGCCTTTGTATAATATATATGAAATATAATGATATACATGAAATAGTTGTGTAAAGCCGTTTCCTCTGGCAGGTGATGGGGAGGGGAGCAGTTGTTAGCCCAGTGTGAGAGTTACCCCTGTTGTGTTTTCTGGCTGCAGTCGTCCCCAGCACAGCCACCGTGGTGATCGTGGTGTGTGTCAGCTTCCTGGTGTTCATGATCATCCTGGGCGTGTTCCGGATCCGCGCCGCGCACCAGAGAACCATGCGGGACCAGGACACGGGCAAGGAGAGCGAGATGGACTGGGACGACTCTGCTCTGACCATCACTGTGAACCCCATGGAGGTAACCCTGGGCTGCTGCTGGCCTCTTCCAGCTGGGATTGGCCGTGGGCACGGGAGGAGAGCAGAGCCAGCCCTGAGCACAGGGCAGAGGCATTACCTGGGAATTTAGAATGAATGTGCCAGATGCCAAGAGCAGTTGGCTGGGATCATGCAGGGGGTTAGAGTTTCGTGATGGAGAATGGCATTTTACAGGCCAATGTCCAGCACTAGTGTTCATCATGTGCACAGTGCCTGAAACACAGCCTGCTTTTGTCTAAACTTGCAGGAATTTATTGTCATAACATCTGTGATTATGATGTTTCCTTCTCCTATGGCTGACACCTGAATTTTTAGAAAATTTGGAACAAGAAAGATGTGTGACCTTCATGCTTTATGTCCTATTGTAAGATCCTGTCCAGTAGAATTTGCAGTACTGGATCACCCTTCAGAGCCACTTTGTGTAGAGTGCCAGGATTGACAGCAGTGTCTCAGAACTCTTTTACCATGTGCTACTTCCTTTGTCTTTTCTGGTTTCTGCCTAATTCCTGCTGAACTTCTAAATCCAGCAAGGAATCTGCAATAGCTCTTCCTCAATATAATACCTTGAATAAAGAACAAAAAGAATTTTGGCCAGTATGGTAATGACAGCTAATTTTTGTCTGAACAGACTTATGAGGATCAACACAGCAGTGAAGAGGAGGAGGAGGAGGAGGAAGAAGAAAGTGAAGACGGAGAAGAAGATGACATCACTAGTGCAGAGTCTGAAAGCAGTGAGGAGGAAGAGGGAGAGCAGGAGGAGGACCAACAGAATGTTAACAGACAGCAGCAGCTGGAATGGGATGACTCTACCCTCAGTTATTGATTCTAGCTGCTCCCTTTGTCTTTATGTTCCCGCTCTAGAAGACTCCACTGTAACACACTCCATTGGTACCAAGGATTCATGGTGTTTAAAACAAAAAAAATCATTCTGGCCAGTAGATTGACCCCCCACACAAGCCGTGTTTGTGTTCTGTCAGCTAGTTCCTGATGTTTAGGGTTGTAGTTAGCACCTCTTCCTTCAGCCATGCCTCAGTGACTGGATTTTTTTTACACTCTGTGAGGAACCACCTTGCACTTTTTTCTTCATGTCATCTCAGCTAAGTGACTCTACAGCTCTGTAGCCATTGCACATGAATTTCTGAACTGTCTTTTTTTGCTCAGTGAAACAAACTTGGCTTTGTTCCTTTTTCTCTTTCTAAAAGATGCAAAGATTGCTTGTTGACAAAGGGTAAAGCTGCTCATTTCAGCCTGTTGATTTCTTTTAATTTTTTTCCCCAAATTAGTGCATGTGTAAAGTGGCAGAATGAGGTTAATATGTAGAAGATTAACAAGACTTTTTAATATTTTGTAAATATACTGGAATTATGTAATTACGTCATTTGTGGTAGTGAAAACAGGGATTGGGGTTTAAAACATGCTAAAGTGAAAAATCATGCAGCATGAACTATTCCAAGTCTCATCCTACTGCAGCAGGAGCACGGGCACAGTTCTTAGTGTAGATGTTCAGTAACTCTGTCTTGGCCTTGACTGCGATGTGTGCTCATGCCCCGCTCTCCTTGAACTCCTTCCTTTTCTTTCATCTCCTTTTTTTTGCAGAGGGAACAGACAAGCTTGTGAGAAGTTGTAAAGGCTTTAGGAGCCTCGGCAGAGGTTCAGCTCCCCTGTGCACTACAGTTTGTTTTTAGTTTTATTTTTATCTCCAATTAAGGCTTGCCATAAAGGCTTTTAAGTTATTGGGGAAATAACACTACATGTATGGTGGGCAGATCTGTGTGCTGTGGCTGTGGGGTGCACACAGCTCCTGGTAGTTCTGGGGAGAGTGCCTGGAGTCCAGTGTGGGCTGTGCACACTGCAGACAGGTTTGGGTGTAGGGGAGTCTGAGAGCTGGGCACCTGAGCACCTGGGCTGCCAGTCTACATGGATAGGGATTTGGGGGTTTTTTGTTGTTCATTTTTTCTAATTTGGAAGTGGGAGGGTTTGGGGTGTAGCTGATACCACTGAACACTCCTGCTCCTTCCCTGCAGCCCCTTGTACAGTAATTCAGATTGTTGGTGTTTTAAGCCTTTGTTTACACTTAGTAATTGTGTTTTCCTGCTGGTGAAAAACTGTAGCATAAATCATCCAACCAGAAAACCTTGGGAATCATATTAATTCATGTGATCTGGGTTGTTTCTGATCCCAGTTCCAATTTGGGATTGCAGAGGGCAGCAGCTGGAAGGTGCAAACAGGGGGGGGGCTGTTTTTTCTGTCAGGCAGGGTTGTTTAACTTTATTTGGTCTGATGCAGAGTCGTGAATAATGAATTTCTGCTTGATCTCTGTGGAGGTGGATTAAAGAGTAACTTGTTCTGCCTGTAACAGGAGCCTGGGACTGCATTCCCTCCTGAGCACGGTAAGCCAAGCGCCAGCGTTTGCTCCTGGGTGTGGGTGCAGAGCCCAGCGTGCCACAGCCAGGGCAGGGCAGGGCCAGAGAGGGGCACAAAGGCTCCTGAGCACCAGAGGGATAAAGGATCAGGGTTGACCACGTGTTTGTACAGCTGGATTTCCAGAGCAGCCCTGCTCTCACCTACCGGGCTCGATGGGGGTTTGCTCTGGGGGAACCTGACTGAGGAGTGCCTTTACAATAGAGATGGACCTGGCAGCAGGGGAAGAACCCACACCAGAGCTTACTGTTTTTTGGGGTTGTTTTGTTTTGTTTTTTTTTTTTTTTTAATGTAAAATTTTAGATTTCTAAAATGGGAAAATGGTTTTGACTACTTATGTGGTAATTAACTGCTAGTTTTAAGTAAACTGGGAAACTTTTAACTTATGTCTGACAGTTGTCCTGTGTTAATGTGTAGAAGACTTATCCTTCCATATACTGTTGCTGTAGCTGCTGTATTTTAGACCAAAACTGATCATGACTTAATGGTAATACTGAGGGGTTGTAATGTCCTGATGCAGTTTGTAGCCACTGTGGGTATAACTTTTCAGATGTGTATATTGGTAACAGGTCAGTTTGGAAAGTCTATAAGCTACAATAAATTTCTGGTTCTAAAGGTTGTTTGCATTTTTATTTTCCTGAGTGAAACAAAATAGAATCCACTTATATAAACTGTGTTAATTTGCCTCTGCTGGGGGAGTAGGAGAGTTCTGTGGTCATTGTTCTCAAGCACAGAAGGACTTGGCAGCATTTGTGTACAATTTGTCAATATCTTTTATTTCTTATTTACAAAACATGTACCTAATGCAACTGAAAAGCTAAACATGTAAACATTCTCTTCTTGCAGAACCACGGTTTGGCTTAAAAAAATACTTCTTTTTCAAAGGCAACAGAATAAGCACAATCAGTTTGTACAGAGTTAAAAAAAAATAATGACAGAAACATCTCTAAATAAATAGAAATAGGTCTATCATTCTGAGCATATTTATAAAAATGAGAAGCCACTTGTAATGAAATGGAACATTTTTGAAAATTCTAAGTTTCAATCTTTAGCACAGTTCAGCTTGCTGAACCATCAGGTGAGCTGCTGCTGCTTTGTGAATTTGGAGTCAAAGGCTCTTTGCTGACCCAACAGAGCTTCAGAGATTTATCCAAGATACTCTCCCAGGGTGTACAAGGAAGAAGGTCCACACGATGACTCAGTGAATTTTTACTGCTCGTAGGTAAGTCCAGTTTTCCAGACTAAGTAATCTCTGTAAAACTGTGCTCAGTTCTTGCAGTTGATACTGATACACCTTTGTGTTATTGCACTTCTCAAAGTGAGGGACAGGACAGGAGCCACTGCTCTGAAATCTGTGAGGGCCTGGCCTTTCTGCTGTGAGAGTTGGAGGGACTGAGGAGAGCAGGGTGCCAGTGCAGGCTCTGGCACTGTAAGAGAATTGCTTTTGCAGCTCTGGAATTGTAGTGTCTTCCACAAGAACCAGATCGGGGCTGTGGTTTCAGTGCATCTCACCTTGCACAGCACCCAAGATTTTTTTTTTGCATACTTTTTGCTCTGTAAATTAGTTTAATAAGCAAGGAAATAGCAATATTTGCTCTCTAAAATGGAGCAGAGGCACAGGACTCACTGATCAGCCTGCACAGAGCTCTAAATCCTGCAGTACTTCCCTCTAGTACCAAAGCAGCTGTTAGAGCCTGAGTGCTTCAGTCACAGTATCATCTGAAGGTGGAGGAAAAGGGGCTCTCCCAGGGTTAGATTAAATTGAAATGAGGTGTCTTCTGTGCCAGAACTGCTGCTTCTACCAACAGGTGCTTGAGAGGCAACAGGGTTTGTATGAATAGATCCAAACCAGAACAGACCTCACAGCTTAACATCTTTTATGAAAAGCAGTAATTACTTTAATGTGAAAATGCAATCTTAGCGTTTTCAGGTTTGAAACCAAAATAAATGCAGAAATGCAGGAGTTACTTGAGGCTCAACTGAAGCCTAACTTTGGGAAGCAAAGTACCTGATCCAGTGGCCACCTCAAAGCTGCTTTTGTGCCATCAGTTCTAGACAGCAGTAGCTGAGTTCCAGCTCAGTTTCAGAACACTTTGGCCTCTGGAGCAGACAGAAAGCAATATAACAGCATGGATGTTTTTATCCTGTCTCAAGGCAGAGTAAAACCATTTGTCCAAGTCAGCTTTGGTGTGCTTTGACCCACCTCAGTGGACACTGACACAGGGCAGGAGTGACCACATGCTGAAGTTAATGCCTCTAAGCTGTAATAGTGGTGTTCTAGAAGATAGGCTACAGGCATTGGGGGATCTCTGCTCAGCTAAATTTTCCAGAAAATAGAAATACAGACATTAGCACACTGGAGGGATGTTACAACTGCCTCAACTCTTCCATTGAAACATGTATTTGAAGCTCAAGGAGTTCTCAAGGGTACAGTACCTCTACCTACCTTTACTGTATGCAGTAGTTTTATTGCCTCACGTCTCTCCCTTGTCCCCCAAAGATGTACAGCAGCCACAGTGGTGTGGCTGAGGACAGGCCAACAGTTTTTCAGTCACGCAGCAATGTCTGATCTCTGGGAATCAGAGGTGGGGGATCTTCCACACTGCACCACTGTTCAGTCTTTAGGCACCTGTCTGTCAGTGCTGGGGCTGTTCCATTCTCCTGGGCAGGGGCAGCTCCTGCTCTACTGCCTGTTGTCTTTGGACACGTTGTGTGCCAGCCAGTTCACTTTGGTTTTCCAGCTCTCCCGCAGGGCTTCATTAAACTTCACTCTGAAGTGCTTCAGTGCCTCCTCATCAGTCTTCCCAAGGGCCAGGGAATCCTGTAGGCAGGAGGCACAAATCAGTGCACAACTGAACAAGTCACTGCTCAACCAGTAAGATGTTTATTCATAAGAAATTACTTCACTGAAAGGAGGAATGGAGTAGCCATCAATTATTTTTAATTGTTCCTGAGGTTGCAGGAGGCTTTTTCTCTGATAAACACTTGCACCCTCTGCTTCTGTTGGTGCAGGGAAAGAGCAGAATCTGTATTGCTCTTGTACAAAGTGTTCTGCAGCTGCCAGGGATGGGTGGTTATGACTCAGGAGGCAAACTAGGAAATGAGAACCAAGGGCTGTGCCTCCTTCCCTGCCAGTGGGCACCTGCTGCCTTCATGGTGAAGAACCTGAAGAGGTTTCTGAGCACCAGGACCTGGCATTTCTGATGTCCTGCACAGGGGCATTGGACATCCACTCACCGTTCTGGAGCTCATCTGCTTCTAAGAATCTGGCCTTGCACAGTGAACTCCTCCTCCTCACCCAGCCACAAAAGCAGGTGCTCAGTTTCAACCCCTTGCGTGGGCTCTGCCTCTTACCTTTAGGTACTGGATGTCTTTGGAGCAGCTGAGCTCTGGCAGCCCAGCAGCCTTCATCAGTGCAAAGAGGTGCAGGAAGAGGAGCCCGTGGCGCCGCAGGATCATGTAGGCCCTTTCACAGTAACCCCTGAACCTGCAGGAGCAAAGACCAGCCAAAGGAGTGAGGACTGCAAACTCCACCATTTTGTAAAGCGTTTTAGCAGTCTGAACCCTGCTCTCGCCAGTTAATAATTTATTTACTTTCATCTGTACAGGCAGCTATAAGCTGCATATTGGTGGAAATAAATACTAAAAATTCAGAGTTTCAAAAGCTGAAGTCAAGTTTAACTCCCAGCACTTACCTTTCAAATTTCTCATTGTTGTTAGTTTTTCCTTGCTGGATGACATGCACAAAGTCGTAGGTTAAGATGAAAGGGACTCGTTCTCTATTAATACCAAATTTAGTCTTGAAGTTCCCCAAAAAGTGACCAAAATCAATATGGAAGAGCTACAAAAAAAAAAAAATATTTTCAGGATATTACCTCTTTCAGCTGCTCAGTGTTGAGTTCTCTTCAGTCAGTGCACTGAGCAGATGCTGGCCACAGGGTTTTGGGAGAGAAGGGTGGCCTTGCCCAGGGCTCCCCCGTGCCCAGGTGCTCTGGGTTACCTGCCCCGTCTCCCGGACCATGATGTTGTCGCTGTGCCGGTCCCCAATGCCCAGCACGTAGGTGGCCACGCAGTACCCAGCACAGGACAGGGTGAACTCCTCGATGGCTTGGTCCAGGGCATCTCTAGAGAGGGTAAGAAAGAGTGAAAGGTAATTTTACTTTGGAGTCCAGTACTGCCCCATGGGGAGAGCTGTTTTCAGCTGCAGGAGAAGGGAGGGAAGCTTGTTTGGACTCCTGTAGTGCTCTCTGGAGGCTTTACAAAAATGAGCTGCAAGAACTGTCTGTAACTGAAGGGCTCTGAAGAACGTGGTGTCCACGATCTCAATGGAAAGGAGATCCACACGAGGCCTCCAGGTGTGCCAGGCAGGGGAGCAGCCACAGCCCGGGTGGGACAGCCTGGAGGTGTGCAGAGCTGAAGGAAAAGGAGCAGGGAGGGAAAGGTGAGCCCCTCACCCCGGGTTCTTGGACTTGAGCCAGTTCAGCAGAGCGTCCTTGTTGAAGGCAGCCGTGGCCACCATGTTGCTCTTGTTGAGCTGGATGTTGGCGATGGTGTCCGAGTGCATGACCACCTCAATCAGCCCCGTCTTGTCTCCTGTGGAGAGGCAGCCATAAGGGGTCATCCTGCAGAGATGAAAGAAACCCTTCCACTGAAATCCTGCCCACAAAGGCGTGGTGGTGATTTAAACCTTTCCCTTGCCTGCCCTGTCCCCTCCCTTTCTACTCTGCAGTTCTGCTCCCCAGCCCCACAGCAGCTGCCCAGCTGCTCCCAGAACACCAGACAGAGCTGCTGGGGGCAAAAGGAGCTTGCAGAGAAAGCAGCCTGGCCACCCCTGAGTGTCAGGGCAGGAGGACAGCTGTGTGCACTCTGCTCACCTCAGGTCCAGGCCCTCCTGCTTCCACAGGATGTCCATCAGCTGGATCATCTGCAGAGTCAGCATGTCCTGGCGCAGATCTGGGCAGCATTACAGAGGAAAAGGTATCCAGTTACCACTGCACTCAAATCTTAATTAAAGGGGAAGCAGGTGAAATATAGACGGGAGTTAATATATATTTTCAGATTACTACCAAAAAAGTCCCCCCAGAATATCCAAGTTCCTAATTTACACAACATCTTAATGGTCCAGATTTAGGCCCACTCACCCCAGTAAATACTTGAGACTAAAAGGTATCTTTTCACAAGCATAATAAAGACTTACCATCTCCATTTTTAAAAATTATACCCACTCCACCTCCAGCTGTCTCTTCATTATTAAACACAATCCACAAAGGTTTCATTTTGGAGTCCATGAAGGTGCACTGATCCACACTAGAGAAAATAAAAATATTACCCTCAGTTTCCATCTATTAAAATATCAGCCATGCAAGCTGCCAGTCCTACTGATGGACTTGGGACCTCCATGAGGAAAGAACCTTGGGATGACCCAAAGCCTGGCTCCAGTGTGAAACAAAGCACAGAATTCACACAAATTCAGAGGTGCAGATCTCTCCCTTACCAGACTTCAGCGAGGATAATGTTGGGGTTCAGGGGGCTCTGGAGGTGGGAAAGGGCTTCCCTGTAGGTTTCCTGCTTCATGCACATATGCATCATCTCCTTGGTTTGAGGCTTGGTGGCCTTCTGAGAACTCACTTTCACAAAGTCATTCAGAGCTTTCATCTTGTTCAGTGCTTCTCCCTGAAAAAAGGGAGGGATGAAACAGGGTTAACAAATAGGAAATTCCTGGAGAAAGTTGAAAAAGCATTAAAATCTCCTGTGAAATGTAAACCTTGGTTCCATCTCTTACTTCCTCTTCAATTTGTAGCAATTTCACACACTGCAGCAAAACAAATTTGGTAGTATCTGCTTGAGGAAGATCCAACATTAATTGTGGATACTGTGCTGGGCACAGATGCATTGCAAGGTAATGACTGCAGCAGGAATAAAGCACATGACCAAACACCAAAGGAAGAAGTGAGGTGCCCTGGCTGGCAAAGCGCAGAGGATGAGCCCTAGAGCCCAGCATTAAACTTAAATGCTTTTGGGGAGTTGTGGTTGTGATCAGCTCCCACCTCACCCAGCTGATCTAACAACAGCAGTGTCTGCACATTTCAGACCGTTCTGGACACAGACTGTGGGTGAGCAAGGCACGAGCAGAGCCACACGTGCTGGGGATCTCCAGGACACACCAAAACCAACAGCCCTCCCCAGGCTTTCCTCGTAGCACTGGTAACATGAATTTGGGAAAGCCAAGAGCTGAGAACTAGCTTCCCAAGCCAGAGGGAAGGCCCAAAGCAATCTGTACCTGCTTCATCAGCACCTTCATGTGGTGGGTGCTGCCCCGGCAGTACGCTTCCAGGATCAGCCCAAACCTCAGGGACACGGCGGGCACGTGCATCTCTGACCTGGGCAGGGAGCAGGCAGGAGGCAGTTAGAGCAGAGCTGGCTCCCTGCAGGGTCACTCTCTGTCCCCTTCACTGTCCCCTTCACATGGCACCAGCAACGGGGGAACCACAGCACAGCACTGGCTGCTGGTTAGACCCTGTGTCGTGGGGAAGGAAAAAAAATGCCCCCACCCCAGAAGGTGATGGAGGAAAACCATTGCTGGAGGTGATGAAACATCTTTCTGGGTGATTCAATCCCCAACCCCTCCTTTGGGAACATCACCTGGGGAGCAAGAACAGCTCAGAGCTTATGGCTCAGAGCTGGCAGGTGGCCATGGAAGCACAAAGCAAATTCCAGCTCAGAGGCGTGTGTGTATATACTCACAAATATATAGAAATTCTGAGAACAGAACCTAACCCAAACATCACCACTACGATGACAAAACACAAAAAGAAATTAATAAAAAAACAATAGTGTGTCCTCCTGGAATAATTCTTACTGAGTAAAAAAGTAGCAGTTCCCACATCACAAAGCAATGAAGGACTCAGTAAATGCTGGTTTCCCTTGATTACTGAGAAAAAGCCTAAAACATTTCTCTTCACCTCAGGTGCCAGAAGAGGAAGTGGCCGATCTTGCGGTTGGATAATGCCCTTTCCAGCAGGAACTTGGTTAATTCACAGTCTAGGTAGGATTCATACTTGAGCACCTGGACAAGCTGCAGCAGGTATTGGAACACATCATCATCCCTGTGGACAGAAAGGAACACGAAACACAACCTTGTCTTCACTGCCATAACTGTTCTTGTAAGAGCTGCAAAGACAAGGCTGTCACTCCTGTTCACAGCCCCTCAGCAGCCCTGGGCAGAAATAGAAAGGGCTCTGCTCTCCCCTGGGGACAGCACTTACGTCAGCTTCTTCAGGGAGTTGATAGCAAAGGAGCCAACGTAACGGTCAGGAAAGCTGAAATCCAGCAGCTCCAAGGCATTCAGGACAGGCAACTCTGGCCAGGTCTGAAGCAGGGAAATCATCTGTAATGACCAGAAAGAAAAGAGCTAAAAAAAGGAACAAGGTTTTTATGACAATCTGAAATTCTACAGATGAAAGAGCAGCTCCTTACGGAGGGTCACTATTTATAGATGCCTCACAGCAAGTTTGCAGATACCAGGTCAAAAACTGATCCTTTGAGGTGGCTTGTGCTGATCTCTTACTATCATTTAAGAATATTCAATCCAGATATGTTTTTTTCCAAGAATTATACAGTTTGTTTGGTTTTTTTTTGCCTCCAGTTTCTTGAAGGGATAAACAAGACCTTGCTGGCTAGTAGTGAATCTGGGACAGCCCCCAGAACCAAACAGAGCCCAGAAGAGCCAGACCTGTGAAACATCCCAGCTCAGCCGGGCTCCCAAACACAGCACAGGAACATAAAAGATGGACCCAAAAAGGAGCCCTGGCTGCCAGCCCCAACATCCTCACCTGGGCAACATCCTCGTGCTTGTTCCACTTGGTGATGACGAGCAGCTTGGCCAGGGCCTGCGGGTACTGGTCACGGATGTCGTACCTCATCTTCCACACCAGGTCCTTCTCGTGCTCGTACAGCTCCGTGTGGCTCCTCCGCTCCAGGATCTCCTTCAGCTGCAGCTTCTGCACAGCAAAGAGCACACTCTGGGCTTGCTCAGCTCACAGAGACCCCGCAGGGCTGGGGCACGACCCAGCTGGGGGAAAAATGCTGGGAGGGGGTAAGGTGGAAACAACCAGTCCACAAAACCAGGCTGGCAGGCAGCTGAAAACTGATGCCAGAAGACTCACCTCCTCAGAATCCTCTGGGGCAGCTCGGGGCTGTTCTCCATTCCTTCCCAACTCCAGCAGCTGGGACACAAATAAAGATAAATTTAAAAAAAAAAAAGATAGGGTGAGAAAGGCTCCTCACTTCCCCTGTAATTGCAGTCACCACCACTTCAGGCATTTATGCTGCGATGGAGGTCAGTCACCTGCCATCTCCCCTTCCTCCCTGGCACAGCCTCTGAGCCAGACCCTGCCTCCTGGGGAGCACAGAGCACATCTCCTTCCTCCCCTCTACAGGCACATCTCTTCCTCCACTTGTCTGGGCAGTTGCAGTGACAGATGGAAAATCCCCACCTCACACACAGCATGTTATCACTCTGCTGCAAGGGAGGGAGCTGCCTACTTTCACTCATTCCCCCTTAACTCCTCTTCCTTCCTACAGAGCCTAATGCAGTCTGAAGGCAGCTCAGTTAAACCCATTTTTTAAACAAATACTCATTTATTTACCTCAGTAATTCAGAGCTTGGATAAGTATTCACTCAAAGGTCCATTAGGTAAGAGGAGAAAGTGAAATTTTCAGTTAACAATATCTCTTCATCAAGTCTGCTTGCACCCAGTCCCTGTAGATGGCTGCCCCAGAGGTTCCCCACTGGAAGGGACAGCCCTTTTTTCTTCCTCAAAGTTTCCCTGTGCCCCACCTGCTCAAAGGATGGGTAGTACACAGGATGTGCTGCCACGCTGGGGAAGCAGATGACCAAGGCTGCTGCACTCTCTGTGTTGGGGTTGCACTGCACTGTGCCCATGGGGTTCAGAAGTTCCCCTTTCTCATCTGAAAAACAAAGTACACAAAACCCGTGAGCCCAAATGGTGCGAAGCTTTGGTGCAGAAAGCAGAGCAGAGACTGTCCCTGGGCACTGCCTTGGGCACTGTCTGGCCACGAGCACTTCACCCTCCTGAGCCTTCCCCAGTGAGGGCCAGGTGACAGCCCCAGGTGAGCAGCGCCAAGCTCAACAAAGCCTTGCCTTGGCAGGGCTCAGCTGCCATCACAGCACAGAGCAGTGGCCACCCCGCTTCTTGGGGGAGACTGAGGATGCCAAAGGACAGCAGCTCCCTCTCCTGCCATACCTGGGAAGGAGGACCACATGTGCAGGCAGCACTCCCCTGTTTTCAGCTGGTCCTTGTAGTCGAAGAGCATCACGTTGACCCAGGCGATGGGACAGTCCTGCGGGGAGAGCACACTCGTGGGGAAGCACTGACACAGATCCCCCTGCAAAGGGACACCCTGCCTGCTCACCTGCTGAACTCTCCACATTTAAGAGTACAAGGTGGCATCAGGCACTTGCCAAAACCTGGGGTCTTTTGTGTGGTGCTGAATGGCACCAAACGCTCCCCACAAATGTGTCTGAAACTTCACCACCTGATATCTGGCAAAGCTGAAGGGTCTCTAATTTTCCAATAGGGCTTTGCTACTCTACACTCAATATTTGAAGGAACTATTACATATTTCATATATTTCACAATTTGAGGGCAGGGGGAAGAACTTTAATTTTGAAACAGGGAACACAGAGTAGGCACGATTTTGGAAAACGAGACAAAGGATGCTGGAAAGAGTTCATAATAGGAAAAAGAGGCTTGGCTTCTTTGTACAATAATAAATACTATCTATAAAAAACAAATTTTATGCTGCCAATCCCTCACCACACCCCCAAAATAAACCCCACAAATCCCACCCAGCCTCATTTTGGAGGAGGAAGACTCCAGCAAGTAAAGTGACTGGGACATGGCCAAGACAAAGAACCCATCCCCTGCCCTCACCCAGCTCCCAGCCCCAGAGCAGACACATTCCAGGAGTGAGCTCAGCTTTCCTGCAGTCAGGTTCCCCAAATGGAACACTTTACCTCATGCAGCAGCACTCAGATCACACCATGGCCCAAGCACAGAAAGCCACTGGAAAAGGGGTTACATGGCAGAAATTCTGCATCTGCACCCACAAACAGGGCCACGATGGAAGGAAGCACAGAGACACATCTGGTTCCACTGGGGCACTCCAGACAATGCAGCAGCCTCACCCCACAGAACACCCCAGCACGTGGGGGAGGTAACAGAGCCCCCATTTCCCTCTAACGTGACAAAATGAGTCACTTCCAAGCGGCCCCTCACAAGCCTTGGAGCTGATTTGATTACTCCAAATATCTTCAGTGAAATCACATTTGAGACATCAGCTTCCAGACAACAGGGAAAAGCCAAATAAAACACCACTGCCAGCAATAACCTTTTCTAACAGAGTAAATGACATCTAACCACAGCTCAGAGCCTGCCAAAACACAAGGCAAGATCTCTGGTGGATAAGGTCCAGCAAAACAAGGATCCAGCATTCTAAAGACAGCCATCTCCTGCATGATTTAGAGAAAGTCAACCCTCTGGGTGACATTAACCCTCTGACTCATCCAGTCAGCCTGCAAACATGCCTGCTTTTGTGGTAGTAAATTATTTAGTCCCAGCTATCTGCTCTGGACACTCTGCATATAAGCAACATGTATGGAATTAACCTCTGAGTAAGGGGAAAAAATAACAATCAAAACAAACAAACAAAAATCAGGGTGCACTCTGTAACCTGCCCTTACCAATCATTTGAAATTATTTCTGGGCACTTCACTCAGAGCTGTAGCTCACCATGGGGAAAAATTCCTTTTTGCAGTGCTCAGCTGTATGAATGTTGTGATTTTATACTAAAAGCTCATCAGAATGCACCCACCTTTTCCCAGCACCAGAACACACAGGAATGAGAACCTCCTAACAACTCAGCTAAACAGACTGATTCTGTTTTGTCAATCAGAACAGCAAGATTGCCTTCTGACTGCTTCAAAACTGAAAATTACTCCAGTGTTACCACAAACATCCAGCCTGTGGATGAATCAGATCTTCTGTCCAGCAAAAGCCTCCAGCAATAGCTGGGGTTCTGCTATTCTTAAATAAAAAAGAAACCCAACAATAAAACTGTTAATCCTGATCCTGGCCTCAGAATGTTTCCAGTCTGAAGTCTTCAACCCAGAAATCAGTCCCCACAAGCAGGATTCACGAGCTGGCTGCTGCTCCCAGACATGACTGCACAGTAACCCTGAGAACCCCACTGATGTCAGCACAACAAAGCTCAGTGAACCTCCCAACAGTGAGGAGGAGTGAGCAGAACTGAAATCTTGTGTCACACTCATCAGTGCCTCATTCCTCTAGCACAGATGGCATGAGTAACCCTCTCCTTAAGGCACGAGAACAGGCTTTGTGGTCACAGAAACAATAATTTGCAGAGGCACAAATGCCTTTGCTGCTCATAAAGAAAAGAGCTTGAGGCTTACGTTACAACTCTGGGAAATCAGCAATTCAATTACAGGCTGCAGTTGGATCTGCTTTCAGTTACTGAATCATTAATGGGCTAGAAGTTTTGGAAAGTGAGAAATATCACTATCTCTGATTGAGATGCTCAAATCAAGAGCTTCCAAGGTGATTTAACACTTTCTATGGTCAGTTTGCAACACCTGAACCTTGAAGAATCTGCACTTTAATTTTACCTTGCCTAAGGCTTTGCCATAACCAATGTTTACATTCCTCAGTTCATTCCCCCTCCCTAGCTGGTAATTTGCTCCACTGGGGATTTGCAGGAAAGACCTTGTTGGAAAGAAAATGCAACAGAGGTGATGGTTTAACCTCAACTACAAAACAAGGAAGTTGCAGAAGAGCGAAACAGGGACACCAAGATAAGTGATTCCTCTTTAGGTCCAGTCAGATGCTGGGTATGTTTCTCAACGGTCTTTCTAGAGAAATTACATATAAACAGCCTTTCTTACAGGCAGCCACCTCTCAGCTTCCTGTTCCTGCTGAAGAAGTTATTGGCCATTGCTCTGTAAGCTGCTTTATTAACGTGAAGTTTTTGGAAAGCAAAGGCCACTCGGTTCAGGTTGGTGTCCCGTGCTCTGCAGCCCCGGCCAGCCTGGCTCAGCCCCAGGCTGGCTTCACTTACAGCTTTCTTGGACTTCTTCTTGGTGGAACGAGCCTTCTTGGCCTTCTCGACGACGGCGTAGAGGGCGAGGCAGAGCCGCGCCATGCGGGGCAGGTCGCAGACGCTGATGTCGAAGTCCAGGCGCTGCCTCCACACGGGCTCCGAGCACACGCTCACCTCCGAGCTCGACACGGTCTTGCACAGCATCTCAGAGCCGTGGAACAGCCCTGCCTGCACCACCAGCTGAGGGCAGGAAGGACAGCACTCCGTGAGCCCACGGGACTTGCCTTGTGTGCTGGAGGGAACGGGACAGGGCAGCTGCTCCCCTGAGCAGGGTGTCCCACTCCTGAGCAGGGTGTCCCACTCCTGAGCAGGGTGTCCCACTCCTGAGCAGGGTGTCCCACCCCTGAGCACAGTGTCCCACTCCTGAGCACAGTGTCCCACTCCTGAGCAGGGTGTCCCACTCCTGAGCAGGGTGTCCCACTCCTGAGCAGGGTGTCCCACCCCTGAGCACAGTGTTCTACTCCTGAGCAGGGTGTCCCACCCCTGAGCAGGGTGTCCCACCCCTGAGCAGGGTGTCCCACTCCTGAGCACAGTGTCCCACCCCTGAGCAGGGTGTCCCACTCCTGAGCACAGTGTCCCACCCCTGAGCACAGTGTCCTACTCCTGAGCACAGTGTCCCACTCCTGAGCAGGGTGTCCCACTCCTGAGCACAGTGTCCCACCCCTGAGCACAGTGTCCCACCCCTGAGCAGGGTGTCCCACTCCTGAGCACAGTGTCCCACCCCTGAGCAGGGTGTCCCACTCCTGAGCACAGTGTCCCACCCCTGAGCACAGTGTTCTACTCCTGAGCACAGTGTCCCACCCCTGAGCACAGTGTTCTACTCCTGAGCACGGTGTCCCCACTCCTGAGCACAGTGTCCCACTCCTGAGCACAGTGTCCCACCCCTGAGCACAGTGTCCCACTCCTGAGCAGGGTGTCCCACTCCTGAGCACAGTGTCCCACTCCTGAGCACAGTGTCCCCACTCCTGAGCAGGGTGTCCCACTCCTGAGCACAGTGTCCCCACCCCTGAGCACAGTGTCCTACTCCTGAGCAGGGTGTCCCACTCCTGAGCAGGGTGTCCCACCCCTGAGCACGGTGTCCCACTCCTGAGCACAGTGTCCCCACTCCTGAGCACAGTGTCCTACTCCTGAGCAGGGTGTCCCACTCCTGAGCAGGGTGTCCCACTCCTGAGCACAGTGTCCCCACTCCTGAGCACAGTGTCCCCACTCCTGAGCACAGTGTCCTACTCCTGAGCAGGGTGTCCTACTCCTGTCTCTTTCCCAATTCACTGAGACGCTCAGTTCTGGAGTCTCTCTCTTTACTCAGCTTCAGTGAGGGCATTGTTATCTCCTCACTTCATGCAGACTTGCATATTGATTAATGTGACACATTCTTGCCCAGTTTCCTCCCTTTCCCAAAGGGCAGCTTCTCCTCATTTTCCTGCTCCCCCTTCATGGCAAACACCCCACATATCCCAGGCCTCTGCTGCCTCCTGCCTTCCCTTTTTCAGTCATCCCTCTCTTCTGAGCTGGGTTTCCCTGCCCTGCCCAGCACTGTACATTACCTCAGGGCAGCAGCTCTGTTTGCTGTGCAGCAGCTCTCCTAACGCTGGGCTGCTGTCTGCCCACTTCCCTCCCCATTCCTGTTGTGCTGCAGTTCAGAGACTGCCCAAGGGCTGAATGGAGCCCCAGAGCAGCAGGTGAGATCACACTGCCAGCCAGTGTCCTCCCCACACAAACCAGAGGGGTGTGCCTGGGAAAGCACAGATACAAACCCCCCGAGTGAGGCAGTACCAACCTTCATTCTCTCATCCGCATTGACCTTGCTGCCTTGCACCAGCTCGATGTAGAAAGGCTGCTCTAAGGACCAGAGAGAGCCATAGTTTGGCTGGAAAGAGAAAGGGGTTCTGATCAGAAACAGACACAACAAAGGCCTCTCAAGTCAGCCCCAGAACTCATCTCCCATTCC
Organism: Vidua chalybeata; assembly: GCF_026979565.1. NCBI lineage: Eukaryota > Metazoa > Chordata > Aves > Passeriformes > Viduidae > Vidua > Vidua chalybeata. Next base: position 7,646,556 of record NC_071551.1, on the reverse strand, counting down.
ATGCTTTTGGGTCCCGCAGAAAAGAGCAAGAAGCCTGGGACAACCAGGGAAGCTGTGGAGGGGGCTGGAAATTCCCACCCCAGACCCCAGCTGGGAACCTGTCCTGAGAAGGGCAGGGAGCACCCACAGCCACGACCAGCACGTCCACCCACCCACGAGCCCAGGGAGAGCCCAGGGGCCCCTGTCCCCTTTTACCTTTTTCTTGGGGAGCGGGGGGGGCTTGGAGGCCGCCTTTGGGGGGCTGGTGATGCAGTTGGTCTGCTCGTCCCTCATGGCAATGATGGCAGAGGAGTGCACCATGGTCAGGTGGGGGGTCAGGCCCCGCTGCAGGCAGCTGCGGATGTGCTGAGAGGGGACAGGGTCAGCCAGGCCACCCGCCAGAGCCACCAGCCCAGGCAGGAACCCCTGCAGGGACCCAGGGAAGGACACAGCAACAATCCAACTCCAGCTCTCAATTATCTCCTCTTGCTTTATAAACCTGCAGCTCGCTGGCCTCATGTTGCCAGAACTGAGAATATGAAGTGCCTTTTATAGCTGGCATTTCATCAATGGACTCAAATGGCTGCATTAAGGGAAAACACTGAGGAGGATTCAGCGCTCCCAGCAGCAGTCTGCCCTGCCAGAGGAGCACATGATTCAGGATTACTTGCCCAACTTTCAATGGGAGAACCCTCATCCCACCATACAAGCCAGCAGATATTTCCAGAACCACAGTCTGTAAATGTATTTACACAGCACTTGGCACCCAGGGACAGGCTTAGACCCTTGGCCCCCCAAAAATAAGGATTGGTTAGGTTGCTGAAAGTAGCCTTTGTCCTGAGTAGCATCCAGGTGCTGTCTCTGATGTGCTGCACTCCTGCAAACAGCACTGTAAACATGTCCCAGCCCACGCCCCCAGCAAGAGAAGGCCATGTGGGAACAGCCACTGATAAAGCAAGACACGAGGCTCACCTGGAACTGGCACAGGGGGTAGTTCCCATAGAGATATTCACATTTCCCATTCACCTGCAGGGTGTAGTCCTCTGGCTTCTGCACGGTCTCGTGGCGGAACACAGTGGCCTGTTTCTTAATGGCATAGCTCATTAAGGTGATGGGGAACTCCCAGGGGGAGATCTGGAACGTGAAGCTCTCCTGCAATCCCAACAACACAGCAAACTGTCAGACAGCAGCACAGGGCTGGAGGGGCACAGACAGGGAGCAATATTCCTGCTGCTGGCAACGAGGAGCAGCATGGGAAGGTACAACGACACACACACACCAGCCTATGATAAATAGGGACGTTTGCCAAACTGGGCAGGAGCAAGTTTCAGCAGTGTAAGCACAAGGCTGGAAATCAGGAACTTCAGTTTTCAGCAGAATCACCAGTTCATGTGGTTGCCAGTCATTAGAAACCTTCCCACAGTCATTCCAGCAGCAGGGCAGAGGCTGGAAGGGTCCCCATGCTCAAACACACTGCTCTGAAGGCTGTTCTCCTGCCAGGGTGACCTTGCTCCAAGCCCAGGCACAAGATGCAGAACATGAGCCAAGGCAGGAGGCAGGAACAGGGGCCCGTGGGCAGCACAGAGCAGTGCCTGCAAGCAGCGTTTGCTGAGCACGAGCTCAGCAGGCTCCTGAGCTTCCAAAGCAGTGTCAGGTATTGGATTCTGTGCTCCTTTCCTACCCAAACCCAGAAAGGTTTCCAGCCCATGTGCACGCAGCAAGCTCAGCTTCCAGCTAACCAGTACACCCAGTGCACTTTCAGGAGGGAGAACAGCTCCCTCCCAGCCATCTCCACAGGCAAAGCAATCTGGGGAGTGAGCACTGAACACATGGAAACGCTGTCCAGGCACACATTACTCTGTCTCCACACGCGCAGAGGTTTCCAAAGGAAAAGCATGAACCACCAAACACTGTGACAGAAAAGTTTGTGCTTTACCCCGCCAGACTGGAACTTGATGTTGACAAAAATGTTCTTGGTGGGGATTTGCAGAGAGCCAGTGCCGAGGCCCTTGGCCATGGGCTCCAGCTGCAGGGGGAAGTTGTACTCCATCCACGCTGCCCAGCTGAGCTGCTGCCGCTTCGCCGCTTTCTCCTCGCAGAACTGGCACATTTTGGCGCGGAAATCGCTCACCTCCGGGTCCTGCACAGAGTCAAACTCGTGCAAACCTGGGTGCAGAGCAAGAGAGCAAGGCAAAATAAGCATCTGCAGCCAAGGGGGGAAATGAGCCTTTTCCTCAAACGTCTGTGAAAGTCTCCCTGAGCGCGTGTTTAACACGTGGCCCAAAGCAGAGTCAGCCAAGCTGCCAGCAGCCCTGCTGGACGATGTGCAGTGGCACTGTCCCCGCAGCCCAGGGCTCTCCAGCAGGAAGCACCACCTTCCCTGGCCGTGCACAGACAGAGCTCCCTCTGCATCCCCAGCAGACGGATCCTGCCGGTGTCCCGGTGCCCCCGGCCCCCAGCACGGCCCCGCGGGCAGCCAGGCCACCCGGGACGGGCTGTGTGCCACCCGGGACGGGCTGTGTGCCACCCGGGACGGGCTGTGTGCCACCCAGAGCCCCCTGTGCCCCTGGCGGGGAGCTGACCTTTGCCGATGAGCAGGCTGATCTGGGAGTTGATGACCTTCTTGGCCCTGTCCCCCTCGCGAGCCACGAGGCGCAGGACGGGCAGGAAGGGCTGGATGTCGCAGAGGCGGCGCTGCTCGTCCTCCAGCTCCTGCTGCTCGGCCGTCTGGTTGATGCAGGTGAACACGTAGGCCTCGGGGTCGCTGAGCATGTGGAACAGCGGCTCATACTGCGCGTGCTTCCAGAGCACCTGCAGGAGGGTCCCTGCTGTCACCTGCTGCTGCCACCTGCTGCTGTCACCTGCTGCTGTCACCCTGCTGCTGTCACCCTGCCACTGTCACCCTGCTGTCACCTGCTGCTGTCACCCTGCCACTGTCACCTGCTGCTGTCACCCTGCTGTCACCTGCTGCTGCCACCTGCTGCTGTCACCCTGCTGCTGTCACCCTGCCACTGTCACCCTGCTGTCACCTGCTGCTGTCACCTGCTGCTGTCACCCTACCACTGTCACCCTGCTGTCACCTGCTGCTGTCACCTGCTGCTGTCACCCTGCCACTGTCACCCTGCTGTCACCTGCTGCTGTCACCTGCTGCTGTCACCCTGCCTCACCGTGCTGCTGTCATGCTGTGCTGCTGTCATGCTGTTGTCACCCTACCACTGTCACCCTGCTGTCACCCTGCTTCTGTCACCTGCTACTGTCAATCTCCCTCTGTCACCTTGCACACTGTCACTCTCCCTCACCCTGTTGCTGTCACCCTCCCTCTGTCACCCTGCACATCGTCACTCTGCCACTGTCACCCTCTCTCACCCTGCTGCTGTCACCCTCCCTCTGTCACCCTGCACATCGTCACTCTGCCACTGTCACCCTCCCTCACCCTGCTGCTGTCACCCTCCCTCTGTCACCCTGCACATCGTCACTCTGCCACTGTCACCCTCCTTCACCCTGCTGTTGTCACCCCCCACCCTCAGCACACGCTGTCACCCTCCGTACTGCCACCCAGCTGTCCCCAGGGCCTGTGCCAGCCCTCACCCTGCACACCGTCACCCTGCTGCTGTCACCCTCCCTCTGTCACCTTGCACACTGTCCCCCAGCACACAGCTAAGGCAGAGCACAGCCCAAGCTCCTCACAGCCCCCTGGCCCTGGGCTGCTCCTCAGCCAGGTCTGGTGGCTCCAGCTCGTGCTGGGCAGGTTTATTTGGAGGAGCCTTTAACTGGCTTCCTTTCTTCGTGCTTGCCTTTTGTTTCGGGCAATGTTAATCCCTCAGCCTGAGCATTCAAACAAGTGCCACCTGAACATCTCACAGTAAGCACCTGCTGACTCTGGTCCTGTGAAACTCAGCAATTACTCACACTGGAAACAAAACTGGGTTAAGTAACTTGCCCCCAGTAACATGAAATCTGTCAGGATGCCAAGGATGGGAGCCAAGAGCTTCTCAAGTCTTGTCAACACTACCCAGTTCCCAAAGATGCTTATCCCTGTGGATAGCACTCTCACATGACTTCATATCCCTCTTTTTACTCTCATCCTAAGTGCCTGCTGTTGGAGGCAGAACTCTGGAGTAGATGGGCCCCTGTAGCACAGACCTGTCACCCAACAGCTGGTACAAGGCTGTTACCTGCTTGATGGTGCCCAGGCTGGCATTGCAGGGCACTGAGAGGTTTAAGTAGATGCCTGTGGGCAGCAAAAAGTCCACCTGGATGTTTTGGTTTTCCCCCTTGGACCAGAATTCCGTAGGGCAGTAAATGCCTGGGGGCATCCTGCTCACTGCTTGGCTACCACCTGCAAGACAAGGGAAAACTGTTGCTGTTGACTACATATCATTTGCTCAGTTCTGTAGAAAATTAATGTGCAAAAGAACCCAAAGAAAGGAAGGTCAGCACAGCCTTAAAGCTCAGGATAAATTAGTAAATTAGTAAAATTCCAGTTCAGTGCCTTTGAGCCACATGTAACTATGGCATTTGCTTCTATTTCAGTACAACAGTTTCTTAATCCCTTCTAGGCCGGGATTAACATCTACACCTGCATTTGACAAAAAAATAAGAGAATGAGCTTCTCTGGAGAACAAAGACATTGTCCCAATAGCTCATCTATGACCAAGGAGCCAAGAGAAACAGTAAGTTCCTACCCCTGGCTGTGTAAGGCAATCCTCAGGCCACATGCTCCAAGCTCCAGTTTGTTTTTCCAGAGCTCATTTCCAGTCTGCAAGAGGGAAAAAGAATTGTTGCTGGTTCCAAGTATGCATTCATTTTTATACATACAAACAAATAATACTCTGCTGTACATCCCCCCTCTACAAGTATAGAAAAATGAAGTTGAAGGGTGAGGCAATCAGAATAAGTTTGTTAATTCCATCTGCAGCCTGTCCCTTGGCAGGATGCTACAATTTATCTTCAGCACATCCAAGGAATGCAAAGAGAAGGAGGATCTGAACGCTATCAGGTACAAACTGCTGTTTTCAAACACAGGAGGAAACAAAAGGCATTCACCAGCAGCCTGTCAGACATTTCCCTTCTCAAAGACCTGTAACAAAGTCTCCATCCATTTGCCCACAAGCAAAAAGCCACAGCAATAAAACCTCCGGTTTCCTGCGCAGATGACAAGTGGCAGAGCCTGGTGTCCCCACGTGCTGGAGACTCTGGAACTGCTGGCATTGGCTCCCAGCAAGAGACGGGGAAGTGGCTCCAACTAATTCTCTGCAACCACCCCAGCAGAGAACCCAGCTCACCTCAATTCCCTCGCAATTGCCCTGGCAGTTTTTCTGCCAGGTCAGCAGAGGAACATCCCAGTGGCACAGCCTGGAAGGTGCTCCAGAGCCCCGGCTCCAAACTCAGCCCTGAGCAAGTCTGAGTCCCTTCTCCTCAGCCCATGAAACCAGCACTACATTTCCCCATTCACAACTTAAAATGCAGCTTGGAGCCGTGGGTGTAGGGACTTTGAAAGGAGCTGAGCAAAGTGCTGCTGATTCCCAAACCACAAAGTCCTGCTGGCAGCTCCTCAGGAGCCAGCCCTGGGCTCCAGCACAAGGAGCCCAGCATCTTATCTGCCAGGTCCTGGGAGCACACCACTTCCCTGTCAGCAGTGAGGTCAGGATTCCCAGAAACATGAGCTGTGTTTTATCTGTCCTGCTTCCTCAGCACAGAGGCTGCATCACCACAAACCACCCCCGGCCTTGCAGGGAGGGCAGCAAAGGGGGAGGAGGCAAGGCTTACGAGTTTGAATAAAGCAAAGCAAGCTGGCCTTGTTCTCTGCCCATCAACAATAAAAACAGCAGGTTTCTGGTGTATCTGCTACCCCAGCCTGAATCAGCAAACCACCACAACTCTACTGACCAGCAGAGACAGAGACACAGCCATGGCTGAGCTGCTTCCTTCTGCTGAGGATTTCCATCTGGCACCACATCCCAGAGAATATGAAGTGCCTGCCTAAGCCATGAGCACTACAGTGTCAGTTCAAGCTCAACACCTTGTCTTTCCAAACTCCCTGATTTAGAGGATGCAGGATTTTTTTCAACAGAACCTGGCATGAATATACCAAAGGAAGAATAACTCTGGACTTTCATGGTTTCTAATACATCATTTACCAAGTCTCTCCCCTTCCCATTGCTAAATTCAGAATGTTCTACTCGTTGGAGCCCAGATCTGATGTGACAATTCTTTCATGAGGCCAGCTCTGGGGTGTTCCTGCACTGCCTGACTTCCCTCTTCCCCTTTGCCTTGGGAAACTGAACAGAGTTCTCCAACCTTGTTTGCACTATCTTGCCCTCATGTATACAAGTAATTACAATTCCCTTTTCTCTGGGTCCTTCTGCCATTTGTGAACAGCCAAGTGCAGCATCACTCCTTTTTGGCAGGGTTTACTCTACTGGAGTAAATTGAGATATACTCTCACTGCAGCAGTCTTCCAAAAAAAAAAAAAAAATTCTCCAATAGAATTGTCAATTTTTAAAGCCCAGACCTCTTCATCACTGGGCAGGAAAAGCAGATGAGACAAAATTTCACTTTTTAGATGAAGGCAATTCCTTCCCCTGTGGCCTTTGCCTCAGTTCATTATTCTTTACTCTGCAGGAAAGCTACAGGCTGCTCTCCCCTCCTTAAGGTTTCCCCTTGCAGCAGTCAGTGTGCAGGTAATAAAAGTGTATCCTTAGCAAAGAGGGGAGCTGGCCGAGGCAGAGCTGATGTCCACATGGGATGAGTCCATGCACCAGGACAGAAATGAAACCTCAATTTCACTGGATGCCATGTAGAGAATAGAGGCACAGCATCAGCAATAGGAGGGAACACAGCTGAGCAATCTGAGGAAAAGTAAATTTGTGCAGAGTGTCAGGGTCCAAGAGACACATCTGAAACCACCCAGCCAGTATTTAACAAGCCAGCAGCCGACATAAAACCTACTAACACAAATTTCCTCTTGTGAAGTTTATCAACCACAGCTCTGGTGTTTACAACATACAACTGCTTTGGAGAGGAAAAGGCAAAAAAAAACAAAAAAAAAAAAAAAACAAAAAAAAAAAAAAAAAAAAAAAAAAACAAAAAAAAAAAAAAAAAAAAAAAAAAAAAAAAAAAAAAAAACAAAAAAAAAAAAAACCAGCAAGATCAGACATGGAGCAGCGTTGCCCAAACCTCTGTGAGGCTGCAGCATCAGACAGACATGGAAGCTGCAACACCCACAAACAAATTGCAAAATTACAAAACCCCAGGACTACCAAAATACCTCTCGAGCTTATAGGAAATGAGCAGTGCAGAGCTCACAGGTAATGTGCTGCGTGGGAGACTGCAGGAAGTCACTTTCATTGCAGGCATGGGTTAGGCTGGGGGAGGAGACCACGGAATTTTGAGGCACACACGTGTTTGACATGGCTTTAGCACACAATCAGTACACTCAGCAGAGCTGAACCAGCTCTGAGCTCTCACAGCACTTCAGTGTGCTCTGAGAGTGTTTTGAGCTTGGTCTTGATTTTTTGGTTGGGGTCACAGGGTAAAACAAATCCACACTGCAGACAAGTCATTTGAGCGCTGACTGACAGTAAAAGTACCCCCCAAATTGCCCTTCAAGACAGACTGGGAAGAATCCTGCAGCAGGTAAGTGTGTCAAGCTGTGCCTGCACATGGGAGCTCGGAGAGAGGGGGCTCCCCCCTGGCAGGGGACTCCCACCCAGTGCCAGTCACTTCATCACACAGCAGAACCTCGCTGGAGCTGCTTCCCTTTGGTGCAGCAGGTCAGACTCTGCTCTTGTGCCCACAGATGTTTCCATCACAGCTTCCTGCAGCCTCCTGTAAAACAGGATCCGGGTCTCAGCCGTGCCATGGGGCCATCTCTGCTCTCCTTCAGCTCTGGGACAGGCACCTTCAGTCCAGACCCAGGCTGCACCACAGCTCTGTCTCTGGTTCCTCCTTCAACACACCCACGAGGGCCAAACTCAGGTCATGAACTAGGCAGGAGAACACTGGGGACCCCTTAGAAAAGTGTGGAAAACCATCCAAGCACTGAACAACCCCTAAAATCAAGAGCCTGGCTTTTTAACTTCCTCAAACCCTAGTTTAGAATATTTGAATTTCCTTAACTCAGTTTACAACCATATGACTTCTACCTCTACCAAATATAAAAATCAAATAATTTTTTTTTTCATATTATCAGCTTCCATTTTGTACACTGATCTCTCCTATCCTGCCACATAGTTGCCTGCACTGATTCACTCATTCTTTCAACAGCAGCTCATTGTTCATCCAGCTCTACATACCAGACACACAGTTATGTTGCTTTGACAATGCCTTTTCTTGGATAACCCTTGATTAATCTGACTTTTACTTACACAAACCATTAGATGGATGTTGCTGTACCATGAACTGTCCCTGGCAAGGGATGAAAATGCCCACAACCTATCTCTTCAGGCCTCTGAGACACTACAGAGCATCCCCTTCCCTACCAGAGGTGCTGATACAAACCAGCACTTAATTAACAAAAATCAGCAACTTCTGTGCATCAAGATGTCACTGGAGAACCATGGATTTTCCCACCTTCCATGGATGTGTTCTGGTTATGTGGAAACTGCAAGGATCAAGCTTTAAACAACCACTGGGGCTAAAGAATCCCTTGGCTTGGGCCCTTCCCTTAATGAAATAAAGACTCCTTTGAGCTTTTAAATTGTTCAATGCCCACCTTACACACACACACACTCCCACAAAACAGACTCACAGTGAAAAGTAATGGAAGCAGAACTACACTAATGTGATCTGAACTGGGGATAACCTTGTTTGTGTGCAGGGCTGATGATGAAAGGGGTTGTCAGCAAGAGAAGAGATAGGAAAGCAGAATGTACGTGTGGTGATAAAAACAGGCTGCAGTTTTTGGGCCTCCCAGCTCCAGAAGAGCATCAGAGCAATACGCCATCGTTCAGGCTCAGCAGAACCTTAGATCCAACCAGAAGCAATAGCCAGAGGGAGGGAAAGAGGAGTTCAGGTGAAGCAACTTAAGAGAAAAAGAAATGTAAAGCCATTCCTCATCCTGGAAGTAAAACAGTGGCACCACAGAGAGACATCACAGAGTGAGAAAAGCATCTGATGGGAGACTTGAGAACCTTGGTGGAAACTTCCAATCAGCTTTTAGGCAAGTTCACAGTATTGCCCGAGGAACTACCTAGTGGGAAACCGTATATTCAGTGGTTAAAGCAAAAGCTTAAAAACCAACACTGTGCAAAGCTCTGCTCCCAAACCTGACAATTGTTTGCTGCACAACATCAAACAACAAACTCCTCCGTGTTTCAGCTTTCTCACATGCACAAGTACAGCCTGTAACTCATGAGGGGTGTTGTAACTCTTAAATGCTGGCAAAGTGATATGAGATCCTTGCACCCTTGCTATTACTGCTAACACAGGCAGAGCCTGGGAGTTGGAGGAAGTTGTGATAAACGAAAGCTTCCAGATGAAGAAGTTGCTGAAATCAGGTTTTTTCAACTGTTCCCAACGGCTCCACAATATCAGAAACCCGAGTCCATCTTGTTGATGGAAACAAAAAACAAGTCATGCATTTCTAATGACTGCTATCATGACATTCAACCTTCAGGTTCCCATCTCAGGCACATACAGCGTGCCGTGCTCAAGACTCTCTTCTGGGAGCTCTTAAAAGACTCTCATGCCCTGCCAAAAACATGATCCAAAGCTGACCCACAGCAGAAACCCACACGGCTGTGAACAGCTGAGCCAGGCACCACAAGCCCTACACCGGAGAAGGTCTGGATGACCAGGTGTTGCCACTCCCCAAGCCCGGGAGTGACAATTGTGGCGACAACGCGCCATGTGCCAAAGCCACCTGAAGGCCAGGCAGGCACCGGCAGCACCCCGCGGGGTGGGCAGGCAGGTGATGAGTGGTTACTGGCCAAAACAGCCGGCCCACTGCCTGCCATCCATCCATCCATCCATCCATCCATCCATCCATCCATCCATCCATCCATCCATCCATCCATCCATCCATCCATCCATCCATCCATCCATCCCAGCCACCAGCACGGGGGACACAGCGCCAAGGGCGGCCCCCGGGCGGCTCCGGCCGCGCAGCCCGCAGGTCAGCGGCTCCGCCAAGCCCCGCTCTGCCCACGGCAGAAGCGCTTTTCCCGAGAGCAGCGCCGCTCGCTGAAGGCGCCCGAGCGGAGCCGGCATTTGCCGCAGGCGGCCCCGCAGCGCCGGCCGCGCTCCGCGGAGCCCCCGGCCCGCCCGGGCCCCGCTCCCGGCCCCGCTCCCGGCCCCGGCCCCGTCCCGGCGCTCACCTGCGCTGGCGGCCGGGGGGTCCCGGGGGCTGCGGGGCTCCCGCGCTCCCGGCCCCGCTCCGGCGCCGCCCCGGCCCCGCCTGCAAAGGGGCGGCGGAGCGGCCGCGCCCGCCGTGCCCGCCCCGCCCCGGGCCCGGCCCGGCCCCGCGGGTCCCGCCGGCCCGGTGCCCCCCGCCCCGCCCCGCACGCACCGGAGATGCCGGCGCTGGCGGCCCGGCGCACCGGGCGGCCGGAGCGTGACGTGGCTGCCACCCTCTGCCGCACTGGCGGCGAGCCTGAGGCACACGCGGCTCGCTCCGGGGCCGCGGGGCCGCGCAACAGCCGAGGGCAGGTCCTGCGTGCCCGTCTGTGCGTGAAACTGCCCGCACGGGAGATGGAAAATGGCTCGGGATTCGCTCCTTCCCTGGAAAGCGTTCCTCTGACAACCTCTGTCATGCAGCTGTTCTTTCTTCGTCTAGAAAAATGGGAAGCCTAGAAATTGGCTGGCACCGAGTCTGGGAGAAAAAGAGGGAGAAGGGCATATAAAGGGAAAAGACATGGACTGTAGGAGAAAAGGAGAGAGCCCCAAAGAGAAGGGGAGAGACCCTGGTGGGACTTGCAGAGTGCTCGCAGTGGGTAACAGTGCAGTAAGGGTGGGGAATACCCCAAATCCCAAAGCAGAGTCAAGCGGATTTGGGGGATGAGAAGAAACACCTCCAAGGCAGGCAAGGTGCCCGTGGGTCCAAAGTAGGAGCAGGGCAGGTTTTAACACACCTGGTGCTCCACTGCCACCTGCTACTCATGGGAACGGGACCAGGCCCTCCTTTAGATGCTGGATACCAAGGACACACACAGGGTTATCCACTCGGTTCTTTCTCTCCCCAAGCTGTTGTACAGGTCCATGGACTGCAGGGGAAGCCCACCCAGGCACTAAAGCACTGCAGGGTCTCATCCCACCACTTCCCCATGGCTCAGCCACTTCTCACCCCCCCGGGGCTGCCATCACCCCTTGCTCAGTGCAGCTCTCCCAACTGTCACGGGAAATTAGTGGTTCCAAAGCAGCAGCAGATGGGACAAGAAATGTTTCCAGTGTTCAAAGACAATCATTCCTCTCTGTCTCATTAAATTTTCAGCAGCAATTAGATACTCAAAAGCCATGTGCTCATCTGAAAAGTCTCCCTCTTTTCATACATCTCCTCTGAAATGCCCACCATACTTTGGGTCACAAATGAGAAAATAGTGGGAATGTGGATTTGTGATTTTAATTATTTCACTGCCACAGATGGAAACAAACAACCCTGGTACAGTGCATGGTTTCTGCTACTGCATCACCTCGACTGGTCCTGCAGTTTTATGACTCCCAGAATCACCATTTTCCTAAAGCTTTTGCTGAGGTGTGATTAAGGTACAAATTCTTTTTTTTTTCCCCTCTATGTTATCATCCAAGAAAAGCTCATTATTCTTGCAATCTGACTCATTTTTTTCCCCTGAACATTACTAGCTGGCAACACAGATATCTTGCCAACAGTACAAGATGTGACTGTTGAAACATTCATTGTTCGACTCCATTTGAATCTACTATCAGGTCTCCATGTGACCTTTTAACGCTCAGAAATTGTCTATTTTAAATCATCGGCCCTGACATGTGTTGAAGATATTTTTAACAGACTGTTTACAGGAATTCTGGTTTCTGTTCTGTTTTTTTTTCCCCTTTTCAACAGCTTTTCTATTCATCATCTCCAAGTTTCACATGTACAGCTGTACTGAACACCAACAGGGCATTTGCCCACATGGCCTGTGAGAAATTGGACATCAGAAACTGAAGGGAAGGGAAAAAGGAACTCAGAAAAAATAGCTGCAACCTGCTAAGATTAAGATCTGAGACCTCCAGGAAGAATAGAAGGGAGGGTTACTTAGTTTTTATTCTGTGTTAGCGAGAATCAAACAGGGCTAATGTATGTGAAGAGAACACTGCCAAGAAGGGCAAGTGGAATTTTTTCAAATGCACCCAACGTGAGGGACATGCAAGGCATGCCAGTTCACAACATCCTCTTCTACTCCATGCCAGTCTGGTTTACATTTACCCAGATGGTTCATAAAACCCTGAAAGGTTAATTTTGTGTTCTCAGCTCTCAAGCTCTCCAGCTGCCTGTGGGCATGTGCTCTATGCCACTTAATCTGGTGAATCTGCGGAATCACACAATTCCACGCTGCTGCTGAGTCAGGGGGGGCTTTGTCCTGCTTGGGGAACGATGCAGACCCCAGCCTAACAGCCACCACCGTCCCACGATCAGGAAATTTAGCCAAGGATGAGACGTGGTCAGCTTTTACAGGAGAAACAGCAGGAGGGAGGATGACAACGAGCCACGGAACCACAACACCTCGGTATTTCCAGGATCACCCAGCAAGAATGCTTCCACCCAGAGAGACAAACACCCTGACTGCCCTGCTGGGTCCCAAGCCACAGAGATGCTGGCAGATGTGGTGAATAGTGACACTTCTGAAGGTGTATTCCCCACTTCCAGACGGGGCCAGATGAGTTTCCCTCGTCCTTCACCGGCACAGGACAAACAAACAAACAAACAGAAAAACAAACAAACACAAGTCGCTGCATTTCATTGCAACACAAGGCAAACAGGAAGCCCAAGCAGCCTGATGAGAGTTGAGGCTCTCTACTCCATGTGGTTAGCACTACTCAAAGTTAACACTGCTCAACAGGGAAACCACGCCGGGCTGCAGACACGGCTGGGAGCCCGCTCGCGTTTAAAACTCAAAAGATTGGGGTTCTTTGTTTGCTTTTTTTTGCAGCAAGATCTGAAATAGGATCACAGCCACCCAAAGTGCAGCCCTGATCCACACTGGCTGTCAGTGGTGAGCAGTGGGGCTCACCTGCCTGAGCACAGCCACGGGCCACACCAAATGCTCTGGCCAAACCACACTGCTCCAACATTTGAAGGTCACTGTTTGGTTTTGCATGTTGCACAAAAGCTCTCGGTGCTGTAGAATAATAGTGCACTGCTACAGGCTTTGGAGATTTATTTAAACACACACACGCATCTATCTATCTATCTATCTATCTATCTATCTATCTATCTATCTATCTATATTTGGGGCACCCAGGTCCTCTTGCAAGCAAGCAACATACATGTCAAGGGACATTAGGAGAATTAGGATAAATTGCACTAAGTATTGTAACTGCACCTCACAGAGCACAGGAACAGGGTCTAGGGCATCCCCCGAGCCCCCAGCTCTGCTCCCTGGACTGACCACTCCATACACCCCTAACCTGTCACATCCTGACACACAGACATCCTTCACCCACCCCCAAACCAGTGCTGTTCCCTCTCTTCTCCATCTGCACTCCAGCAACCCTCTCAGGAGGGCATTGCCCTGAAGACAAACGTGACACAGCTCAGTCTTTGGGGCAGCTGAGGACACTGTGGTTATAATATGAGTTGTTTTTCTTTCAGGAACAAGGCCACAGTTTACTTGTTGATATTGCCACAAGAGAGATTTCAGAGACTAAAACCACAACAAAGCTTCAGCACGTTTTTCTCTTTGGTGACCGTGCATTCAAACAAAAATGCCATGAAGCAAAACCTTTCCACAAGCTGTGAGGGGCTGATGGTGAAGTATTAGGGTGTGGAATTCAAGGACCCGAATAGCCTGTTTGTTTGAAAATCTTCTGAAATGGTGTCAATCTTGCGACCCCAAAATGACAGAGAGAAGGGAGAATGATGACAAAGATACTCATCCCTCTTGCTGAAGGCCAAAGTGGCCTAATTTGGTGTCCTTGCCCAGATAAAAATACTGTTTTATTTGTGTGACTATGTATTTAAATGAAGGATACTGCGGACTTGAGAACAATGTGTTCCTCTCTGGCTCCCCATAAATGTTTGCAGAGCAAAAATGCAACAAGGCATGACCTGAGTCAGCTGCAGTGGCAGCCGAGGTTCCCCTCCTGACCATCAGCAGCACCACAGGCTTCGACAGGAGAATAATCCCGGGAGGCAGTTCTGCTTCAGAGCTATCCAAATGAGGGCTTCTTTGGTACCTCCTTGCTGTTTCTTCATCAGAATTTCTGAGTTATAATCTCTGCCCATGCCAGAGTTCCATGCTGAGGCAAAAGGCAAGTTCTTTGGATTGTGGGTGCAGTAAGGAGCACATCATCCCGAGAACAGAGCGGAAGGCATCAACCAGACGTGAGGCAGGAGGAGATGCTGCTGACCCAGTCCTGCAAGGAGCTACAGACAGCTACAGCTCTGTCAGGGACACTGTGAGTTACTGACTGCAAAAACCGAGGAGAAAATTGGGGAAAACTCCCCACAAATAAACAAAAATGCCCAGCAAAGTTACAATCTGCAGCGGAAACCCGAGGCTTTCAAGGACGGGTGAGGGGCTCGTGTTCTGCTCCTCACACTGGTGCCAATGGCACAGCTTTTACTGCGCTCTTTTTCCCTGCATGCAGAACACTGGAAATGTTCCTTCGTGCTCCACAGGACATTCTGGGGAGCTTTGCTGGTTGTACAACCCGGCTGACGTCTTCAGCTGGTGGAGCTGCACAAGTTCAGAGCAGCAATGTCACAACACCCCACGTTTTTATCACTTCAGAGCACGGCTGCAGCACAAAAACAGCATTTCCCCCTCTCAGGGAATGCCACTCAAAAGCTCACTTCTGTTGAAGATGGGTTTTTGATACAAAGCTAAAAAATGTCAAACACAGATGCCAGAAGCTCCATCCCTTTTCTGACTATCCGTTCTTCAGGAGGGACAAACAACTTTCCTTTCTCTTGTTGTTTTCTTTTTTTTGCAATACAAGTGAGTGATCTTTAAAACCACACATTTCCATTATGAATTGTAACTGCCTATTTAACTAAACCACGCTATTTATTCTTGAAATTACTGTTAGGGGATTCTGGATCCTTTTCTTTGCTACCAGAAGGAGAGCAGCACCCAGTCTTCCCACACTCAGAAGCACAGCTCAAGTTCACAAAACCAGACTTCAGTGATAAAGTCACAGTGCTAAAAAGAAAGCCCTTCATCCCGTTTGGGAATTTTGGGGGTCTTTATTAATTGTTTCCAGTGAGACCGGATCTCTCAGGCTCGTGTGTGGGTGGCTGGCTGCACCCTGAAGACAGATGCAGGTGCCTGCCTGTGCTAAATATTTTGCACAAACTCAAGAGTTTGTTGTATTTCAGTGGTTTTTGTTTGTTTAGCTTTATTTGACATCTAAAATGTGTATTCCAAACTAAGCAACATTCACCACCCAAATGAATACACACTCTGCATAAAAATCAGAATATATGTATCGTGTTACCAAGTGAGGCAGATGCCAGTGACAAATGCTTTAAGAATTTTTTAGCAGCCACCTGAAAAATCACTTAAGAGTCAGAAATAAGTAGCAAAGGCCACTGCATGAGTCACCAGTGACAACAAGGAGACAAGGAATGTGAATGGAATTTTTCTTCTTTATTTCTAAAATGAGAGATGGCTCTAGCTGAAAGAAAATTATTTTTACTGTTACCAGAGGAAAATTTCCATTTGCAAAAAGGGGAATTTCCACCTGAGACATATTGATGAAGACTCATTTACATAGCTAGAGGTAACAACTCTTACCATGGGAACAGTGATGAAGGAAAAACAAATTCTTTTCAGTAGCAGGAAAGCACAAAATTTTTGTCCTCAAATTTTGGTCTAGAAATAGATCATGTTTGTTTTCATTAAGTCTTTAAAAATATTTACAAAGAAGAGAAGATGTATTTCACAGAAGGGAGCAGTCCAGCCAGCCTAAACAGAACCAGGACTGGGAAACTGCAGGACAAGTACTGACTATGTTAAACACTTGGATTATGTGCTACAAGGGCAAGTGTGGCTCAAAAAATAAAGTAAAAGGCTCCATTGTCTGTTATGAGAGAATAACCATTAAAAACATGGCAGCAGCCAGGTGGGAGCGAGGGTGGGTCTCCCCTCAGCAGCAGGAGGCCCCTGAGCACCCAAGTGATTTTTCCATTTTCCCAGAGTGGCAGCAAGCTAACACACATTACAGAGCTCGGGCACCTCTGCCCGTACAACCACTCATTCACTGGGCTGGCAAATCGTGAAGGTCTTGGACTGAATTTGATACAATTCCATTTTCACCAGGCCCCAATAGCCAGGGTCTGTATTACAATGCCCAGCTCACAGCGACTGCCCTTGTATTCTAACAGGGAAAATGTCAGTACGATCCCCACTGCCTGGATGTCCCTTTTCTAAAGGCTCTCTGCTGGGAGCTGCTCTGCAGCACCACATGGACCCAAAATCCAGCTTTTACCCTGGCACAAAGAGGAACAAACCATCAGACAAAAGCAGCCATAAAGCACCTGCAGCCTGTGGTGCCGGGGGGCTCAGCAAGATGATAACTTTGCATTGAATTTCCTATTTTATTTCCTTGCTACCTGCAACAGGAAAAAACTCAACCTCTCATTTCCTTCCTCCTACCCACTTTCTGTTGGGTGTTTTGAGTGGCTGGTGCAAACTAGCTGCAGTCAGGAGCCAGATTTTCAATTTGCTCTTCTTTAAAGGCCGCAGGCAGAGAGGCAGAGCAGAGTCTGCTGGCTGAAGTGACAGCATGACAGGGGTGAGGAGAGGGCAGTGACAGCCACAGAGCTCACAGCCACGAGGGGAGAGATGCTCGGACAGAGCAGATCCGGGAGCACAGCACCGTCAAAAAGGAGAACTCCGAGCACGACTTTGGCTTTCTGAATTAGCCTTGGAGATTTAAGGGGAAAATGTAACGAAATCTTTGCATCCCCTTTCCATGAGCACCAGCTCCACAGGTGTGTGCTGTTCTGGACAGCACAGTAATGCTGCCAAGCCACACTTTGTGGCTTTGGGAATGGAGTGACAACACACACCCCATGCTTTGGGGTGATCTGGGGAGCCAAGGTACTCACTCAACCCTCTAGAGAAGAGTTTGCCTTGAAAGACATTCCTCTCCACCCTCAGCAGCCCCCAGCAAAAATACTACTGACTACACATGCGATTCCTTCGGTGGCAGAAGCAGAAAACTTTCAGAGGCCCTTTGACACTAAAAATACATTCTTCCCCTCCTCGGACTTCTCCTTTACCAGGAAGATTCCTCTCTCCGTGCCATTCCCCAATCTGTCACACTTGTCTCTTGGCTCCCACCCTGGAGCCAGACAAATTGAAAGCACAGAGCTCCGGATGGGCCATAAGGGCTTTTACTGCGGCGGCACCCACTCACAGCCCATTCCCTGCTAACAGGTCATGCCCTGACTGCTCCTCCCTGCACATTATTTATTTACCGTTCTCCTCTTCCTTCAAAGCTTTATTGATTGCTGCTGCTCAGCCCCGGTGAGGACAGACACCAGCACCCCTGGCTGCTCCTCAAACACCACACAGTTCTGTCACTGTAAGGATGCACAGGGCAAACCTGGAGATCCGAACAGATTCCTCAGATTACCAACTTACAAACCCCTCCAAATCCACACCTCTTGTTTTCACTGCTGAATCAGAACCGGCAAAAGCCCGCAGGGATTTGAAATGTGCATCCCTCCTCTTGGCAAAATACAAATAACAGGCATCTGATCTCATTGACCAGCGTGGCTGAGCTCTTGTCCCCCAGGGCTCTCATCTTTATAGAATCTTTGTCTTCCCTTATCTCTGACAATGGGCACGGCAGAATGTTTGGTGATAACAGATTTATCACTGGCACTGGGAATTGCTCAGTCCACAGCACCAGAGCATTTTCCCCTACTCCTCTTCCTGAACCTCTTTTGTGGGGTTCCAGCTGACCACAGGAGGAAAGGCAGCCAAGCATCTCCTCAGCTTACAAATGACAAAAAATAGCACATGAAATCCTGCTAAGTTGCAAAAAAGTCAAGATGACAACACCCAATAATCTTGCACGGGAGAGAGCTGACAGAGCAAAGTCCCTTCAGTGCCCTTCAGCCACTTTGGGCAGCAGTGACCAGCCACAGCACAACCAAACCTCGATCCATTTTTTATCACCTCCTTGATGCTCGGTGTTTCCAGCTCATCACCAGATGATTGTGCCTGTCACCTTGGCTGTACTTTGGAGACCTTGTAGGTGCAAGCTGCTGCTGGTAAGCACATGACCTGCCCTCGTGTGAATTAGCAAAGACTGAGGGAGCCCAGCAAACTGGTCCAGGGAAAAGTGGCCTCCTTCCACTGGCAGCTGCAGGAGACGGTGTGAATGGTCCAGCAGTGCTCCCACTCATTGCCTTGGGATCAGTCTCACAGCAGAAAATTAAATCCAGCCACACTGCTCCTCTTATGTCGCAAAAAATAGAAGAAGAGGCTGTAAAAACCCCCCAGCCTGCTGCATAACGATTCTGAATACAAGGTTTTTTTCTCTGCTCTGAATGAGAAGTCAGCAGCTCTGATTTCATGAGCGCAAATTCCCCCAAAATTTCCCTGAAACCTTCCATTACAGAGAGGCAACTGAACTCTAGTAGTAATTTGGGCTGCTAGTTGTTTATTTACCTCAGTTAAGATTACCTGTTACATCTTATCATGGGTGAATGAATCACCCTCTACTACACAAGTGCAGCTGGCTGTCCCCAGGAGAGGAGCACAGCAGCAGCTCTACAGATTGAAAGTGCTCCCTGCAAAGGGGCTTCTCCCAGCACTGCCTTTTCCCTCCCCTTTTTGGCTGGTTGCCTTAACTGAAGAAAAATTTCTGGTGGGAGGACTAAGAACAGCCAAGTGAGAGGCTGTTTCCTCTAACATACAAGACAGTTGTAGCTCCTGTGCTGTCTGTGTGCACCACAGGTTTACAAAGCCCAAAAGGATTTGCTTAGGTAATGCAGAAAAATCTCTCTGCAAGAGCTTGCAGAGCAAGGAGGGGATTCCTGCCAAATTCTAAACAGAGGTGCTGGGGAGACTCGTCATGGGAAACGGAACCAGGAGGACAAGAACACTTGGAATTAATCTGGAAGACATGAATGAGTGTCACCATGAAATCACCAACAACCAAGTGACATTTAGCACACGGTAGAGACTCGCTGTCAAATCTTATTAACTGCATCCTTGTATCACAGCAGACAGCTCTGCCCACAGATCAGAGACCACAGCATTACAGTGCAAAAATCATTCATGAGCCTGCTGGAGGCTCTGGAAGGAACCGTAGAATGAAGGAGAAAAAGGAATCCTAATGGAAATTTATTCCCATCATTTAGAAACCTGGACTAACCAACATTCTGTCCAGTTCCCTTACAGCCCCGGCACCAATTCCTACACGGAAAAGTCAGGCAGCCCTTCCCGACAAACATTTGCAGGAGCTGTTCTCACTCTCTCTCTCTGTGTCACTGGCCATCCCTGGCACCACTGGTAACTGTTGGAAAGCCACAAAAATGGCACTCAACCTGCAGGAGCCTCTGGTGGAAGCAGCTTCAGTGCGGGGATGCCCTCTCCCTCCTTGTCCTGCTCTCATGTGCATGCAAAGCTCATTCATTATTTTTCATCTCTCCCCAGCCACTGAATAAAGGGGCATCTCACCCAATTCCCCATCCTCAGCAAAGTCCTGTCTTCCTCTGCTTTGGCAGCTGCTTTTCCTTCTCCTCCCGGCCCATTTGCCTGCTGTTGTCTGGCTAATTATTTTTACAAGGCTCAATAATTACTGCAATCTTCCCCATTTTTCATCTCCTTCCTGCAGCAGAGTTTGGCAGGCAGGGACCTCCTGCAGCAGCTGTGCTCCTTGGCTGCCCACCCACCTCCTGCCGCGAGCAGCAGTGCCAGAACAAGGCTGTGCAACCTAATCCTCTATTTGCCTTTCCCTGGGCTCGGCGGTCATTAGCCAGAGGAGCAGCTTTGGAAGTCACTTAGCAACGTGCCAGCAAACCAAAGCCCTGATGTCACCAGCAGAAATAGCATCTCAGAAACACCCAATTGTCTCATGCCCTGAGCCAAAGCATGCGGGGCCAAGGACCTCCATTCCTCAAAAATTGCTGCTTCTGGAGCAATTGCTGAGTTCTGAAGCAAATTGCTTCTGGTCTTTGACGTGCTGGCAGATGAGGCAGCAGCACAGTGATTTCAGATTAAAATAATCTCCCATTCTTCAATGATCACACTGGCTAGAGGCTCCTGCTGCCTCTCTAACGTGTAGCACTGAACAGGAGCACAGATCTGACCCTGAAGTGAACAGGCCTACATGGTAGAGCAGCCCCCTCGACCCTTCCAGTTATTCACCTATGAAAATTAATTACAGATTTTAGACAGCTTTCTTCACATTTTTGCCATTTACTTATGGTCAAAGAGGGAGGCCATTTCCCTCCCTCAAAACAGCAGGGAGAAAACACGGCAGTAAATGCAGAAATTGCACTGACAGTAACTTCTTGGTTTTTTAAGAATGCTGTCAGGTCCCTAAATAGAGAAGTTACAGCTCTTGAGAATTTTCAGTTCTTTGTGAATTTTCGGATCATAATTGACCCTGGCTCTCAGTTTGGGAACCACTTCTCTGGGAGCTCACTCTTGTCCAGCTGTGCAAGCTGCCCAGGGCCATGGGCAGAGATGGAAAGAAAGGGAGGGCAGCTCCTCACTGGTGCTCTTCAAATCAGATCCTTCCTTATTTCACACACTTGAGCAAAGCTGGACTGCACGGTGGCTTTGCAAGCCTCAAATCCCAGATTCTGCAGGAAGCAGCACTGGTGTTTTAACATTCAGCATTATCCTGACACCGAGTACCTCTGAGCGATTATCACAAGGCTCCTAAGAACAGGACAAATTCTAGATTTGTCCATTCAAGAGCAGCTGAGGAAAACAACTCAGAGAGGAAAAAGAACAGATAGTTCTGCTGCTGCACAGCACTGAGCAGGGCATTTATGGGGAGCACACAGATACCACAGCACCCCCTCCTCTGTGGGACAGATCACAGCTGGGGAACACACAAACACACCCTGCCTTTTCCAGAGCCTGCACCCAGACCTTTTGCAGGTGTTTCCAGGGGTTTCTTCCAGGCAACCAACCGCCAGCCCTGTCCTGGTCTCTTTCAACTTGTTGTTTCTAAGAGCAGTGGTGTGAAAAAACAGGAAGCCACGCAGAGAAGAGAGAGAATACAGATTGAGGCATGAAACTGCAGTAGCCCCAGCTCCCCCAGCACTCACCCCACCCCCTCTTCCCTTCCCACCCCCTCACCACAGGCCGCACTCTTGATGAGAAATGCTCAGCTTTTGACGGGAAACCGGGTAGGAGCTGGGCGGCCGGAGAGCCTCGGTGGGAGGGGAAATCCAGCAGCACCGAGGGCAACGCAGCTCCCTGGGCTCTGGTGGCCACAGAGCACCAGGAGCAGCTCCAGTCAGACTCTGCTCCACAGGTGCCTCCATCTGAGGCTTCAAGGAAAAGTTTGTAACTCCCTTGTCCTCAGAAGTTCAGATTTGCTGCTTCAAAGATCCCCTGAGGACCATTCTGCAGGCTGTCTGAGCTTCTTCTATGATTTGCTGCAATCCAAACAGGTGTTGCACCATTCTATGCCCATGTAATTGTTTAAGGAATAAGGACTCCGAGTCACATCTCTCTGTTGAAGAAAGCCAGCAGATCCTCTTGTCCACAGCTCTCTATTCACAGCTGTCCCAGCTCACCCCACGCTGGCAAATTGTGACACAATTTTTTTGTTTTTCAGGACTCTTCATTGCTCACACCCTTATCTCTTCAGTCTCCAACACCAGGATGAGACATTAAAAGGGTGAAGATGAAGAAAGAACAAGAAGTTGGGGCAGAAACACTGGTAAGGGACAGAAAAGTCAAGCAAACCACCAAAAGCACACCAGCACCTCAGCTTCCAAAGCAGAGAAAATATTCCCAGCTTCACCAGCACGTAACCATGGCTGTGCTATGTCAACCAACCGTTTGGATAAAAGGGGAAAGCAGGAAATATCTTGGGAATCCTGGTATTGCTGAAAGCCAGGACAAAGCCAAACACCACCCACAGCTTGGCCAGTGCTTCTGGAGACCAGCACTCCGAAATCCAGGTGAATACAGGTGGGATGAGCCTGCACAGCCTGGGCCACAGAGGGTGGCAGTGCACAAGGGGAAGGCACAAATGGCCTGGCACATCCCAGAGCCAGTGACAGCCCAGGATCAGATAGAGGCATTAACACACGGAGACATCAGCACTGCACCGTGCTTGGGTTTGGTCAATCAAAATCTTTTACATCTGTACTAACCCAGCACCATGCAAATAAATTGTCCTGCTTTTCTGCATAACACGTAAAACCACTGTTAATCACTAAAACCAAGGACGAAGGAGTAAGGACAGGCATGAGGCCACACAAAGAATTAGAGAGTCTGAAATCTACTGGTGGGAAAGGGGAATGCTCTATTTCCTTAGTCCTGCCCAAAGCCTCTGTACTGCTCACAAGGGGATGTGCTGGGCTGGGGTTTATTTATAAAACCTATAAGAATGGTGACCTAAGGCTATAACTCGGAGAAAAACAAGCAGAGGTCAGGTTTTCTAAATGCAGTCACAAACCCCAGGGAGAATCTTACCAGCAAGGACCCTCGGCTTTCAGAGGGAAGCAGAACTCAGGAGAGGTCCCAGCACTTGTGAACTGCCAAGGAAACTGTGCAAACCATGAGCCATCCCCTGGTTTAAGTGCAGCCCCTGCTGCAGCTTTCTCTTCCAGCCACAGAAGCAAGGCAGGGTCTGCAGGGAGCTTGAGGGTGCCTGAATGAGCCTGAGGGGGATTCCCAGCACCTCTCTTTGCTGGCAGAGGTTCCCAGGCTCTTAGATTTTTTTGTCTTTTTAAATCACTGATGAAGAAAGATGCTCCTACAAGTGGTGATTCAGAGCAGGGCCTTTATCTAAACGCTCTGAATCATTCTTTGTAAGAGACCATCCCTGGTGAGTGTCTGGTTTAACTCTTGTGTGGCATCGGCACCAGAACACCCATGTAAGAGACCGAGCTGTTTGCTCAGCTCATTATCCAAGCCTGCTCCAACAAAAAGCCGAGGCCGGCGCAGTTGGAGGAGGAAGAGCACGCAGTCTGCCACCCAAACGTCTGGCCCACAGATAACTCAGCCGTGGCCATCCCTGCTGCTGCCAGGAATGCCACGAAGCCCTCCTCACCTCAAGGAGAATTACCCACGATGGGGGGGACGCTGCTGGGGGGGGGGGGGATGGGCAGGAGGAGCCCCCGCAGGTGCAAACGGCGCTGAACTTTCCCATCTCCGCGTGCCGGCGTTCAGAATCTCTCCCCGGCGTAGCGCCAAGGCGCATTTATAGCTCGGCTGTCCAGAGCGGACGCCGGTATCTCACAAGGAGCCCCTCTCGGCCCCGCGAACGCCCATCCCCGGCGGGACGTGGCACGAACGCCCCATCTAGTGGCAACCACCAGGGGAAAAGCTCCGGAGCCCAGAGAGCGCGCAGAGAAGCGCCCGTCTAGTGGCAAGTTGCTGTAAATGGCCGCAAATATCTGCAAAAAAAAAAAGCGCTTTATTTATGTGTTTCCCCCAGTCTGGGCCGGGCCCTGCAGCTCATCGCCGCTACCGCAACACAAAGCGCAGAGGGGCGAAAAATTCCTCACTCTGAACCCACAAAAGCCAAAGCTGCCCCAGCGCCTCGCAGCCGCGGGCACAGAGCCCCTCAGAAAACACCCCGGGCCACGAAATTCACTCTACACACTCTTATAGTCTCTTACTTTTAAGAGGAACAATCCCGGCAGGAGCGATCGTCCCCTGAGGGCACATAAAAGCAGCTCTGTCCATACCTTTGCTGGGATCTCAGCCGAGCCAGCCCCCGCCGCTGAGGGCACCGGGCCCCGAACCTCACGGAAGAAATGGTCACCACTCACTCGGTCCTTCCCGGCCAGGGGCTGCCGAGCCGCTCCAGAAACAGCCCCTGCTCGGGCACAGGGGACCCAGTGGGGACCCAGGGCAGGAGATCCTCCCGATCCCCCCATTCCCCCGGGGGCGGCGAGTCCGGGTCCATCGGCACAGGCGAGCTGCAGGTGTGAGGGTGAGGAAGGTGAGGAGTGTGAGGGGGCGCCGCCCACAGCCCTCGGCCTCGGCACAGCCTCAGCTCACCTGGGCGCAATCCCTACCCGGCCCTTCAGCACTGGGCACAGCTGTTACTCATCTGCAGGAGAGGGTTTTCTTCTTTAAAACAAACAAACAAACAAAACAACCCCCGGAAAAACAAACAAACAAACAAACAAAAACCCCAAACCAAACCAAACCAAAACAAAAAAAAACCCACAAAAACCACTAAAATCAAAAAATTCCCAAAGCCACCACCAAAAACCCCAGCGAAGCCCTCTCAAAAAGCCCCCTCCTGGGGCCAGTTTCAGCCTGCACTGCACCCACAGGGCTCCAGTTCTGAGCACTGGACCGGGGCAATGGAATATATAACTGTATTTCCAGCACTGTTCTCATCATCTTGGTGGAATTTAAATATGACGCTTAGAATCACTTTAAAAGTATAAAAGTTACAAAATAACAACTATCAAACTGAATTTCAGTTGTATCTTCTTTCGACATAATTTAAATACTTTCAGAAGGCAGAACTCTTAGGAAATACTCTTTATTAATATAACATACAACAAGTGCTGCTCCTCACCTAACAGTATTTGAACTCTCTCATAAACTTAAAACATGGCTCTTATTGGAAGCACATCTTGTTTCTGGACCCTTATTTTGAGAGAAAAGCATAAAAACTACACCCCCTGAAATCAAAGGGAAGCGATCCTTACGCGGTAATTACAGCATAGTTTATAAAAAAACACATTAACAATGAACGTATGCAAACATACATAACCAGCAACAATATAAAATAACCCGTATGGAAAAATCCCATATAAATTCACTTTAAGTACAAACCCACAAGATTTCCAGTATTAATCCAAGTATCTTTGGTGTTTGTTGGTTTAAGGCATTTTCCACCCAAAGCAGACCTATATTGCTTTTCCACAGACCTTAAAAGAAAAGCTGCAGAATAAATTAAGAACACTTGAAAAATAAGTTCCCTGCACGAGGCAAGGACCGGGCTGTGCAGGAGTCCTCGTGTGCTTTCAGACCCAGGGGACGCGCGGTTTCGCTTGCTCGGTGCTGCAGCTCCCTCTCGGGCTGCCTGGAGGCTCAAACACCAAAATCACAACTTCCCCCCGATGCAAACCGCGGCAGCAGCGGACAAAGCGCGGTCCGCTCCCCTCGGGGCGGGCCGGAGCGGGACAAGGGGCGCAGCTCGGCCGCTTCCCGCGGCTCCTCCGCGCGGGTTGTGGCGGCCCCAGGGATGCAGCGTGGATGCGGCAGCGCCCCGAGCCCGCCCGGAGCCGGGCGCTCATCTGAAGGCGGGGGACAGCCTGGCGCCCGGGTCGCAGGCGGGGAGCGGCAGCGGCGGCCCCGGGGACACGGGCGGGCCCCGCGCCGGCAGCTCCGGGTACCAGCGGGGCAGCAGCAGCGCTGCCCAGGGCCCCTGCGGCCAGCCGGAGGGCACCGGGCGGGGCGGCGCGGGCCACAGAGCGGCGGGGCCCGGGCAGGTCTCGGGGAGCTGCGGGGGCTCGGCGGGGCCCGGGGGGATCCCGGAGGGCGGCGGGGGCCATGGAGCGGCGGAGCCAGACGGGATCTCGGAGGGCGGCGGGGCTCGGGGCGCGGCGGGGCCCGGGGGGATCCCGGAGGGCGGCGAGAGCGATGCGGACGGGCGGCGGCAGAGGCGGCGGCGGCGGCGGCGGAGGTAATTCCCCCCCGGGAATATGTCCTGGAAAGCGGGGTCCAGCGCCCACTCGCCGGCGCGGCCGTGGCGGCAGGGCAGCCGTCGGAAGCAGGGGTTGAGGCTGAGGTTGTGGCGGACGCTGTTCTGCCACCGGCGGTTGGGGCCGCGGTAGAAGGGGAAGCGCTCCGCGATGTAGGCGTAGATGCCGCACAGGGGCAGCCGCTGCCCGGGGCTGGCCCGGATGGCCATGGTGATCAGTGCCACGAACGAGTAGGGAGGCCTCTGCGGGCACCCCGCCGTGCCCGGCTCGGTGATGCTCTCGGTGCCCGGCCCGGTGCCCGGCCCGGTGCCCTCTGCCCGCCACTCGCCGGAGTCGGTCTCGGCCATGGCCCCGCGCTCCGCTCGCCCCAGCCCCGCGGGCCCTTTTAAACCCTCTCCCCGCCACCCTTCCACCCCCCGGCCTGGCCCAGTCTGGTCAGTTCGGGGTCACCGCCGGGTCAGGACGGGGCTGCGGGGGCTGCGGGCACAGGTCGGGGCAAAGCTCAGCACCTGGGCATCGCCGGGGTCGGTCCCTGCAAGCAGAGCCGGTGGAATGCCCATCGTCTCTTACCCGCGGGATGAGCTGCACACCCGCCATGTCCAGGGGCAAACACAGCCTTGTGCCCGCACCCATCACCCCGGCCCCGCCGGGACCCGGCCCCGCGGCACTCGCGGTCCTGCCGGTACCCGAGGGCGATGGAGAAGCTGCTCTGCTGCAGCAGCGTGGATTCTACCTGTGTGGCACCTGTGCAAGCACTGCAAGTCATTAAATCCTTCAAAATACACCCGTGTGTACAGAATTAATAGTGAGCTGTTGCCAGTCATTTAATTAAAATACATCTTCCTTTTAAAAAATGTTGATTTGATCAGTTTATGCTGCCTGCTTCCTAAATTACATTACAAAATAAAAATATAAATAAAGGACCATACAATAAGAGATAAACACTCTCAGTCATGATTTCACAAAGAAAAAAAACACTAAAATGCCCAATGAACACAGAAGTATGGTGTGCATATAACTGGACCACTCACACTAAGGTGAAAACTTATCCGGTTTTATTTTTTAAAGAAAAATATTCCTCTTTAAACACAAAGCATGAACTAAAAACCTCCGAGGAACAGCTTCTCCCTCCTTGGAGCATGTTTAACTAAACTGTACAGTGAGAGAGCTCCCCAAAGAAGTACACACACATAACATACAGTCTTTCTTTCACAGGAAATAAGGTTTAGGACTTGAAGTTGTCCTCCTCACCCTCTCTAGATACCCATTCAATCAAGAAATACTTTGTACCTTACTCCCACCCCAGGACACAATGATGATAATTTCTGGATGCAACATATATTAAAAAAAAAAAAAAAAAAAAAAAAAAAGTATGGGCCAAATTGGCCCATTCTAGCCTTTTAACAAATGTCTGTGAGAGAGGTTAAGATCATTGTTATTTCCAGGAATGGTGCTTGGAAGAAAAATATAGCAGCATCCACAGGCAACAGAAGCCCTTCAGTCCAGCTGCCCTGTTACAAGGAACCCAGCCAGTTCAGCAGGGATTTACAGATGTTCCCAGCACCCAGGAAGAGGGAGTGGGAATCAAACATTCACAGGCCTCATCTGTTGCTTGAACAAATAGCCTAAAATTCAGTGAATCTGGCCTACATATGCCAGCAATGAGCTTTTCCCCTCCAGTGACCAATTTAATGTCTAAGACTTTATGTAAAAAGGTATGACAAACTTCAGAAACCAGCAACTTCTTCTACCCACTCCCTCTATCCCATCAAATAGATATGTGCATAATATTTGTCACATCTGCCTAACTCCCCGGACTGCGGGACTGGAACCAGACTCCAAAATACAAATTCTTTCTAATTCAGAACAGCAAAATCATCTAAAGTATCTGCAAGGTCTCAGAACATGCCTAACAAGCCCATAGCCAAAGAAAAAGAACCTGGACATTTTCAATGGAAAGTAGGAAATGGAAAAGGTCTGGAAATAAAGCTCATTTATACTTGACCTTATCATTAATTGTTGGTATGATTAAGTCATGTTCAGATCTTTATCAGGGCATTTTGTAAAGATCTTTCCCACTCCATACACTCCAACAGTTTTTACAGTAGGAAAAGTATTAGAAAAATAAAATCTCCCCTCTGAACAACACTGTATGAAGATCAACATCATCAGTCATGGATATTTTTACAGGGGGACCAGATAAACTTCTGCTTCCTCCAAACCAGCTTTGTACAGAAAAGAGCAGCAAGATAGACACAGTATCCACGAGCTTGATTAAGGCCAACAATATAAAGACAAACATGGGCTCAGATCTTCTGAAATGAAGAAACCTTGCAAATGTTTTTGTACATCTGCACGCACACACACACACACACACACACACACACACACTCGTGTGCTCCTCAAGCAAAGGCTTCACAACCGTGAGAGCACCACGGGAGAGAGTTCTAGCACCAGAATGAAAAACTTCCCTCTTCAGTAATAAACCCCAAAGTCTCTCTATTGCTTTGGACAAGGTCACCAAACCCCCTTCCAAGAACAGTTTGAGTGAGCAGCCACAGAAGTGCAGTGACAGGTTACAGTGTTCCTGCTCTGGAACGCGGGTGGGAAGAGGTGTGTGGAGATGCTGCAGCTCTTGGGTTGCTGGAGAGGAGGAGAAGGTTGCTATTGCAATCTGGTCGAGTGTGGTGGTGAAACTCAGTGCAGGCTGGCAGGTGAAAGTGGGAGGTTTGCATACACGGAGTCACAGTGCACATCTGCTGGGTGATGAAGACAAGCAAAGCCACGGCATTTTCTGGCAGCTCGTCTCTCTGTGTAGGAGGCCTCTACGTAGGACAAGGATCCGTGAATGGGATGTCACACGCTGCACCAGAACATCATGAAACCCAGGGAGCAGAGGCTTAAAGAGAAGCTTGGCAGCTGCTCTGCCATCATCCTGCCTGTACACATGCTCGGGTGAGCGTGCAAAGTCTCTAAAAGGGACAAAAATCTCTTTACTACAAGGTTATGGGTCCGGTTTGGCTACAAGGAACAATTCATGCAAGTTACAACAGAATTAATCAATCTGCAGCGCCTCTTTCTGCTGCAGGCCTCTCCTGGCTCTGGGCCATGCCCAGGAGGTGCTGGCTGTGCAGCCCTTCCCAGCTCTCTGAGGAGGCTGAGGGAGATGCAGTCAGCAGCGACCTTTCCTCAGCCCCTCGGATCAGCACGTGTGTGTGCAGCTCTGGCCTCCCCTGCGAGGCACAGCAGGGACCAGTCTCAGCCACAGGGAGGGCGGGAGCAGCAGCTGGGAGTGGGCAGCTCAAACCATGCAGGGAGACTTGGAAAACACAGAGACACTCAGTTTTTCAGCACTTGAATCAGCAGCAGCAGCAGCAAAGCCCCATTTATGCTGTCACACGCACGCTGACCAGAGTCTGGTTAGGGCTCCCATGGTCTACCAAGTGAGGCTGGGTAGGAACTCAACTAAAACGTGCAACAAAAACAAAACAAAGTGAAAGGAAGGGTGATCGTCACTGCGAGGTGTGGCTCCAGGCTCAGAGCAGAGTATGGCCAGCAGCAGATGCACTTTGCTCTGTGCACATGCAAGAACGTAAGAGAGGAACAGAAACGAACTGAAAGGGAGGGAAAGACACAGTAACCACCAATCCAGGACACAAACACAGGGCACTGGGGTGGGGGAGTGAAATTCCAGGTAAAGGAGCCCAAAGGAAGAGACAACAGAAAAACTCCTAATAGATCCGAGTCCTGCTTCAGGAAATACACAGCTAATACACAGCAAGTCAACTCTCTTCTCACCAGGTATTTTTGATACATTGGTAAATCTTCTCTCTGCACTTGGTTTTTGGGAACCAAAACATCAAGATCAGGATTTCTTTTTCTTCCCTAACCTGCACTAAATGACTCTGAGTGTTCAGCACAATATTCTAAATGGCCCCTGAATTCTAAGCAATGCTGAAGACTTACCCAAAAGCAGAAATACCCAAACTACAAACTGCTTTTGAAAATCTACTGCTTTCCTTGGGCTAGAAAAGAAGAATCTATCCAGAAGGCTGAATTGTCCAGAAGCAGGTTTGGCATTTCTCACTGAGAGCACCAGGGCATTTTACTAAGTAAGAAATATTTTAAACAGTTAGCAAATCCCAAGGTCAGACTGAGGTGTCAGGTTTCTGGATAGATGTATACAATCAGACAGCTCCTCACTCACCTCCAACAGAACAGATTTGTGCGATTTACAGCAAGAACAGGCTCTGCCACTCACTGCTTCAGTGAAAACTCCAGCAGAGCTGTGAGCTGAAGCCCTTTGACTGTGATGCAAATCACACTGAGATCCTTTCTTTTTACCCACTTCAGAGTAACACAGTTCATGCCTCCTGGGCAAAGCAAAGCACGGGCTTCCAGGTTCTGATGCAGCCAGCACAGGGTGTCTGCCTGGGGGCTGTGCTGCCCTGCAGCCACAGAGCTGGCTGGACACAGGCACACACAGGGGCTGAGAACCAGCCTGGCCAGAATGGAACTGGTCAAAGTGGCCTCAGGGCCAGGTCCAGCTGGAAGCACAAGGACATCTAAGATGCAAGAGCATGACAGAGCGGCCAAGGTCACCCATGTGCTTAGGCAAGCTTAAGGCAACTAAAGAAAGTCCACTGACAATTTAGAGGAGAATGCCAGAGAGAAGAGAGAAGAGGAACCACTGAGCAGAGCCTGGGGATGCTGTTACAGTAGCCAAAGCCCAGCACCAGCTACTAAGCCATCCCTCTTCTTCAGCTCATTTGCTCTGATTCTCCCCATTTTACCAGCACCATCAGCACGAGGTCAATATGTCAGAAAGAAGAGCTGGGGGTAGGTTCCTAAAAATGCAGCTCACACATTTTCAGGTGTCTCAGGTCAGTTCTTTTGTGGGCCATTGGACTGGCCTCCTGCTTTGAGCTGGAGCTGGGAATTCTGCCTGCCAGTCCAGGGACAGTCCTGGGATATGTTCCACCTGGAAGTGATGGCAGCAGCTGCCCAGGTTCATTTTCATGCCAGTTGAGTGTACAGTAGTTTTTTGATGAACAGCATGCACCGGTGGCGTGGCCTTGGCCACGAAGCCATGGTTGAGTTGTTGTCTTCTCCTCAGGACCAGGTGGAACCAGAGAGAAAGGGAGTGCTGCTGGCACAAGTCAGCGCAGGCTCCTGTAGACATAGGCTGATGTGAAGACAGCGTTGAGGGTCAGG
Source organism: Vidua chalybeata (assembly GCF_026979565.1). Lineage (NCBI taxonomy): Eukaryota > Metazoa > Chordata > Aves > Passeriformes > Viduidae > Vidua > Vidua chalybeata. Next base: position 7,615,361 of record NC_071551.1, on the reverse strand, counting down.
CTCACGGCCAGCAGGCCCCGGAGAGCAGAGGTACCAAAGCGACCTTGGCAGAAGGGGAGAACACAGGGGAAAAAGGTTATTGTAGAAAGAGATGTTAAGGAAGTGATCAGTAAAAGTGAACATATGTTGTACTGTTTCTCTCTGGTCAGTGTTTCAGCACAAGCAGAAATTGCTGAAGCACTTTTCCTGTGAGGAAAGACTCCATTGGTCTCTTTTGGCTCGGCTCTATTTTAATCTCATCTCATGCTCTTGACACCTGCATCCCCATGCCTCTTCTTCTGTCTCAGTTTAGCACTTTGTCAGTGTTCTTCAGACAGTCCAAAGAACAGGAAAAAGCTTTGTTAAGATCTTAGAATAGCAGGCAGAAGGTCCATTTAGCAACTACTTATTTATTTGATTTCCAGGAAAGATCTCAGCTACCCTCACAGAAATGCTCACACGTGCACGAAGCAGTCACCAGACTTGTACTTACCTCTCCAGCCTGCCAAATCCTCCCCTTTGGTAGTTGTGTCTACCACACAGGTAGATGAGTGTGACGAGTGATCCTCCTTTTTGATGGAATTATCACTGCAGATACTCCCCCCTTCCACAGCAGATCTCATATCTGCAAGGAGAAAAAGACAGGAAAATTCACCACCCGGGCTTCTCCTGAAGGCTCCCCATCCACCGTGGCCTAGCTGCTGCAGGGCTGTGGCTGCAAGGCAGCTCCTTCCCAGGAACGCCCCGCCGGGAGCGCAGCGCTGCCTTACCGGGCACGCCGAGGCTCTTCCTGGGGAAGCCGGGCAGCTCGGGGGCAAAGGCGTTGCTGTCGGAGTGGGTGTGCTCCTCGGAGCCGCTTGGGGTCAGCAGGGCCTCGTTCTGCGCCGGGAACAGCAGCAGCTTCTGTCCCTGCAGGTTGAGGCGAGCGGGGCTGATGAGCGGCCGGCGGAAGCGCAGCGAGCCCGAGCTGGAGGTCACCGAGCCGGCCACCGACGGCGCCGGGGACGGCATGCGGGAGGGGGCACGGCTGCCCGCCAGCAGGGAGAAGGGATCTGCAACAGAAACACCCCACCGACAAAACCACCGGGTTATCATCCCGCTGCAACAGGCACGGTTCTCTTGAACAGTACTACCAGGAAAAGGAATGGGAGTTGCAGATGTCCACGGTTCTCTTGAACAGTGCTACCAGGAAAAGGAATGGGAGTTGCAGATGTCCACGGTTCTCTTGAACAGTGCTACCAGGAAAAGGAATGGGAGTTGCAAATGTCCACCAATGTACTGAAATCCGTTATTTATTTTAGTCCCCACACTGCAAAAAACACAGAGAAATCCCACAAGTACTTTAGTACGCTCAGGAATGACTCAGGAATCAGGTTATCAGGAGCCTGGTGAGAGCTTTGTCTTTGCTCAGCTGTGCCCATCCAGGAGAGCCTGCACAATCCATTTTGCAGGTGAATGAATTGTACTGGCATGTCCCCCAGAGCTGCAGTACTGAGGAGCAGGAGGTTTGCATCGGCCCGGGGTGTGACTGTCTCTGCAGCAGCACAAACAGCCCAGGGACCGTCTGTGTCAGAAGGGCAACAGACAGGTCATGGAGCAGCCAAACCCACTGCACCCGGCTGGGAAATCTACAAAAGAGCTGCCCTGGAAGCAGCTGGTCTCCTGTCCAAGCAGGCTCAACTCTGCTCTAATCAACAAAGGGTTCCTTGTTTTGTCTCAGTGATGTCACCTGTGAGCTCTCCCAGGGAAAACATCCAACACACAGAGCACCTGATTTTAACGCCCACTTCTAGCAGGGACTCTCCCTGCAGCATTTCTAGCAGCAAAATGGACATTTTCACTGGAATGCGGGCAGGGAGGAAAGAATTCAACCAGACCACGTGTTTCAACCCACTCAGTGCAAATCCTGCAAATACTGGTGTTCTGGAAGGCCTGGAGCAGTACCTGATGTTGGGCATTCCTTGGACTGGGATGACTGCGAGGCCGGCCGGCTTCCACTGAACAAGTAACCAGAATCTAAAAGCAAAAACGAAACCATTTGAACCCAACTGGCTCAGCTGCTGCCAAACCCCAAACCCTAATGCTGCATACTCCTCTCTGCCCCAGGAGCAGCCATCCCTCAACAGGACTGTAACGTGTGGATCCAGCTGCATTCCCTCTGCACAGCCCCTGCACCCTCCCTGGATCCCTCCCAGCCCATTTCCTCCTGCACCAGTGCAGCCCTGTTCCCTCTGCACAGCCCCTGCACCCTCCCTGGATCCCTCCCAGCCCATTTCCTCCTGCACCAGTGCAGCCCTGCTCCCTCTGCACAGCCCCTGCACCCTCCCTGGATCCCTCCCAGCCCATTTTCTCCTGCACCAGTGCAGCCCTGCTCCCTCTGCACAGCCCCTGCACCCTCCCTGGATCCCTCCCAGCCCATTTCCTCCTGCACCAGTGCAGCCCTGCTCCCTCTGCACAGCCCCTGCACCCTCCCTGGATCCCTCCCAGCCCATTTCCTCCTGCACCAGTGCAGCCCTGCTCCCTCTGCACAGCCCCTGCTCTCACCTGCCCGGGCCAGCGAGGGGATGGTGCCCAGCGAGAGCGCCCTGTTGAGACGGCCGGGAAGAGAGGACGAGGCAGTTCTGCGTGGGGACCTGAAGAGCTGCTGGTTCGTCAGGTGGAGGATGCTGGGTGGTGTTGGCACAAACAGAGACGTGGCAGGTGAAGGGAAGGCTGTGCCAGGGCTGCTGGGAAAGACAGTAATGGAGTCCCCAGAGAGGTACCTGCAAAGGACACGCATGGCAGACACTTAGCAATGAGAAATCCCAGCAACTGCCTCTCTTGTGCTTGCAGGAACACCTGGTTTGTTACCAGGTTTGCACTAACCTTCCAGTGCAGGAGTGCTGAAAAGTTTAAAGGAATGTTCCTACACTTTGGGAAAAGAACTGCTCAACCTTACTTAAATTATTGTGCACCAACCTGTCCCACAATACAGGGTGGAAAAGCTTAGGAATGCCAGTGAAAATACCCTGGATGAGAAAATTACCCAGAGAATGCTTTAAGAAGTCCAGAGGTTAAAATACAGGAATTTTGTATTATTTTTGACAATTGAATGAAAATACATGAAAGAAAGTCTAGAATATGAACCAGAATCTCTGTTCCTCTGTAAGATTTTTTTAGCTAGAAACAGGTAATAGAACTGTCAAATAAATCATGATGAAGAACTGAGTATGAAGTGCACATGTTTTTAAAAGGAGATATCTGACTTTGCAGATACAATTTAGCAGATACAATATTTGGAGGCTTAATCTCACTTGGAATGGAAACAGAGACAGATGAGAGCAGCAACATGGTTACATGGCTTTTCTTCTGTCAGAGGAAAGCCAGGAGGAAATCAGAGGGTGAAGAAAATCTTAGCCTTGCACTGTGGGGTGATTTATGCACGTGTCATTCTGTCCTGGAGATAAAAGAGGTGATGCAGCAATATTATGCCATGCTAACTCTAGAGTGAAGATTACCATTTAAAGTATCTTATAAACTACTTATCTGCTAGCAGCAGGCAGCCATCACCAATCCTGACCGGCTTAACGAGGCTGAACACGTGAGCCAAGCAGGGTCCTGGTGCAGGACATGCCTCTATCAGCAGCCAGGGATGTGCTGGTCTTGCAGCCCCAGTGGCCCAACCTCTCCAGGCTCCAGAGGACCTGCCTTTAAAGGGGGTCCTGCTCTGCATCCACCGGGAGCCCTACTGAGCACCCCCACACACATCTACCCCGCCACACACACAGATGGATGTGCCCAGCTCAGCTTTGTAAGAGGAAATGAATGGGAAAGGGAATTAGAAGTGCAGGACTGGTATGAATCATAGGAGAAAGAGTGATACCTACCCCTCACTGTGCCATGGCTGTGGAGGGCCAAACCAGAGCAGCACCTGTGAGCAACATGGCTCTTTTGTCCTAACTTTGCACCTTCTGTGTCTTTGGGCTAAAGGATCCAACTTTACACACTCCTTGCTGCAGCAGAAAACAGCTTAACTGGTTTATTGGCTTTTGGAAGTCTTTCATTTAATGGGCTGGGAGATATTACAGTAATTTATCACTCATAACCACAGTCCTAGGACTGTAACTGTTTTGGATCAGTTCAACCTCACCCAGTTAGTGCAGCCAGATCCTCAGGGCAGTGAAGAATCACTTGTCTTGAACCATCCAGAAAAGGAATTTTTCTGACTAACAAAGAGGAGCCTATTAATGCCTTAGGACTGAATTCTGACCAAAGTGTGTCCTAAACTTTGATCTGTTCTGAACAAATTCCTGCTAAGTGTGCAAAATCCTGTTCCTGTTCTCTGCACTCTTTAGTGTTTGCCACTGCCATGTCAAGAGGGCTCGATGCTGCTAAAAGCTCTCATGGGAATGTGCTTCATGCCTGAGAATGGGCAGCTGAACTAAAACTTCTTCCAGAAGCAGATAAAAAAAAGGTGAGGCGATCAAGAGGATCATAAGGCAGGAAGCAACCACATCACAGCCCTGGGAGGGAGCACTGCAGCTGTGCCTTTGCTCCAAGCCATTTGTCACGTGGTAATAGTGGCTCTGGCAACAGTAAAAAAAAAGCAACATAAAAAAAAAGAAGGAAAAAAAAAGGCTCTGGAGTCAGATAGTTTGTGGAAATAGTCAAGGCCTGGAAGCCGTTTATTTCAGAACTTGATATTGTGAACATCAAAAGTTGGGTATCTTAATTAGTGTTTACAATGATCACAATGTTACTAGACAGTTGGGCACAACTCTGCTACACAGATACTTTAAAAATAAATAAATAGATAAAGAAGAGTATTACATGGTCTGGGACTGTACACGGTCCTGAAGAAACACCTCCTGCCAGGAGAGCCTCCCCTCCTCTGTCCCAACAGCTCCCTGTTATCCACAGACACCACCACACGTGTGTGCCTTCTTAATTCACATTTTACCAGAGATGCTGCATCATCCCTGGGACAGACAGAGACAAGGGAGGGCACGGGGCAGGCCAGGCTGCAGAAGGACCCACTCCTCTACCAGATAATTCAGCCCATGAAGGAAGAAGGTGAGATGCAGTCACAGGCAGGCAGCTTGGGGGACGTGCCCAGCTTCATCTGCCCTGGCAGCTGGGGAGCCAAGTGTCAGCCAGGGGGTGAAATGTTTCCTCTGGACTCGATGTCCCCTCGGAACTGAGCTGCCCATGGACAGCAGGCACCTCTCTCCCCAGGGTGCAGAACAGGTCCCTGTCAGCCCAGAACAGGTTACTGCTGGGAGGCAGCACACTGTGTGCCCTGACACTGCTCTGCTCTGCTCTGCTGCACCTCCTCACTCAGGGCCACAGCCTGTGCCTCCTGTCAAACTCACAGAACCACGAGTATAAAAAACAGGCACAAGGACAAGGGAGAGTAGTGCTAAAATGGGCACAGCTCTCAGACACATTAATATTTTGATATGTGGCTTAGAGAGCTAGAAACTTCAGCTGCCAAGAGTAAGAATTCTTGTCTCTTGCCTGTTGTCCTGCTTTGGATGAAAAAGGAGGGTTGAATTAGAGCTGCCACGTCCTGCACTAAGACCTTCTAGAGTACAGATGCTTGGCATCAGTTGTACCTTTCCTCCCCAGCTGGTGGCACAAAGTGGGGAGGTGTGTGTATGTGCACATCCTATGCCTACGCAAATCCAGACTTGCAGGCATGCCAGAAATGTTCAGGGAACCTCCTCCTGCCTGTACACACAAGAGCTTTGGTCCCAAATGAGGCTTTACAGGGGATGGCTTCAGGACTGAGTACTGTCCCTTTCCCTGGAGAGCACCTGCCATGGCTCAAAGAGCCAGTGTCCTTGCAGGTGACAGCACACCTGGAAGGAACTGGCAGGTTGCATGTGACAGCACACAATTCCAACAGCATCTCTGAAAACCAAAGCAAAGCCATGTAGCACAGCTCCCTTCGCCTTTCATGGGTGCAGTCAGTCTGGAGCAATTATCTGGCTATTAATTATATTAATTTTTATAAGAGCATTAAATACTTTGTCCACATTACATCAATACATACTTCCTATAGTATCTAAGCATGATTATTAGCTTCACATAATTTCAGCGCACTTGAAAAATATTCATAAAGCTAAAATAATAAGCCACGACACTATTTTTATATTCCCACATGTTCTCACCCTTTGACACTCCCAAGCTCACTAGGGCATGCAAAGCATGGATGTAGGAAAGGAGGAGTTAAGAGAAAGAACTGGAGATAAATACAGTGTGTTTCGAATGGTAAAGGGCCACAAAGGCGTCAGTTTGCATGCACTGCTGTCACTGAGGGCCTCAGGAAGAAGAGAAGCAGCAGCAGCAGAGATGCTGCCTTGGTTGCTGCCTCTGGGCTCTCCCTGCAGAGCCTGCAGAGCTGCTCAGAAGCGTTAGCCCAAGTGTCCCCCGTGCCCTGCCACGCTCAGTGGTGGCACAGGAAGGACAGAAGCGCTGGCCTGGCAGACACATGGGCACTGCTGTGCCATGCTGCAGCCATGTTCCACCAAGCAAAGCAACACAGTGTTGTCCCAAATCTTGTCCAGGGAAAGGCACTTAATGAACCCACACTGGCCCCTTTATAAATCTGGCTCTGCTGGGCAGGGTACAAGATTTTGAGTTGGCACATCAGCCATGGCTACTCAGGGCCAGAGCCAGGCACTTGGGGATGGAGCAGATTTGATTTCAAGTGACACACAAACCCACTAACAATCCTTCAGCACCTCAGCTCTGTTCTGCTGCTGTCATCCCCTGCTCCAGACACATGGTTAGTATGAAAAAACAGCACCTCGAATTAGGGGCTTTTGGGCTAAAACCCTCTAATATTGTTAAGATATTCACATGCTCTAGCCTGCATGGCTGAGAGAATCCTCAGGCAAAAAAACAGCACCTCGAATTAGGGGCTTTTGGGCTAAAACCCTCTAATATTGTTAAAATATTCACATGCTCTAGCCTGCACGGCTGAGAGAATCCTCAGGCAACAAAACAGCACCTGGAGACCACCATGTGTTCCTCTGTGGCCTGAAGTAAGAGCCCAGCAAAGGGAAAACAAGAAGTTCAAAGCAGTGACCAAGTGGTTCTGGATGATTTTGTGTCAGCTGTGGTTGTTAGTTGTTACCAAGCCTTTGTTGGCTCTTATCCCACCCAGCAGAAGGAAATGTGTCACAGAAAATAGCACCTCAGCTGCACAGGACAGCACCACTGTGCACCAAAAAACACATTTTCTCCTGCTGGACTCACTCTGGGGCAAGCAATCATGCAGTTAGATTATGTACCTCATATCTACATCTAGATGACATATCTAACTGCTGAGTGAAAAATGCAAAGCACCTTCCCTACAGAACCTATGGCATGGCAGTGTCTGGAACAGCCTATTTGGCTTTGAAATCAGCTGTGGCAAGAACAGTCTCAGCAAAGGCAGTAGTGGTTTGACTGTGTTTTTTTTCCACAGTCAACAGCAGAATACTGCTCACTTACAACTTCTCTGCAGGGCTCGTTGTCTGGGACTGACTGAATGCTACATTTTATAAATCAGAACACCTCTGGACAAAACCCACCCTTCTCCTCCTTTCTTCCCTTACCCCTAAAGACCCATCACCCTCCACCATCAGCAAAAGCAGGTGAGACAAGGAGAAAGAAAGGAGGCTGTCAGCATCAGAGTCTCTAAAACACCAAAACTTCAATTGCTGCAAGTTTGGTTTTGAGGCTCTGAGGTGGTGGTTGTTTTTAGAAGCAGCAGCACAGACATGCTGAAGCACCCAGAAGTGGGGAAGATAAGCTGACACCTGAGCAAAAACAAAAGCTTCTTTGGCATTAAATGAACCCCACTTCAATATGTACTCTGTTATTCTGTTTCACCTTTGAAATTTTCCCAATTACGAGCACAAAAGTTCTTCAATTGTAAGTTGTGAACAAAGCACCACAGAGATCAGCTGTACAGCTTGGCCATGAAACAAAGTAGCTTTCTGATGTTCTGACATATAAATTAGTGCAACTAGCAAATATACTTCATTTGTATTAATCTGCATAAAGTGAAGACAAACGGATGTCACTTGCAGTTAACATATCTCCCACATTAAAGGACTTTAAACTCAGTATAGATTTGCACTTGCTGTGCAAACAGAGCTAAAACATTCCTTAACAGGATTATTTAGGCTTCACAGTGTAAATCCTCTCCTTCCCACAGTTCTAGCAACTGCCTGTTCCCAACATTTAGCGTGCATCCTCCCCATCCCATCCCTGCACAGGGAAAAAGATAACAAGAGAAAAGAATATATATATTGGTAAACCAATATAACATTTTAGAGCAAAATGTCACAAAAGGTGCCTGACCCCAGGGAGCTTGAGGATGAGTCAAGTTTAAATAGAAAGAAAAAAGCAAAGTGCTCCTAAAAAGGGAGGAAACCAGATATTTAGAGGAGATAGGAGATGACAGGAAATGGGACACAGTGAAGCTTAACACAGCCTTGGCTTTCAGCTCCTGACAATAAAACATCTGAAGAGGCTGCCAGCCATCTTTAGAAGCTGCCACTTAGAGTTTCCTTACTACTGGGCAAGAGAATTTGGACAGATTAATTTCATTCATATTAATAAAAGGACATTGCTGACAGAAATCAGGCATGACATTACCATGACCATTGCCACAGAATTTGTCAGCTTCTCATAACCCTCCTTTGAGCCTTCTCAGTATATCCTTCAAATATCAAATTCCTCCCATTCCTTGGACACATCTCACAGGATGAACAGCAAGAGGAACTTTCAATCCAAATTGTACAGGTAAGTGCAGAAGACAATCACAGATAAAAGTCTGTTCTTACATGTATTTCATGAGGAGAATTTGGAAGTCCTGAAGAGGAAGAAGGGAGGAATTTTTAAAAAAGTCCAGATGCCTTATTTCACCTATTGGCCAGAATAGCTCAAGGTTTCCCATGCCTGTGAGCTGGAAGGCAAATGTTTTGGGTCAGGACTTGGGAACGTGGAAGATGGAACCAGACTTTGCAGGGGCTGGATTCCTCTTGTGGGTAAGCAAGTAAACAACCCTCAGCATCATTGACAAGCACCAGAATGGAGCCAGGTTCTGTTAACTGCAATATCCAGCTCCAAGCATCTGAAGGCACCAGAAAAAGATTCCAAAGGAGAGCCCAGGTGGGCAGCAGGGCTGTGTGGCCATTCCCTTGCTAAGTTACAGGCACACAGCCAGGAGCTGCACCTTGCCATGACTCAGCCTGGCTTATTGTTAACGAATTTCTGAGCTTTTGGCAGTGCTACCTTTATGCTTTCACAATGAACACCAGTTTGATGAACAGTAAGTATGAGCAGCTAGGAAATAGCTTTTGTTTCCTTTAAAAAAGCTCCTCTAATTTCACCAGCATCTGTAGCACCCAGTAGTGTCTGCATTTTTCAGCAGGAGTTGCAGATATTCCACAGTGAGAGCTCCACTCTGATTATTTTATAGTTTATACACTGGAAGATCACCAATTAACTTACATCAGACTATTAGGGTGGTGAGTTCCACTGTGCTATTCTGAACAGAAGAAAATAGCAGATGTTCTGTAAAAGTGCTATTTCCCCTTGAAAAGCCAAAGTCCATATGAGAAACTCAGTGGAGTGCCTTTCAAACAACCATGCAGAATAATCAGACTGCTTATCCTAAGAGGCCCCAACAAGTTAATCCTAAAAAACCCAAACAGCTCTAAGTTCCTTCCTCTCCACACAATAATACCCAGCCACCACAGCTTTCAGCAGAGGAGTGCCAGGCACTCAACTCCAAGTCACAATTTCCAGACCCTTTTTTCAGCAGTATTAGCACAACGCCAGACTGCAAAAAGAACCCCTGCAAGTAACCCAAAATATCCATCTCTGTTGCCATACAGTCCCCCAGCAGAGCTCCCACCCCTTCCAATCTGTGTTCTCAGCAATGAACACTGACTGAGTAGTGGTGTACAATGAAAGCTGACCAGGTATCACAGCATGAGACTGTCAGTCCCATACTTCTCTCTCTAAGGCTATAGGAATGGAGGAACAGAGGCATTTTTATCCAGCTGTCCTTATACACAGATGTTGCTTGGGGAGCAGGTGGGTAAAAAACCCAAAGAAAACTGGCATTGAAAGCAACAACCACTGGTAGATCTGAAAATTTAACCTCAAACAGCTGAATACCTTCAGATATTAAAGACACCCTGAGCTACATGACTTTTTAAAGCACCTTTTTGAATAAATTACTGAAGTTTCAGTCAAAAGCACTTGAGGACACTTCTCCATTTGAAACAGGAGCCAGGAGAAGGGCAGAGCGAGAGGGTGCAGGTAAGTGATGCTACACAGTGGCAGGCAAGAAAAACCAGGTTATGGGCTCAGTGTGGTCCCCTCCTCGTGTGCCTGGGCACCACAGCACCTGTTAACGAGGACTCCAAATCCAGAGGCAAGTTCCCATCAGTTCCAAATTAAAATGACCAGCACCATTAGGAAAGAGAAGGTGGCCCAGGCCCCATGGTGGATCAGGGCAGAGGGTTCCTCTGTGAGTGGCTAAGGATGGAGAGGCAGTGAGAAGAACCAGGAGGACAGGAGGAGCCAGAATCTCTTTGGCTGGAGGAGCAGAATGGGGAGGAGGCTGCATTTATGGAGCAGTTTGTGAGGCAGCTGCTGGAAGAACTGACTTTGGGGAAGCTGGATATTTGTACTGCTGACGTAGGATGCAGGAGGAAGGGAGAATGGAGGCAGCACGAGTAGCTTCCACGGCTAGCAGTGGAAATGCTAGCACAGTGGTAAGCAAGGATGGGGGAAAATTATATATATATATACACACACATATATATACGTGCATATATAAATATATATATTTTTAAAAAAGGGAAGAAGAGCTCTTCATTGCTTATCTAATTTTAAAAAAGAGACACAGAGGAAGGGAAAATAACAAGAGGAGAGAGAAGCACCAGTCGCAAAGAGTTCACAAGGCTTTTTTCCTCCTTCCCCCAGCGTCACTGCTCTGGCTCTGACCTTCGGGGCCGGAATCTCCGCTGGCCCGTTGACTTCCGTGTGGCCACGGCTGCGGTGAAGCCCACCAGGCAGCACAGGGACGTGGTGCCAAACTTGGCCGTGTCCAGCCAGCTGGGCGTGTCTGTCTTCAGGTACCGCTCGGCCAAATGCAGGCTCATCACTCCGAACCACAGGACTGAGGCAAACGCATCGATTCGCCGGAGCCTGCCACGGGACAAGAAACCAAACAAGACTTCAAACACCACTGAAGCACCTCGGTCCTGGGCAAGGGCAGGGAAGGTGGGGAGGGTAGCCAGACTGAGCAGGCTCTGTACTGCCCCTCACTACAGCACATCGTGTGCAGCCCTGCCTGCTGCTGGGCAAGTGTCTGAGCAGATCAGTTCCATTTTCTGCCAGAGCTGCACAGGCAGCTTTTCATTCACAGCAATTCAAGCTTAACCACAATGAACCAAGGCGTGCAGTACTACACGTGCCATTCTGGAACGTGTTTACCCCTCGATCACCGAGGCAACACAGGGCTGGAGAGCTGCTACTAAAGCAGTTTGAGCGAGACAGAAGCCGAGCACACCCACCTGATGCGCCCAGCCAGGAACATGGCCAGCAGGCAGGTGAAGAGCCCCAGCACAGCCACTGCCATCTGGTGATTCTTGCCGTAGGCCCACGCCGCGCTCAGGCTCTCCAGCAGGCGTTCTGGGAGCAGGTGGAGCAGCTCCCGCCAGCCCCGTCCCCAGCTGCCACTGTCACTGCCACTGTCACTGCCACTGTCACCGCGGGGGCTCGTGCCAGTCCTGTTCCGCACGGACGCGGGGCCGGAGGGGACAGGAGCGGGGACAGCTGTGCTGAGGGAGAAGGGGTCGCCTGACCCGTACAAGGCCATCAGAACCAGGAACACGCAGCTGAGGAAGGCCAGGAACCGCAGAAGTACCACCTGAGCTGGCGTGGTGATGGAAGTGCAAGAGGAGGAGGAACACAAATTCTGCAGAGGAAGGGAGAAACACTTCGTCAGAAGCTGAATAAACTGCAGCAAGGTTTTGAGACGGTGCTGTATGAAACACTTCCAGACTCTATGGTTTACTGGACTGTTCTGCTCAAGTCCTTCTAAGTCTCTGTACTGGGCTGACACCACATGGGATTATTGTAGACTAGCAAGAAGCAACTGCAGAGACATGAGCAGAAGCCAAGGTCAGGCAGGGCAGTGAAACAAGGAGAAGGTCATAATTCAATTCCCATTGCTCTTTTTTTTTTTCTTTTTTCTCCTTGTACTCTAATTTCCTGAAATGCACTCATAAATTGGCTTCCCTACCTCCCTTTCTCTGCCTGTCCCATTATTTTCCTTCCACTTTATTATTACATTAGACTTACCTTCTGGCAACTGTGCTGAATGACACCAGCAAGAGCAAAACCTCAAACTAACATTACACGCATCTGTGTGCTCCTCTAAACGGCTGCCACGCACCCAAGCTCCCAGGGCTAGAGAGCCCCGGGCTGCTGCCTCCCTTTCCCAGCGGCAGCTGCAGGTGCAGTGGCAGAGCCGTGTCCCTGCCCCTGGCACTCCCTGACGTGTCCCCACGTACCTGGGCGTAGCTCTTGTCCGTCTCCCGGCGCCTGAAGTGGTGGCTGAGCAGCAGCGCCCGCAGCTGCCGGTTCTGGTGTTTTATGTAATACTCCACAGCAGCCTGGCACGGGCGGCACAGCTTGTAGGTCTGCTCCAGGTGGTGCTTGTACACCTCAATCTCCTCATCGTACTTGCCCTGGAGAGAGAAGAGCGGGGGAGAAGTAGGTGAGAAGTGCAGGTGCCTCACCAGTTGTCACGTTTGCTATTGACAGGCAGGCAAAGCATCACGCCAGGCTCACAGGGACAGCTCCCTGAACCAAGCTGCAGGCCAGGCTCACACAGAGCTGGCCCAGCCTCCATGTCCCAGAAGTGATGGCAAAGAAGAGCCCTGGAGAAGGCTGCTGTGGCCCAACATCAGGATGTTGAATTTCCATGCCCGATTTTGCTGTCTTTGTTGAGATCTTATGAATTCCACATAGGTGAGACAAGTGACTAGAATTGCTCTTCCTCTCCTCAAAGGAGGGGACACAAAATATCTCTGGCTCCCTCACTCCAGGCTCATCCCTCCCTGGAACAGCCAGCCCTGCTGTCACTGGCACCCTTATCCAAGCACACTGGATAACACAATCCCAGGTTTCTCAGCTGGCACAGGCACTGAAGCCCACTGGATGCTTAAAAAGGGGCCAAAGGCTGGCAGTACTTGAGCAACTGGATAGGTCTGGCAAGAGGCAGGGACTAGAAATAAAGCTGAGAAAAGGGCACCAGCCAAAAATATTATCATTAAGCATGATCAAATTTCAATCTGTTCTCCAGGAATCACTCTGATTAAACTCATTATAATTACACAAAGCAGACTGGATTAGGCAAGCCAGAGGATGGACACATCACACTACAGCACAGTCTAACCCTAAGGCTTGACCATGGTTAAAGGCCAAGGAGTGCAGCATTAAATTCTCTGCACAAAACTTTAGGAGGCCATAAAACTGTGAAGGAGAAATCCCACTATCCCATCCTCCATGCATACTAACTAATGGGAAGGCCAAGAAGTTGCTCAGCAGGAAGCCCTGTTGCTGTAACTGCAAAGTCCCTTTGCCCTCCTAAGCACAGATGTCTAACCAGGGAAATCGTGGCTGCACAGGATTCCTCTCCCACTTCACTTGTAAATGCAGAGCAGCACAGCCAGGGCCTTGGGAAAACAAAATCTATTAAGGCTTTATGTTAACTAGTGGGTTGTTGTGCCTCTCAGGTCCCATAAACTCAGCCATGGGAAGTACTGGAGTTGTAAGATGATCTCAGAAATGTCTTGGGCTCAAGCCTCAGTTTCCAGTGCTCATCTAGAACAGGGGAGCATTCCAGCTTTGAAGTAGAATTAGGTAAATTTACAGCACTAATCATTGAACTTCTCTGCACTGGAGTGCCACAGAGTGCTTCTGAAGACTGTTGGAACATCATTCCACAGCACACTGAAAAACTGCTCTCTCTCCTGCTCACTAGGCTGCAGCATGGAATAAACAGAGCAGGAATAGCAGACACACAGATGGGAATGCCTTGAACAAACACTCTCCAGTGATGGCAGTCCCTAACGAACACTTACCTCCTCCCTTGGTGAGAATGAAGCCAGCTGTTTGATTTTCATGGTTTGATGGTTGTTGCATTTCTTGCAGAGCAGAATTTGGCTGCTCACCCACTGCTGTGGTTTGGTAGGGTCACAGAAAGTCGGACTGCCCGACACAACGTGGTTAAGGTGTTCCATGTACTGGGCAGGGATGGGCTTGTTGTAGTCTCCATTCTGACAAAAGTAGGGGGAAAAGCAAACATTCAATCATAAAATCAAAGCTAGGTTGACAGTAAGATTCCCAAAGCTCTGTCAGCAGCTCTGCATTTCATTAGCATTCACCTATGTAACAAAATAAATAAATAAATAAAGAGGCAAAATGCTTCAAATCTTGCCCCCATCTCCAGTGTCCTGCACACCTATCACAAGTAGCTGGTGGTGCTGGATTTCAGCTATTTAACAGAATACAAAACCAGAGAAGAATTGCTCCATACAGTAAAACAAGTATTCTTAAGGGATAGGTCAAGGCCACTTTTACCCTCTAAAGCAAGAGAGGAACATTTGTCTCGATCTCTCTGGTCAGCACGCCCCAGCACAGTGGACTCTTCCTGCAAGCTGAGGTGCTGAGCTCGCGGGTGCTCAGCACAGAGCTGCCAGCTGGCCACTCAGCTGCACTGCAGCTGTGCCGTGCTACCTGAGGCCCAGATCCCGGGGCACGTGCCAGCCTCCCGTACCTCCTGGAAGCCGTTGTACTGCTCGCAGTTGGGGCAGTCCCAGCAGTTGCGGTTCCCGTAGGGCACCACCGTGTCCTGATTGCAGAACCAGCAGTTCACCGTCACGTGCGTGGGCTTCTTCCTGGGGGGAGAACACACATCTCGGGCACGAGCACTGAGCTCAGCTGATGGAGAGGAAAGTAATGGCTTCCAAAAGTGAAATGCAGGAAAACAGCCAATCTTCCCATTCTTAATGGTATGACTTGGAGTAGTCCTTTTAGCAATGAAAAGACGGAATGCTAAAGCAGAAATAAATTCTGCCTGACACTCATCCCTCTGTTCTAGTACCATGGACATGCCAGATCTTTAATAACAACCTTGTGATTTACCCACTTCAGTGTTTTTCAGGGGCATATTTGGGGGTGTGAGTCCTCTCCATAATCAGCAATGCTATTCTATGAGAAGGTGCAGTAGAATTGATGCTTAATACACAGGATTCCAGGAAAAGGAAGTCAGGATCCACAAGAGCTGCTGGTGACGGTGCTCAGAAACCCAGCAAATGGGCATCCCCTGCTTTTGTGCACTAGAACTGAAGGGATAAAGACTAATGACCTTGATCCACGAGCCCCCTGTTTTCTAAAGCAATCCTGTTAAAACAACAGCCAATACAAACAGCTGTGACGTGGCCCCACCAAAACAGGTTGTGACAGATGTTTGAGCAGAGAACTTCAGCGGCCCGACCCCTGAGCCTGCCTGCTAGAGAAGCTCTGCATTTGTCTCAAAACTCAGTGCAATCCCCAAGAGGAGCTCCCTGGCAGGTCAAGGCAGCACAGCCCAGCTGTCTGGGTTTATCAGGACCAGTCCCAGTCACACTTCCGAGGGAGGGCAGCTGCCCAGGACTCGCTATGGCAGCTATGCAGACAGATGGACCCAGCTGCCACCAGCCCAGCTCCACCAGGGAATTAATTAATCTGTGTGGCTCCACTGCAGCAGCAGAGAGGGCAACAGAGCAGGGGAGCAAATAACAGTAGCCAAAGTGCTCCCAGCTGAGAGCAACTTCTCCCAGCTCTAGGGAAAGTTCTCTGCTGCTGAAACATCTGAATGCTGCAGAAGTGTTGTCTGGCACCCTGCAACCAAACAGCCAGGTGGGTCTTCTCTCTCAGCCATCACCTCTGAAGCTGGATCTCCACAATTAACATTTTTCCCATTCACATTTCCATAGACCATGCCTTGGAACTCAGTTCATAAAACATCAAACCCTCAAGCAATGTCTGAGCCTCCTGTTTAGGCACTAACAATGAGGATATGCTTGAAACGAAGCACTGAAAAGTCAGAATGTACAGAGGATTCCCTGCCAGATGCTGAAAGAAAATGGCTGGAGCTACTAGGATGACAGATTCTCATCTCAAAATAGATGCAAACACCCACACCCCTCTTAAAATGAATATTCCCTGCTCAACTTTCTTCACTGCCAAGGCGGCTCAACTGATCTGAGATAAAAATATCACTGCTAAAACTAACAGGCAAATAAACCCCCCAAACCAACCCAGAGTTTAAAGCAGACAAATCTAGGTTGATAGCCTGAGTTATCCATGAGCTCCCGCTGTCCAAAAGCCAAGCACATGTCAAAACAGCCAGATGGAGGATGGACAGCAGCACCTGTTGTATTAGTGCAACCTCACTGTCACAGGTGTAAAAGCTGTGCAAATACAACACGTAGGCCCCAACCAGCAGCACACAAACCCTGCGGGGCTCCTGGGGCACAGCCTGAGCTCCACCCTCTGAAGGAGGTTATTGTCCAGGCTCTGTAGAACCTGCCACAATCCCTTCCTCTGGCACCCATGGAGACAAGACACACCACTCCTCAGCCTCTACCCACCCCCAGGCTCTAAATTCCATGACATGACAGAGGTAACAGCACTAATTTCAAGGATAACAGAAGTGGAAAGCACAGGTGAAGAAATGAATAAAGCAGCCATGCTATAAAGCAAAATCCATCAGTGCCAAACCCTACCTGAGAACTCGCTAATATCAGAGAACAAATCCTCAGTGTACTCGAGGCCTTTCCATCCTTTTCCAAGCGGGATCTCATTTCTTGCTCTTGAGGCTCAGGAAGTACTACCAAGGATTAAATAGCAGCACTTCGTTTGCAATATATGCAAAACAAATGGCTAAACCCTGGATTATTTAGGATAAAAGGCAATAATACTTCCTTCTGTGAACCTATAATCTGTTGCCATAGAAATAGGTGCAAAAAATCCCAAATTCCCAATCTGGTGGATGCAGAAGAACAAGGGGAGAAAAAGGTTGTTTAGGGAAGTACATGTACATAGGGTGCTAATTTTCTAGTAATTGGGCAGGACTGAAAAAACAAAAACCAAGTTCTGCATTTGGAAAGACTCTCAAATACAGATTTAACTACTTTGGAGCTATATTTACCTTGACTGAATTCAGGCAGCAGCTGAGGGCAGTGAGCTAAAGCACACGCTGCTTCCAAAGTCAGATCCTGGTACGAGACTGCCAACACAAATCGAGCCTTTACCATGTGCTCAATCCCTTGCAAATCAAAAGGCAAATCATTCCTGAGGAGTTTATAATCTACCACTGTACTAACCTGAACCAGCTCCACTGGACAGAGAACCTCCCTGCAAACTAAAACCTGAGCAACAAGAAGTGATTGAGTTACTTCAGGCACAGAGAGATTCCACTCACAGCCGATGTGCTGTGCTACCTCCCTGTGCAACCTGCACACCCAGCCAAGCTCAGGAAATATTCCCAGGCTTGGACAAACTGTTTTGCAGGTAGAAAATATTTGCTTAAGACAGAATTGAGGGCAAAATACCTGCAGTAAACTCCGTTATGACATCAACACCTAAATGTCTGACATTGCTCAGATAATATGACACCCTGTTTCTTTGTGAGAAGCTGCTGGATTCCTTTATGTTGCTCACAAAAATCAGGCTGTAGCTCTGCAGGTCCCATTGACAAACACTGGTTAGCAACTAGTTTGTGTCTGTCATGTAACACAAGGAGGAACTTAGGCTCCTTCCCAGCACTCTTCCCTTCTCATTTCTACACACATTTAAGGTCATGCTGAAGTCCATGCTTCTAATGGATTGCCAGAACAACGGTCTACCTTGGTAAGTGCTGGTGATAATAAACTGGATTTGTAAATATTTTTATTTACATCTATTCCCCACCTCTATAAGTCAGAAGATGAAGATGTTTACTTTTCTGTAGTCTTGAAAGAGACTCGGGTGGATGTAGAGTTCTTTGCTGGGTTACCAAGGATTAGAAGAAAAACCCAATTCTCTATTAAAAGTATTCCAAGCACCAGTCTTCATTCTGGCACAACTGGATTACAAAGCAATTATTCAAATGGCTATGCCAGCAAATCTGAACAAAAAGTACACGGGGAAGAGGAGCTGTTTTGCACAGGTCAGTTTTGATCAAGCCACATCTGGTGGCAGTTGGACAGACCAAGACCTGGCACGGCACTGTTGGCACACCGGGGTTCAGAGCTCCATCCCTGGCAGGGAAACCCCTGGGTGGCACAGAACAGCTGCCACACTCCAGGCTGTGCCCAGGCCCATCACCTGTCAGTAAAGGGGTCTGTCAGGGCAGACCCAACGCTAAACCCCATTTTCCAGTGCAAGGAAAACACATCACAGCTGCCAGATTCCAGCAGGTGAGCTGTAACATAGGTGCATTTACTCAGAAGTAGCAGCTAGAGACAAGATTTAGCCCCAAGACCAGATTTCTAGTACAGTGATTTAAGTTACAGTGCAGCCTGTCCTCCCCCAAGAGCCAGACTTAGTGTCCTCTCAACCAGGAAAAAGGTGCCCAGTGCACTCAGGCAGGGACACCCAGTGATAACCACAGGCTCTGTTGGTATCTGGACATCAGATTTTTTATCTCCTTGACAAACAAAAAGCAAAGGAAGCATCGTAACTGTGTCTCATATCACGTCTGTGCCCCTTATTAAGCTGTCCTCCTTGATGACTATGGAAGATTCATTAAACCAAGGAGAATAAGAAATTCAGAAGGACCAGGATGGTATTGAGAAACACAAACATGCAGCCTCAAAGAATGATCAAGGTCACCTGAAAGAATTTACCGGCAGTCTTCAAGGACTTGGGGAAGAAATGCTTTCCATTCCAGAGACCTTTTTTGATGAACCTGAGCAAAACAAACCCACTCTCCTCCCTCAAAAGGCGTGCTAGCCTCAACTGGGTCAAAGAAATCTTGCCTGCTTCACTGGGATTGCTTTAGGCCACTTGGATTTCTGGCTACCCTAAATATATCACAGAAAGGCCAAGTCTTGTATATGGACTAATGTCTCATTGATCATTGATACGGTTAAATAAACAGCAAATGCTTTAGAGCAAACCTTAGGCATCACACTGAGGGTGCAGGGAGATGCTTCTCTTGCAAAGCATTAACCTGAAGTGGACCTTAACACAAGGAGCCCTTGGGACTGGCTTGTCTCCAATAGAAGCACTTAATAGATGAGCAGGCTGCAAAGTCTATTGCTGCTACAGGGACTGAAAAGCCTTATATTCCACACATCCCTGCATTCCTTCCATGCTTTGCTAGATTAGAATCTGTCAAATTAAGCTTTTCTCCTTTCATGAGATCTGAATCATGACATCTCTCCTGATGCTTTCCAAACCTGGTTTTCAACTGCTCTGATTTTGTTCTAAGATCAGGAACGTTCTGTGCAATTAAGAAACAAGTAACCAAAGAATTTTGGTCCCTAATCAATAATTTTGACTTGTATAGAATCTCCCCTAGTTCTAGCACTGTGCTAACAACGCTGTTATTTTACAAACCTGTTCCCCAGCAATCCATCCTTCACCCCACATCCACCAGCCACAGGAGCAGGATCTTCTCTTTCCCTGCCTCACAGACGCCGGAGAAGAAGCCGGGCAGAGCGCGATGGGCCAGAGCCGCGTCCGCGGGCAGCGCCGGGCGCGCTCACCGCCCGCGGGATGCTGTGCCCGGCGCACAAAGCCATTCCCGGCGACAGGGAAGCACGCTGCCAGCCGTCCTCCCTCGCATTCCTGCCGCCCTCCCCGCGGGGGCCCTGCCCGCACACCCGCCCGGGCCCTGCCGGGGCTCTCCGGGAGCGGCCCCGCCGCTCCCACACGGGGCGGGCCCGGGCCCCGCGTGGCGCCTTCCTGCCGCGGCGGGCCGCATCCCGCCATGGCCCAGCCTTCCTCCTCATCCTCCTCCTCCCTTCCTTCCCTCGCTCGCTGCCCGCCCCGCGGCCCTGCGCCTCGCCGGCCGTACCTCCGCGCGATGCGGTAGAGCAGCAGCCCCGCGGCCGCGGCGCAGGCGGTGACGCCCAGCCCGGCTCCGTCCATGCCGCCGCCGCCCCGGCGCTGGCGGTGCCGCTTTGTAGGGGCGCGGCCGCCCCCCGGCCCGCCCCTCGGCCCGCGGGGGCGGCGCGTGACTCACGGCGGGGCCGGAGTCGTGCGGCGGGGCCGCCGTGACTCAGCGCCGCAAAGGCCGAGATCGTGGCGGCGGGGGCGGCCCGGGCCCGGCGCTGCCCCGGCCCTGCGGGGGCGGCCCGGGGAGGTCGTGCCTGGCCCGGCGTGCCTGGCCCGGCGCCCGGCGCACACCGGGGGGGGGCATGGCTTCTCCCGCATGCAGCCGCGGCGCTGTCTGGGACAGCAGGGACAGGCCCGGTGAAGGGCGGCCGCCGCAGCGCGGCCCTCACGGGACACCCGGAGCTGGCGGGGACACGGCCCAGCCCCGGCCCCGCACAGACAGCCCAAAATCCCTCCCCGGGCAGCCCCGGAGCTCCGGCAGCCCCGGGGCCGTGCCATGCCCGGGGAGCCTGGGCAGTGCCCAGCACCCTCTGGGAAAGAAGGGCCTGATGCCCACCTAAGCCTCTCCCGGCACAAACCAGACCCTTCCCTCGCTCTGTCGCTGCCCGGGGCGGGCAGAGATCGGTGCCCGTTCCCCCAGGAGGATGCTGCAGGCTGGGATGAGTCCCTCGGTGTCCCCCGGGCCCCAGCTCTGAGGGGAAAAGGCTTCAAACCCCTCCGCAGACCCACCCCCAGCAGCACAAGGGTCAGTCACAAGGCAGGGAACTGGCACTCGGTCAGGAGCTGTCCCCTAGAAAGGGGATAAACCCCATTTGTGCTCTGATCCCTCAGCACTGGCGTCTGCTGTTCTCACAGAACTGGAAACAGTTGGTAGTCTGACAATCGTGCTGTGCTTTTACATGAAAATAAAAGGTTAAGACCTCTCCAAAATATGAGACTGACCCAGCCTCAAATCGTGTAGCTGGTTTTTTTTTTTTTTTATTAAAACAAAAGAAAACCTTCTCAGCACAATAAAATCTATTAAAATTCAGGAGTTCCAAGTTATGTCAGCATCATTTTTTAAAAAAGGCATAAATGGAAAAGCTCTTCATAGACAAATATTTGTGCTGGGAGTAAACTGTACTTTTAAGCTTAACTATGGTTGGGCTCTTCATTGTTCCATTTCCATCTGTACAGATTTAACCATGGAAATTAATTCTGTGGAGTAACAGTGAATATTTCATCTTAACAAATTTAAAAGGCAGATTGTTTTCCCCTCTCTCTTCTATTGTTTAGTGCAATTACTTAGGGATTGTATTAGGAGACCAAATGATAGGCAAGGGAGGAAGAACAACCCACCCAGTCGCTTGGCCAAGACCCCCTGCGTGTCCTCCAGGACTGTGCTGCAGAGCTGGCCCATTTTCCCTGCCTTCCTGTCAGCTCTGTCTGTACTATCAGTCCAAGCAGAGGTGCGTTGTTTAAAGTTTAGTTTCCTCCTCAAAGGAGCTAACGAGGAACTTGTGCAAGGGACACAAGCACGGAATCAGAGATATCTAAATGAAGGCAGTAAGTCTTACAGTGTAAGGACTTGGGAAATCCTCGAGTGGCCCAGAAATACTTCCAAAACGAAATGAACCAACACGAGTAGCTCGTACTATTGCAGCAACAGTATGTGTGTCATTTCCATTTAACTGTTAATTTATGAATGGAAACAGGCGCAGTCCTGGTAAAGTGAATGGAACCTTTGTGATCACTTCAGATAGCAGTGGTTTCATCACCTTACTGATAATTAAGCTACAAAGGGTCTAGTAATGAAGCCTTTACCTACCTTCCATGAAAATGACTTTCTGCAGAAGCTGGAGAAGAGGAAAGAACAGTGAAAAATTCCTTTAGATTGACTTTGACAAGCAGAGGAAGGTTGTTGGTTATTTTTAAATTCAGGTATCGTTTTGGAAAAAGCTACTTCAAATTCTGCCCTCTGGTAATAGGCTTATTCCATACTCAGTGACATCAATGGGATTGCTCACAGAGCATCACCTAAAAATGGTAACTCTTTACAGGGTTTAAGGAACCAAGGGCTAGTGAATTTTAAAAATTCTATTACAGAGAGGAAGGAAAAAGGATTTAATTATACTAATTCTGAGACTCTATTATCTCCCAATATAGCTTATTAACCCCTGGTCAAATTAAGACTAATTCTGTCAGGATTGGTAGCGAAGCTTAAAGGACAAAACCAAAAATCCTGCAGAATTCCTGATTTCCCATCAGATTTAGTTAAAAGAAAAATTTGCTCGCTTTCTCTTGCTTTCTCTCTTACCAACTCCCAGACTTCTTAAAAGTGTTGGAGTTCCCTCCCCTCATTCTCAAAAGACATCAGCAGTCTACACATTTGACTAACATTTTAGAAGCGAGCTAGTGCACTGGAAGTATAGAGGAATGCTAATTTAGGAAAGAAAATATCAGAAAACGTTTCAGAGTAGCAGCACAAGTGTCCTAGTTCTCAAAAATAGAAACACTGTTTGACAGTTTTACCTCCTATACAGAGCCTGAAGCTTCTGCTGCTCATCATCTCCATAAAAAAAACCGTGTCAGTTTTTACTCAACTGTTTCCTATTTTAGCTTAGGAGGAATGTGATAAGTTATTTCCAAGAGGACACAATAGAAATCAGTTATTTTTTGCAGTTTTGCCTCATAATGAGGCACACACACATTCAACTCTCTCTGCACTAAGCTCCTACATCACGCTGATGTCAAACCTGACCTCAAGTACCAGTCATCAGCTGGGGTCTACTGGGAACAAATAGGAAGGTTTGAATCCAGTTATCAGCCCATCCCATTTCTGCCACAAAATCCCAGCCTGGAGACTCCACCTGATCACAGGCAGCCCCACTCCCTGCCAGGCTGACTCCTAATGCCTCCCACACTCCTCCCAAGCCCGGGCAGCCTCTCTGCTGGGAGCAGTGCCTGAAGTCAGAGCTCTCCACAAACACTCGTTCGTGCTCCAGGGCTCAGCACCTGCTCAGATCATGAGGAGCTCGTTGTTGTCACGGGCAGGGAAGGCCAAAGCCGGGCTCAGATGCTGCAGGGCTTGTCTCAGCTGCCAAAGCAAATGACACTAATGAACAGAAGGGCAGAGTATGGCCAAAGCAAAACACCAGCCTACATGTCAGTTCTAAAATACCTTTTCCTGCACTATCAGTAGCAATTCATGTGCCACACTTTAGTCACAAGGTGCTGCTGCAATACAATGGGGGTGAAGACTATTAAAATGAAAGCATATTCTAATGTTTTTGAAAGAACTAATCTCAAGTGTGCAGGATATTTGATTTATAAGTGAAAGATAAGAATTGTATCATGAGAACTGTCAAAAGTCTTTCTCTCACTGAACTTTCACAGAGCAGCCAGGCCAGTCACTGGCTGTCCTTATGCTCTCAGGCCTGCACCAAAGCCAGGACTAAAAGCCACGCCAGATCTGTCCATACCCAGTACCATAATCATATGTCCCAAATGCACAGGGGACACAGAACTGTAATTACATTCTTACTACAAGCCTCCCTCCATCATATTGCCAGTGCAAGCAGCTTTTCTAAGAGATGCTGGAGTGCACAGTTCATACCCTCAAAACAGAGGAACAAGTTTGTCCTACTTGAACAGCCCAGGGTGTTCACACAGCAGTGAACGATGCACCCCGAGAAAAACAGAACTACTCTCAAACTTATTTGGGCACTTAGGCTATTACAGTGCCCAAAAGCAATATGACCCAGTTGTAAGAAGACAGTTTCAAATGTCCAAGCCAGTTCTCCTGTTTTAATACAGTTTTAATGAACATAAGTCCAAGAGATCACTTGATATATGAGGTACATTCCTTGACCACATATGGCTGTGTTTAAGGAAAAGGACAAACATATAATTAAATTAAATAGTGTAATTTAATTTAGTAGTAGTTTAATTATCAAGTTAAAAAAAAATTATAATTAACTATTAACATTTATGACTTGAGACCTTTTAGAAAGCATGAGTCCAAAAGGAAATATCCACAGTTGGTCACAGACTTGTAGTGTTTCCACCAGCAACAGTCTCTTAAAGGACTATTTGTTCAATGAAGAAATTGGTCTTCAGTCTGTAACAGGAACCTTGGCTCTGCTACTTTGCGTGGTCTTCTAAGAGATAGACAATTAGCTCGTAGGTGGACAGGACAATGGCTGTGTTTGGTATCTGCCGGATGAGCTGGGCAAAGAGTCCTCTGTAGAAGGCCAGGTACCCCTCTTCCCGAGCCACCAGCCGGGCTGTCTGGATGAAAGCCTTGTACTTGGTGCCCTCCTCTCGCAGCCGTGTCCGGATGACCTCTGCACAACAGGGACCAGAGCCCAGAGTTACCAAGGAGAAACGTGCCAGGACCAGGAAAGCTCCTGCCTGCAAACCCCAGGGACAGGGAAACCTTCTGGACCAGCTGGCAGCCAGCACATCCAGCCATGGAGCCCTGGACACACTGCCCTTCAGGCAAGAGGAAGAGTTAAAGAGGAGTTCTCTTTCATGTGGAATAAATGAATGATTGGCTCATTGGAGCTAATACAGCTCTAAATGCTTTACTGATGCTCACAGAATCAATATTGCTCCTTCTACACAACCGTGTCATTCACATCTATCCAAAAAGACTAACACCATTCAGTCCCCAAGTGCTTCCCACAACCCCAGAGGCTGTGGGGACTTACCCAGCTGAGGCTACTAGGGAGAACAGAAACATTAGGCAATCAGATTTTTGGTGGTTTTTGAGTTGTTTTTAAACTAGCAAGTCCCAATCACCAACCACATGTCTAACTAGGAAGAGTGGGACCAGTACTGAAAATGCCAGTGCAGAAACCAAAGTAACAAGCATTTGGCCCTTCAAACAACTAAGGGTTTTACAGCCCTAGACCCAGCATTTGTCTTGGATTCCAGGCAACAGCTGTTGTACTGCACTCCTAAATGGAAGGGTTAACATACCATGAGGATAAGCAATACAGGAGGCACAGCCCTTGGAAACAGCAGCAGCAACCATCAGTCCAAAGAAGCTTGTCGAGGTCCTCTCGGTCCCGTTAGAAGAAGGGGGCAGTTGGACTTCCTTTAAGTGCTTTTTTAAACTTTCATAAATAGCAAAGCAGATAATGGTCTCAGAAATCCCTGCATAGGAGGCAGTCAGGCCCCTATAGAAACCACGGACACCTTCTGTCTGGTAAACATATCTAGCACACTGCAAAGCATTCATTGGTTTGGAGCCCCTCACTCTAAAACACAAACAGAACAGAGCATATCGTGAGCCAAGAAAAATAATTAAAACTGAAAAAAACCCTTATGGCTTTCAATACTTTTTATAGCTATGGAAATAGTTCTCTAAGTTTTACTCCAAAATTCTCCTAGGAAAGCTGCACAGAGCAGGACTACAATGCTAAGAGTACACACTTGGCTTTGCTACTTCACTAATATACACTCGTAATTCCTTCAGCTCAAGTTCAATCCAATCTGTCACAGCTCACACCAAGGCCTTAAAATACAATAAGCACTGAAGACACACTGCTTTGTGTCAAACTGGTGATTCCATTTAAAGCCATCTTCAGCAGGCCAAGAGACAGAAGTCTGCTGCATGAGACATGATCCTTCATTTTAAGAGGCAGCAGTCAGTTCAAAGGTGCCACCCTGCAAAGTGCTGGAATTAAGTCTTATAAATTATTTATAAAGTTGTCGTGCCTTGTAAGATCCTTTTTATCTGACCTAGCATGTCCTTGCAGGAAGGAATTTCCATTCTAAGCAGTCAGGTTATTAGCAGAGTCCCTTATTGCTTTGATATCCACCAGTGGCTGTGAAGCATTCAGCTACAAGAAATTGCTGTCAGATTCCCTCTGTCTTCTGGATGTGTAGTTAACAGTAACACAGTGGTGAAGGAGGCAAAAGAACATTAAACCACTGCAGCAGATCCTTACTGCCTGTAGAAGTTTTATGAAATAAACTGCTGTGTGTTCATCCCAATTTGAAGGCAGCATCCCCCTTTCTGTTAGAGCCTCCTGAGCAGCTCACCTGTCTGACCTGGGACCAGTGACCTTGCTGGCTGCAGTGACACACACCTGTCTGACCTGGGACCAGTGACCTTGCTGGCTGCAGTGACACACACCTGTCTGACCTGGGACCAGTCCAGGTGATGCTGCCAGAAGAGACACAGACTCCAGCCTCGTGCTCAGCCTCCCACACGAGCTCTCACAGCCCTTCCACAGCTTCTACCACTGCTGTATCACAACATTCTGCCCTCAACACATTTATCCTCATCTTCAACCCCAGAATTACAGAGGATTCTGCAAGCAACACAGAGAAAAATAATGCTATGCTAAACTAAAGATTTACAGTGAAACCAGAGGCTGAATCTAACCCAGCACTCGAGGCAACTCCCACATCCTCAATAGTTTCTGTGCATCAGACTGAAGTAAGACACCCAGAACATGAACCTTTAGTCTGACCACACAGAAACGTGGCTTGAAAGGTGGAACTGACAGTCAGGGGAAAGCTGGGCAAGACCTATCAAAGTACAAAGAGCCATGAGTAAAACCACAACGGTTCAGTTTTCCAGAGGCTCCTGTAGCCACCCAGAGGCTCCTGTAGCCACCCAGAGGCTCCCATTACCCCGTCAGTCACTCACTTCCGTTCCAGCTGCATTCTTGTTTTCACCATCCATATAGGGTTCATCAGGGAATTTGTGATAAAGGCTGAAAAAACACGACCAGAAGTGCAGCTGAAGCCAGGCCATTGCATTGCCATGAACCTTACACCCTGTGCAGTGAGACACTTTCAAAAGCCACGCAGGTGCACAGCTTCCAATTTCATGTTAAAATCCAGGAAGCATCAAGCCACGGATTCTTCCTTTTTGCACCTATTTTAATAAGTGTGTCATGCTCCTAAAGGCTGTTGCAGACAAATCCCTTCCTTACTGGCTGGATTTGGAATTCCAGCTCAAAGGAAACCCGTGGGGACACGAACCTGAACTGGACTCGCGTTCCCCAGGGCTGTAGGTGGTGCCATTGAGCTGCTCATTAACAGAACCCACCATTAAGGGCTTACTTTGGGAATTAAGGGCTTACTTTGGGAATGATTATTTTTAGTGACCACTCTGGTGACTGAACTAGGGGAGCTCTTCTGCAGTATTTTTCCTACAAGAACAAACTATTTTTTCCCAGCCTGGTAGGAAAAATACAACATCCTGAAACAATTTGGCAGAACAGTATCAGAAAGTTTAATGGTGTTTACTAATATTTTTTTCCTTGCATTAAGAGACATGACCAGAGCATTGCAGTTGAAAAAAAAAAATCCTAAATTAGTAAACAACAATCTAGAAATATTTCTGTGCTGAACAGAAAAACAGCTCCTCTGTAGACAAGGCCAGCTAGGAGCTGCCATCTCCTGGCTTTTGGCCTATACCACCTCAGATTAAGGGCACATTTTCAGCACCTGCCACACACTGGCCTCTGTTCCTGGAATTGCAAACACTTACCTGCAGAACCTGCAGAACAGATGTGCACAATGTTGCTGTTGGGCACAAACATGCTGTTAAACTGCTCTTTGGCTTTCGAGTAGCATGCAAAATAGACAGCTCTGTGGGGGGGAAAAAAAGAAGAAAAGCAATGAAAAACAGACAATGTCAAACTGGACAATTACTGCTCTTTGCCCAGCCCCCTGAAAACCAGAACTCTCTGAAGAGGCCTCCAATGACCACTTCCATCTGCATGGACACAGGGGTTTTTGTTTTCTTTCTTCCCTTACCCCACAGTGCCAAGTTTGACACCCACAGGGCAGGAATATTTTGCTACGGGAGGCACCATGGTGTTGCAGACAGCACGAGTGGGTTGCATGGAAAAGCAGAGTCCTGGATTCAGAGCCCTGCTGCAGAGCTTACCTGCTCAGAAACAGGATTCCCTGCTTCTGTGGGGGGACATCCCACCTACCAGGCAGGAGGCCAGAGAGGGAGTTCACCTCTCTTCAGGTCCCTTTCTGACTGGGAAACTGGTTCAGTTTCAGGCAGAGAACACACCTGCCAATATCCAAACTGCTAATGAGTTTTATCATTTCCTAGACAGAGAGATCCTCAGCCCTGCCAAGAACAGGACAGTCACAGGGAGAGACCTCTGAGGTGCTGTAAGACTTCCAAATCAAGCAAGCTTTGGTGCTGCTGAAAGGGGGACACACACCCCTTTTTTTGGGGCTGTGTGGCAGCAATGAGACTCCTTCCCCCTCAGCTGCAGTTTTTCATTTGAGAAGAATTTAGGCAAGCAAGGCCCAGAGAGCAACTCCTCTCCCCTGGCACGCAGCTCCCACTCACTGCTAGGCAGGCTCTGCTATGTGTCCAAGGGAAGCAGGACATTAGAATAAAGCATTTATTACCCTACAGACTTTTCTGCTCTGCTTTCTCTTCCTTTTTAAGCACAGAAGTGGCTCTTGCAATGACTTGGAACTTAAGTATACCTGGCATTTAAGTGCCTTGTTTACTCTGCACCTTCCAGTGTCATAGAAGCGTAAATCAGATTTTTATCAGTATTTCTTGGTGTGTGCACTGAGCAGAATGCAGGCACATATCTCAGTTTATAGATGGGATAACTTCATGGCCTATTATTCTGAATCACAAATGCACTGTAACATTTGTGTTGGCACCTTAAACATGGCTTTTAGCAATAGTTTAACTATTTACCTTGATGGTGCAACTCCAACCAAGTTTGGACCCAGCCCTCGGAAGAGTGACCTTGGTCCTTCTTTTTCCAGAATTGACCTTAAAATAAAAAACAAACAGGGAGGGAGAAGACAGTACTTGGGTTAAAAGTTAGTTTCTTGTTCTGTCAGGCACAGAGCCAAAAGAACTACACAAAAACAAAGACTATGACTTGTGGAGCTGTTAGATTTTAATCTACATGATATACTTCAAAATAAGTGGAATTATACACTGAGTAAAAACCAGTGTACCATAAAATTCGGTGCTCTAAAGGCAAATGGGTGTCAAATGGCACGAGGTTATAATTTCCATTCTTTGAAAGCTGTCAGGAATTGAATTGAAGTTTCATGGAGAATCCAGTGATAGCTGACTCTGATGAACAAAGAATATTTTTTGCTTCTCTGTATCTAAGCAATTCAGAAGTTTGGTTCCCGTACAGTCCTGTACAGAGACATGGAAAAAGAAATCCTTTTTCCTTTCACAATTAGCCAGGGATGTGCCTTTTCCCCCAAGAAAGCCGAATGTGGCAGTCCCACGACAAACAACGTGGGTGCACAGCGTGCCAGGCAGCAGCTCTCTGAACTGAGCTCAGCATGGCAGAACCAGGCAAGGAATTCCGGGTGGCTCCGGGCTCCGTGGGCACCCCCTGCACCCACCGGAGCTGCCAGGCTTTCAGTTTGCTCCCCGGGTCACTGCCACTGCTCAGAGTGCTCCCCGCAGATTTCAACCCAACCTGCTTCCACAGGAGGAGATACATGAGCTTCTGAAACACTTTTGTTTTCTGCAGCAGAGCTGAACTTTCTGCATAAACTCCAGGGGTGAGTGTTTCCAAGGAGACAGATCCACCAACTCCTTGTTCTTTGTCACTTAACAGTCACGACTGCAGCTTCCAGCTGGGCTAACTCATCAGAATCTTAAATGGATTAGACAAAACCAGCCTGTCCTTCTGGAGTGCTTTCTATCAGCAGCAGGCTGAACCTGCCCTCTGGGTTTTCCTTCCATTTACAATAGTCAAGGCTTTTCATACTTAACACCTTTAACTCTCACAGAGCAATTTTACTGGCAGGGCTCCTTCCTTAGCTATACAACTTTCCCAAACCATGAGGTCCAAGTCCTGTCCAGTTTGGCAATGAGCAGGACTAAGAAAGGGATGAAAGAGTAAAAGCAAGGGACCGAACTTCACTTCTTTCTTCAAACATTTGCATTTTCTCAGGTCATAATCAATAGCATTATCTGCTCCTCACAGATGCTGCCTGCAAGGGAATGACAGCAGAAATACTTTTCTCTCACTTCTCAAGCATCTAAAGTAATCAGGTTGAAAACTTGGCAATACACACAGCTGAGCAATTCCTGAAGTGAAATTAAATCAAGAACCCAGTCACCAAACTTAGTGAGCTTAATAAATATATTAAAAGGCTGCCCAATTTTAAACCATTTCTTCTGTCCCTAAAAATAAAAAGACAAGCCCAGAAAAAGATGGGCCCAGAGGATGAATTAAAAACTTCCTGCCTTAAAAGTTATCATTTTCTTTAGTTACAGCTGCCTAAAGTCCAGTCCTGCAAGGTGAAAAGATAGCAAAGGAAAGGGCATTAAAATCAAAGCAACTGCCACTGCCTTATGCATTCAGTCACGAATTGCTCTAGACTCACCCCTGAGTAGACAAAGAAATGTTTGGCAGGGGAGAGCAGGCTGTTTACAATACAGAAACTCAAGTCCCAGAATGACTCCAGCCAGAGAGCTCTGCAGAGAATTTGAATTAGCACTCCAGTGTTATATAACTGTGCAGCTTCTCCCCAGGCAGTCTGCCAGGCGTGCTGGCCTTACATAAAATCATTCAGCTCGCACTGCTGGTCGGTATTTTCCTTGGCACTCCTGCCACCTGATCTCAGCAGGACCTCTGCATCACCCTGGGCTGCCCAAGCAGCCAAACAAACTCAATCCTTCTGCACGAGGGCTGGCCATAAATCCATGGTGCTTTGGTATTAACATACAGTAGCTGAGATTGTCATAGATGCTGGTAGAACTTTGAGCAGCTGTTAGATAATTTCACATTTCCTCTTCTTTATGAACACACACATCTGAAAGGGAGCAGCTAGAGCATCAAACACTGCAGTCTGAACCACTCAAGGCTTTTAACAGACACTAAGACAGGTATAGCCAGGACTGATGCACAATAATGACCAGCAAAGACAACACCTAATAGCAGAGGACAGCTCAGTAAGCCAGCGACAGCTGAGAAGATAAAAGCCCCCAGGACCCCCACAGGTCACTGTATTTCAGTGAAGTGGAACTGGGATCAGTGTGTCAGGAATGGTGAATGAGAGGAGGAGCAGCACTCACTTGAGAACACTGAAGAGCCCGGGGGACACAGACGTTGGCCTGACCATTCCTTCCCCGCTGATGGTCCCCAGCTGCACCTGGGGGTAGTAGACAGTCCTGAAGGCCAGTTTTGAAGATTGAAGCCTCGTCTTTATCACCTCTAAGGGACACGTAAAGATGGCTCCAACCGTTCCTCCACACCTGCAAAGAACAATCCAAAGAGAAGGCAGAATGTGACAAACGTCGCTGCATGGACCTGCAGGAGCACAGCACAGAAATTCAGTCTGAAGACTGGAGTCGTCACTCCCCATGGACAAGCCTTGGGAAGCAGGCAGCTTTGGCACCAGGCAGGGCAGACTGTTCCCCTGCCCTGGGGGAGGGATGAGACCCCTAAACACAAAGGTGATACCAACAGCAACAAATATCCCTGACTGGCCGTGGGGTCAGGGGACCACTGACAGGTCCCACGTCCTGCCACGACTTGGGATTCTGCCTGGAAAAACTTCCATGGCATCCATCTTTCAGAGGCTGCTGTCCTAAAACAGACACAGCCTCGGATGGATTTTTCTTATGGGAAGCAGGAAGCTGCCAGATGAGAACAAGCCACCGGGGATTAGGATTCTACAGAATGAAAAAAAATAATATTCTTCACCATTTCAGTACTTATGATTAAAGAACTGCCTTCAGAAGTAGCAAATATCAAAACTACACTAAGCTAGGCACTCTCAAGAACAATAGATATCAACTTCTTTTATAGGGGAAGGAGGGAAGGAAGCAGCAAGGGTGAGAAGAGGGTTGGCAAACAGAGTAACAGGGCAGAAAGGCTCCTAAAGAACAGACCTCCCATACTCTGATAACAGAGGGACAAAAATGAAATATTATACACACGTGACCCTATAATAGGCATATACTCATCTTAATACAATAAGACTAAGCCTCAAAAAAAGCACATTGGGCCAAGAATATAAAGTGTATGAGTCCTAAGTTTAATTTTTATCAGTGATCTGGAAAGTGACAGGTCAAACTATTTCTCTCTCGGCTGCTGTTCCTCTTAGGTAATTGAATGTTCCTTCTGGCAAACTTCATGATTAAACATAATGCTGAGGTTGGCTAAAAGGTAATATATCTACATTTTATTACTCAAACACACTGGGATTTAGAAAGACTTAACTAAATATTTCAGGTTTCTTGCAAGGGCTTTTACTACAGCTCAACTGACTAGGAAATATTTCCTTTGTTTGCACAAGTGTCAAAGCATGTGATTGCTTCAGAAACCCATGTTAACTATTTTCCTTAGAAAACACCAGGGGTCAACAACTTAAATCTCTTAATCTCTTTGATGTTCATGTGAAATTGCAATTTTGGTAGTTTTCCATGAAAGGGAGATGAATTTAAAAAACCAATTGTACCCTTTTTCTTGTGTATAAAAACCCACATTGCTTGCTAAGGAACATTGCATGCACTAATTTGGGAACAGAGATCCACAGAAGGACATTAATAAAGGTATTAGTGGGTATTTTCTAAAGCCCCTTCCAGACATAGCTACCTTACCAGGAGAATCTTTTTTTAAACACAAGGGAAAGGGTAATAAAAGAATGGCAAAAAGATCCAAGCGGTAGATGCACACCAGCTCATGAATGCAGCTTATTTTGCCTGCTGAACCAGTGCATTTCATATGAACAGAAACCATTCTCTGCCAAAGCCCCAAAGTCCCCACACGTGCATTAACAGCGTGGCCACCCAGGCTGTGCAACCACAGAACTCCAGGCTCTTTACCAGGCTCAGAAGAACACCCCAGACCTCATGGCCAGGGAACACAACTTCATCACCACGGCTTTTGGGTTCTGCAAGATTCTGTCCAAGGTAGGAGCCCAAAGTGTGCTTTTCAAATGCAAATGCACCCACCAGAGGAAACTGCTTTCGTGGAGACTGGCAATATGATTTAACAGCTTTGTTCAGTTCCTCTTCCTTGCTGAAAGGGATGGAAACCTCAGCTAGGGATAATCCGCACGTCCACAATGACAGGCACTGCAAGCAAGAGCTTTGCCTTCATCCCTTGGCAAGCTTTTGGATGTTGACCGGGGTCACTGAGCTGATCATGGAACTGAGTGCACAGCAGCTGGAGCTGTGTCATCTGGCTGTGAGACACCAGTGCTCACAGACCTCGTCAGGCCTTGATTATTCTGGTACTGAAGCGGGGCTTGGAGCTGAGCCCTCTGTGGGCCCACACAGCTCAGGAGGAAATGGCTCCAGCTCATCCTTCTCTCCTTTCTCAGATGCCTCCCACATTGCTCACACTTGTCTGAAATGACATTTCCAGGGGAAGAGACCCATCAGGAATGGCTTCTCCAGCAAAACCTTTCCTGCTCCCACAGCTCAGGCATTACCTGGAACAGACAGAGTTCCCCCACTGCTGCCTTTCCAACTGTGTCTATCCAATACAGACACACATATGTGCAATTAACTCCTGACTAATCAACACACTCCAGAGCAACTGCAAGTCTGGGGGAACTTCATTAAGGTAATTTGATTGCCTGAATTCCCAATTCCTTTTTCTACCAATGCTCCATTACTGTGTATTCGGTCTTCAGTCCCCATTTATTTCACATTAAAGCAATATTTTGACAGTAACAATTCATAAATTCAGAGCACTGAAACTTTATTTTCTATTTCTGAGCTACCAGCTGCTCAGTCTAGTGACTCCTTGCTCCAATTTTTTAGCCTCTCTGGCATATCCTCTCCCACATCAGCTGTCTTCTTGCCTTCCTAGCTCACTCCTTACCTTTCAGCCTTTTAGTCTAACAATCCAGTTAATCTATGCAGCCTTTAATATTTAAGTACTCCTGCTAATGCATGTGTAACCCTCTGATACCCAGCATGATGAGTTAGTATCTGCAACACCAGTTTTAACAGCTCAGAGTTTATGTTGTCAGTGGAACATTTAAAAAAAAAAAAGTTATCTAACAGCAATTCTCAGAGTGCCAGCAGGGTGCACACATTATGTCCCACTTATAAATACACTGCAGATAGTTCAAGTAAGGACTGATGTATTGGGCAGTTTTTTCAGATGAGATGATCTTCCTTTGCATGGGAATTCCACACATCATCCCCTGGGAAGATGCCTGAAAAACAACACACAAAAGAAACACTTTATCTTCCTAGGGTGCTCCAAATGCCTACATCTGGGAAAAAAGGAGAAACAACCTCAGCTACATAAACAGCCATAGACCCTGAAACATTCAGGGACATGGAGCAGGATAAATTTGATTTGGGAAAATCATGAACTGCAATCAAGGCAATCCTGCCAAGCCTTCATGCTGTGAGTCAGGGTTTTTTTGCTGCATCAGTGCAGAACAACAGTTCCAGGGATGTTAAAGCAGTGCTCACTGCACAAGCCTCTTGCAAAAATCCTGAAACGGTGTCTAAATCTATCTGTCCTCAGTGAACAGCATAGAAACCCCCTGGAAACAAAACACCATGGCAGAGTGTTTTCAACAGGTCAAACATGTGATCCATGGAGACACATAATGTACTCTCTACCAACAGCTGAAGAAAAATCATTTACTTCCATAAAGAGACGATGTTTAAAAAACATGCAGAGGACAGGCGTATCAGAATCCAATTCCAATTCTTCTCTTGCTGACAGGTTTCTATCTGTACAGAGTCCACCCCCAAAGTATCCATCACCTGCATTTGAAATAAACTCTCAGCACCCACTAGCACAATTGACAGAGATGCCAAGAATCTTAATTAAGACTCACTTCATCAGTCCTAGATTTAATCACTGAGCAATATTCTTAATACAAATATCAAGCCAATGCTGAATATTAAAGGAAGTCCTGCAGAACAAAGTGCTTCCAGTAGAGCACCACTGACAAGATCACAAAGATGATGGAGCTGCCTGCTTACAGCCTGACCCATTTTGCTGTGTACTTGAAATATTGATTTTCTAAAACACGCCACATGCTCTAGCATGACACGCACAGCAGAAACAGCAAAGCAGGTTCCACCTTTGAGATTTCATTACTGCATTGTCCAGACTGTGAACAAAACAAGCTTCTGCATCCTCAGATGCCAAAGGAAACTGCGTTTTAGAACAATACAGACTGTTCCTAATGCTTTAATGTTATTAACCATTCATTCAATTTCCACCTAATCATGTGTTGTCAGGTGCAGCTATTCCTGTAAGCATTTCCTGTGTTCCTTGAGCTGCCACGCTGTCAATGAGGTAGGGGATGCCCAGGAACCTGAACCAGGAGCGGGGTGGGACAGTCAATCCCAGCACAACTCCCACTCCTGGACCACACACACATCTTCACGTGAACACTTCACAGGTGGAAACATTTCCTGAACTGTCTGTCAGCATCAGCACATTGCTTCACACTGCCACTTCTCAGGAAATCTCTGTAGTGACCAGCGTTCCTCCAGCTGGGAAGGCAACATGGAGTAACCTCTCTTCCCAAACAAAAACAAGCAACAACTGCAGGGACAGGAGCCCTGGGCTGTAAACACGCTCGTGTGTGCTGTGCAGCTGGGCCATCATTGTCTCTGCTGCTCCTGAAACCTCCCCAGCCCTCAGAGCCACGTTCCCACCACAACACCACGAGGACCCTTTGGCTTGCTGCTGCTCTTGGAAGCCTGAAAAGGAACTAACAGAAACGAAAGGGCCAACGAGCCTGTCTGCCTGAATAACCTGGTTAATAGGAAACCATCCATTTCAACAACTGGAGAGCACTCTGCAACACTCAAGTGCATTTCATCACTCCCAGCCTCTGAAGTGCTCAACATTCATTCTATTCTGGCCCCTCAGGTTATCTCTGGCCTGCCTGCTTTGTGCAAACACAAAGATATGAATTACTTTTTAATCTGACGCCACAGCCCATCCCTACCTTCCCAGGAAACCATCATAATACCAAGAATGCCTCTATCAAAATTATTCCAAGTGAATGGGTTCCTTTTACTTTCTCTGCAAAAACCACTTTAGAACTGAACAAAGTGCTGGGATCCCTGCAGAAGGCAGGGTACAATAAATCACCAAGGAAGAGGCTGACTTCCAGCACTAGATTAAAACACCGATGAGTTTAAAATTCTTATTTATTTATAGTCTGAGGAGTTACATGAGGACACCAGAAGCTCTGGATGGGCGCTGTTACTATCCAAACAAATTCCACGTGTACACTCAGGTCCAGCTTCTGTCCTAGGCTCCAGGTACTGCTGTGATGCAAGGGGGGAGGCAGAGGGGACAGAGGACTCAGTGCAGAGTCTGCAAGCCAGCAGAAGGGCAGTGTCTCTGAAAAACTTAAGATTTGTTTGGTTTAATATTATATTAAATAAACCTAGTGCTCCAGGGACATGTCAGAGGAAACAGAAGTATCCTGTTGAGCAACAGAAAAACCAATGGTCTACCATCAGGCAGATTTAAACTAACAACAGGTTTCAGGTTGGCTTCCTAACTACCGTCAGCTGACAAGCACTAAGGAGTATTCTATTACTGACATCATTTAAGCTGTTAAAA
Organism: Vidua chalybeata; assembly: GCF_026979565.1. Taxonomy (NCBI): domain Eukaryota; kingdom Metazoa; phylum Chordata; class Aves; order Passeriformes; family Viduidae; genus Vidua; species Vidua chalybeata. Next base: position 7,578,696 of record NC_071551.1, on the reverse strand, counting down.
AATGAAAATAAACTATTTCTGACAAGGCCAAAGGTGCACTTAATCTGCACAATGGATGATTAAAACCTAATTTACACCATACAATTATCTTCCTGGACTACGACTGAAACAACTGTAATAAGTTGATTTTCAAAGGGTTTGTGGCTGGCGGTTCATGGGTTAGGGCTGTTACTTTTAGCCTTTAACACAACAAACCCAAGAGCGTACAAGTCCTTGAAGCAAGAGCTGGACAGAAGGACCGTGCCAGGTCGTTCACCCACGAGCAGCGGGGCCTTCTGGCAGCCCGTGTGCCCGGTGCCCTCCCGGTGCCGGTGCCGGTGCCGGTGCGCTGGCAGGGATGCGGCAGGAGCGCTGAGCTCTCTCCGCCGAGCGGCACGGAGCCGCGGCCGCAGAGCCCGGCCCGGCCTGGGGCACCGGCCCGGCACCCCGGGCCCGCCGCGGGGCTCTGCCCGCCCGGCCCCGCCGCGTGTCGCCGAGCCCGCCGCGTGTCGCGACAGCGGCGCCGGCAACGGGAAAGGCACCGCTCGAACCGCGCGGGGAGCGGAGCGGCGGCTCGCAGGGCACAGCGCGGCCCGGCCGGCCACTGCGGGGTCTGTGTGTCCGTCTGTCTGTCCCGCGGCCACTACGGGGCCTGTGTGTCTGTCTGTCCCGCGGCCACTGCGGGGCCTGTGTGTCCGTCTGTCCGCCCCGAGGCCACTGCGGGGTCTGTGTGTCCGTCTGTCTGTCCCGCGGCCACTACGGGGCCTGTGTGTCCGTCTGTCTATCCCGCGGGCACTGCGGGGCCTGTGTGTCCGTCTGTCCCGCGGCCACTGCGGGGTCTGTGTGCCCGTCTGTCCGTCCCGCGGCCACTGCGGGGCCTGTGTGTCCGTCTGTCCCTCGGGCACAGCGGGGTCTGTGTGTCTGTCTGTCCGTCCCGCGGGCACCGCGGGGTCTGTCCGTCTGTCCCTCGGGCACAGCGGGGTCTGTCCGTCTGTCTGTCCATCCCGCGGGCACAGCGGGGTCTGCCTGTCTGTCTGTCCGTCCGTCCGCCCCGCGGGCACGGCGGGTCCCGGCCCTGCCCCGGTGCCCCGCACTCACCCCCCGGCGAAGAGGTGCAGCAGGGTGTTCTCCTGCGGGCCGCCCGCCATGGCGGTGAGGATGAGGAGGACGAGGAGGATGAGGCTGAGGAGGAGGATGAGGAGGATGATGAGGATGATGAGGATGAGGAGGATGAGGGCGATGCCGGTGTCCCCGCCGGGCCGCGCGCCGAACGGGCCGCGCGCTCGTGACGCCACCGGGGGGGGGCGTGGCCGGCGCCCGCGCGTGACGTCACCACACAGCTACCGCCCCGCAGTGACGTCACGGGGCAGCCGAAGACACAAATATAAATTTTAAGGCTCATCTGATCCCGAACCTGCCGAGAATGTTTGGGGCTCTCGCAGCGCTACTGGGCCGGTGAGGTTGATGGAGAACGCGGCTTAGCAGGGAGGCCTCGGCACGGGGCCAGCGCGGCTCACAGCCGGACTGTGACCAAAACGGTCCCTTTTCCACCAAAACGGTCCCTCTTTCACCAAGACTGTCCGTTTTTCCCCAAAACGGTCCCTTTTCCAACAAAACGGTCCCTTTTCACCAAAACGGACCATTTTTTCACCAAAACAACCCCTTTTTCCCCAAAACGGTCCCTTTCCCACCCGGGTTCTGCCCGCAGCGCCCTCTGGTGGGCGCGGCCGCGGTGACCAAAGCGCCGCTCCAGACCCGCTCCAAACCCGCTCCAGACCCGCTCCGAACCCGCTCCAGACCCGCTCCAGACCCGCTCCAGACCCGCTCCAGTCCCGCTCCGAACCCGCTCCGAACCCGCTCCGAACCCGCTCCAAACCCGCTCCGAACCCGCTTCAGACCCGCTCCAGACCCGCTCCAGACCCGCTCCAGACCCGCTCCGAACCCACTCCAGACCCGCTCCGCACCCGCTCCGAACCCGCTCCAGACCCGCTCCAGACCCGCTCCCGACCCGCTCCAAACCCGCTCCAAATCCGCTCCAGACCCGCTCCAGACCCGCTCCAGACCCGCTCCGAACCCACTCCAGACCCGCTCCGCACCCGCTCCGAACCCGCTCCAGACCCGCTCCAGACCCGCTCCGAACCCGCTCCGAACCCGCTCCAGACCCGCTCCGAACCCGCTCCAGACCCGCTCCAGACCCGCTCCAGACCCGCTCCGAACCCGCTCCGAACCCGCTCCAGACCCGCTCCGGACCCGCTCCAGACCCGCTCCAGACCCGCTCCAGACCCGCTCCAGACCCGCTCCGAACCCGCTCCAGACCCGCTCCGAACCCGCTCCAAACCCGCTCCAAACCCGCTCCGAACCCGCTCCAGACCCGCTCCAGACCCGCTCCAGACCCGGTCCGGACCCGCAGGGGACCGCAGCTTGTGGTGTAACGGCGCCGAGGGCTCAGTTATCCCGTCTCATGGCCGGCAGCACGCTGGAAGCAGTAGCAGACACTAATCTGATGGTCCTGCTGAGCTCACGACGGAGTGTGACACGCGGGGTCCGGCCCGGGCAGCCCGGGTGTGCTCCGAGCCGCTCCGGGCTGCTGTTTGCCTGAGCACCGCTGTCACGGCCAGCAGCAGCTGCAGTGAGCTCTGTGCCACCTGCTTTGCACCGGCCGGGAGCTCCTTCCTGGAGCGCGGCTCCAGCCCGGCTGGCACGTTCTAGCCCGGTTAGCACGGCTCCAGCCCTGCTGGCACGGCTCCAGTCTGATTTGCACGGCTCCAGCCCGGTTAGCCCGGCTCCAGCCTGGCTGGCACGGCTCTAGCCCGGTTAGCACGGCTCCAGCCCGGTTAGCCCGGCTCCAGCCTGGCTGGCACGGCTCCAGCCCGGTTAGCACGGCTCCAGCCCGGCTGGCACGGCTCCAGTCTGATTTGCACGGCTCCAGTCTGATTTGCACGGCTCCAGCCTGATTTGCACGGCTCCAGCCTGGTTAGCACGGCTCCAGCCCGGCTGGCACGGCTCCAGTCTGATTTGCACGGCTCCAGTCTGATTTGCACGGCTCTAGCCCGGTTACCCCGGCTCCAGCCCGGTTACCCCGGCTCCAGCCCGGTTAGCACGGCTCCAGCCCGGTTATCCCGGCTCCAGCCCGGTTAGCACGGCTCCAGCCCGGTTACCCCGGCTCCAGCCCGGTTATCCCGGCTCCAGCCCGGTTAGCCCGGCTCCAGCCCGGTTAGCCCGGCTCCAGCCCGGTTAGCCCGGCTCCAGCCCGGTTAGCACGGCTCCAGCCCGGTTAGCACGGCTCTAGCCTGGTTAGCACGGCTCCAGCCCGGCTTGCACGGCTCCAGCCCGGTTATCCCGGCTCCAGCCCGGTTAGCACGGCTCCAGCCCGGTTAGCACGGCTCCAGCCCGGCTTGCACGGCTCCAGCCCGGTTAGCACGGCTCCAGCCCAGTTATCCCGGCTCCAGTCTGATTTGCACGGCTCCAGCCCGGTTAGCCCGGCTCCAGCCCGGCTGGCACGGCTCCAGTCTGATTTGCACGGCTCCAGCCCGGTTGGCACGGCTCCAGCCCGGTTATCCCGGCTCCAGCCCGGCTGGCACGGCTCCAGCCTGGTTATCCCGGCTCCAGCCCGGTTAGCACGGCTCCAGCCCGGTTGGCACGGCTCCAGCCCGGTTATCCCGGCTCCAGCCCGGTTATCCCGGCTCCAGCCCGGCTGGCACGGCTCCAGCCCGGTTATCCCGGCTCCAGCCCGGTTAGCACGGCTCCAGCCCGGTTGGCACGGCTCCAGCCCGGTTATCCCGGCTCCAGCCCGGTTAGCCCGGCTCCAGCCCGGCTGGCACGGCCGGGCCGGGGTGCTGCACACATTCACCGGGCACGGGCTGAGGCCGCACACCGCTCCTCAGCCCGCGCTGCCTGTGCCGCGCCTTCCCCAGCAGAGAGCACCGCAGGAGCAGCGTTAGGAGCTAATTCATGAGCTGGTCACCCGAGGGCTGCGAGGGGCTGGGCGCGGGTTTGATTTGGGCACTCTGAACACTCTGACTGCGCCTCCAGCTTTGCCTGCAAATGCCTCCCACCCCCCCGGACCCTTTGGCTCCCGTGGCTCCTGTTCCCCTGCACCGAGCATGTCTCCAAGGAGAGATCAGTTCTAAAAAGCTCAGACAAGCAATGATTTCTCTGAAGCCCTGGCACACAAAGCCCCTGCGCTGTTTGTTTGAGCCAGACAGCAAAAGCAGTCCCAGCTTCCCGGGCATCATCACCTCGATTTTCCTGTCCTCGGCCAGGTGGGAGGAGGAGCTGTGCTTGCTTGGACCTGCTTGCCCAGCCTCAGCAGCTGTACAGCTGTGCTGTGGAATGTCCCTCCTCCCCCACTGCCACTTCCTGGTCCTGATCTCAAACTGGGGTGGGCATGTGTGGGAAGCCAGGACACCCCTCTGGCTGCCCTGGCTGGCTGAGACCCTGGCAGGGGGCTCGGGGACCCTGGCACGAAGTCAAAAACACCTGTGGCTTCCATTTTAGCCTGTGGAAAAAACTGCCAACTCTGTGTGAGGAATTACAAGCCACAAGGATTTGAGTAGTGTGGTAGTTGAATTCACAGTAGAATTTTGGGGCTTTTAAATTAAGGGGTTCAGGGGACAAGATGGAGGGATTTGGGCATGTCCTGGCCTTCTCTTTCTTCTTGCCCTCCATGTCTCGCTGTGCTGGTGACACTTTTCTGTTGGTTTCAGGCACAGACACACTGCCCAACATCAATGACAGACATTGGCACGTTATTGTAACCACAGCACACGGAGTTTTTGGAATAAAATGTGAACACTGCCCTGAGGGCAGACAGAATGCCATGGCCGAGCTGCTGGACAGAGCTCAGCAGGGCAGAGAGAGAAAGTTCTAGAGAAGGGAAAATAAACAGCCGTGAGAAGCCGACCCTGCGCATTCAGACTCCTCCTTTGGCTGCGGGGCTGGGAAGCAAAAGGACTTTGACACTCTCGGGGTCACCCCGACAGCCAGACCCCGAGAGGTATGGACTGTCCATCTCCCACATGCTGCCCGTGCCAGAGGGACATTGCTAGAGAATCAATCTCACCCACGGATGGAGCTCTGGGGTGCCCCACACTGTGATGTGTCTGCTCCTCCGTCCTGGGGGCTCCAGGAGCTGCAGGGCTGGGCGCAGGAGCTGTGGCTACAGCAGGGAAACCAGAGGGAGGCAGGCTTTGTGTCGTGCTGGGAACTATCAAAGCACCAGCAGAGTGGGCCAGATCTGGGAAAACTCTGTGCTCCAGACACTGCTGGTACAGCCTGCTGAGCATTTCTAGGGAATTTCATGAGGATACATGTGCACGGAGGCATTGCGGCCTCCACAGATCAGACACCACAGGAGCCACATCAGGGGAAGTTCCTAAATTACTGCCATGCCAGTACAGCATGAACCCAACCAGGAAAGGGTTGAGCTGGCTATTCCTGGGACTTGTTTTGTCTGGTGGCTTCCTACAAACTGGAGCTAGGAGTCACCAGCTTGTTCCACATCATTAGCAGCTGGCAGCTTCCCAACCATTGACACGGTTGAGGAGGATGGGAACTGAGAACTCCAGATCAGAAGGCAAAGAAAATGAACTCTGATTTATTTCAAATGCACCACTCTATATATAGAGAACATCGAGAAGAGTAATTCCATTGGTCTTAGAGTAAAAACATCCCACACCATTGGTAGGCAGTGAACGAAGCACAGTGGCAGGACATATCTATAAACAATATGAACAACAAGATAGAGAATTATTTACATTCTTTCCAACTGCTTTCCAGGCTCTGGCCTGGTTAGAAAACCTTTTCTTTTCTCTCTGACTGAGCTGAGAATATCCACATTTCCCCATTTTTGCTTAAAGAAGGAGGCAGTGCTTGTCATCCTCCTGCAGGGCCCCTTGCAGGAAGGAGGACAAACACAACTCCGAGGTTTATCAATTGAATCCCCCATCGGACATTAGCTCAATTCAGTCAAAGATATTTCCACTTATATTATAAACTCGCAGTGACCCCCATCAAAACCCCGTTCTGATCCGTACCCCCCAGGCCGCCAGCACATCCCGCCCCCAAAGAGTGACTGGAGCTGCAGTAACATAGGGCTGAACCTTAGCGGTCTGCCCTTCTGGATTTTGGATCAACATGGCCTGCCGGCTCAGAAATGTCTGTGCTGCACCCCCCAACCCTTCAATGCCCGCTCCACAGAGTCCAAAGGCCACTTAGGAGGCCACGCAGAAGAGGAGGTGACTGTCACGTCGGCTCCGGTGTCGATCCAACCTTGCAGCTGAGTCCGAGGCGGGCTGGCACCTGGTAGAATCACGGAGCACGTCACCTGCGGGCGGTCGGCAGAAATGACAGCGGACCAGAAGATCTGCGGCGGTCCTGTGGATCCGAAACCACCATCCCCACGCGTCCGCTGATCTGCCCTGGGAACACGTGACTGGAAAGGCACAAGCTGAGCAATGCGGGTCCCTGCCGGAATAACGACAGCGGGGGAGGGCGTGGAAACCATGGCACAAATTTGGCCCGTAAAGTCAGAATCAATGACGCCCGGGTGCACAAAGATTCCCAGAAGGGTAGCACTAGGTCGTCCCACCAACAATGCACTCAACCCATGGCCTAAAGGCCCGAATGCATTCAGAGGAACCTTATGCACCTTACTAGAATCTAAGATGACTGCTGCTGCGGTGTGTACATCCACCCCGGCAGAGCTGCGGGTGCTGGCACTGAGTTGGCTGAGACACCCTGTACTGGTGCCGTGCCCTGGGGGATCACTTGTGTCGGCACGCAGTTCCCCTGTGCGCTCTTTTCCTTGTTTCCCGAGCCCATCAAACACTTACCGTTAGCATGGTAAGTAGACCTGCATTTGTTTGCAAAATGACCTGGCTTCCCACACCTGGAACACAAAAAGTTAGTCTGGCCCTTTCCTCACTTTCGCCCCCTGTGCCTGCTTGCCCTTCTTTTTTCCCTTCTTGCGTCGACCAGTCCCCGAGGATGGCATGCCTGCCTGCAAGGTCGCTGCCAGGACAGACATCTTATGGTCCACCGTACCAACCCTGGAACAAGCCTCGACCATGTCTGTCAACGATGGGTCACCCGGCAGCGCATTTATAATTTTCCTGCAGTCTTCATTTGCATTTTCCCTTGCCAAAGTCTTGCACAAGACCTGCCTCAAATTTTCATCCTCGATCTGCTTTTCCAAAGCAGCTGCAAGCCTTTCAACAAACGGCAGGAACAATTCCTTGGCTCCCTGTATTATCTTCACATACCGTTGCTTGGGAGCGGCCGTCTCCATAGTTTTCATCAATGCAGCAAAGCCCACCTTCTGGGCCTGCTCAAGGATGATGGGGTGCCAAGTAACCTGAACATCAGGATTGGCAAAGGCATTCTGCCCCATGAGTGCATCCACCCCCACACAGAATCCACGGTCTGTCTGAGGATAATGTGCATTCTCAGTTGCAACCCTCTCGGCCAGCCTCCTCCAGTTGTTCATAAAAACGTCAAACTGCACAGGTTGGAACAACACAAAGGCCAGATGTTTAATATCATAGGGAGCCAGCAGGTCAGTGTTTATCACTCTGAGGACCTGCATCAACGGGGCAGAGCCCAACCCGTATTTTGCCACCTTATCCCGCAAATCCTGCACAACCTTCCAGGCCATCGCCTCGTGCCTGTCCTGCTGTCCCGAATTCGGGACCGCTTTGTGCAGGGGAAGGACCGGAAGCTGAGGTTGTGGTGATGCCTCTTCGCCCTCATCCCTTTGTGCCACCTCCGGAGAGGCCAGAGGAACCAACTGACCGGCAGCTACGGTCTCCTTTCCCTGGCTCGGCGGCTTCAAGACCGCACCCCCAGGTTTTCCCCACCCGCTCTATCAGATCCCAATCACAAGCCTCCAAAGCCCCTTCTCTGACCGCTTCCCAGAAGCGGCGGGGGTTTATCGGCCGCACAGACACTCGGCAGGGAGGCAGCGTCCACAGATTTCTCTGAGACGCCTGTTCCCCCCGGCGGTGCCGACGTTCCGACACTCGGTCACGCTCCCGTGGCGGAGTGGGGCAGGAGAGATCCTCACTGTCACTGCCAGCCCCCTGGGAGGGGGGCAAGCGGGACAGCCTGCGATCCGCACGGGCAGGCGGGCTGACGGGAGGCAGCGAGGCCGGAGCAGCGGCTGTTGACCGCGAACCAGAAGAACTGGACGCAGCTTCCGAGCCCGCAGCCCCCGAGGAGGAGGGGGCAGCCGCCGGTGGCGGGGCCGCGACCGGCACCTCGGTGGATCGTCCAGTCCCAGGCGGCGGCACGGAGGGATCAGCCAGAGCCCGCGACACAGCGGGTGGGGTGCGCGCCGGGGCTGCAGACATCGGAGGCACGAACGGCGCTGGCTGCTGGCTCGCAGCCGGCGGCACGGGCACCGAGGCCGCGGCGCTCGAAGCAAGAGGCAGAGGAGCCGCTGCGGCCGGAGCGGCGGGCGAAGCGAGGGACAGAGGCGATGCTGGCGCTGCCACAGCGGGCAGGGCAGCGGGCGGAGCGACCAGACCCGCGGCCGGCAGGGGTGGCACCATGGCCGGCGGGGCCGGGGGCGCCGCGGGTGGAGCGATGGCAGACGGGCCGGGGGCTGTTCCCTCCCCCGGCGCAGGAGCCAGTCCCACAGAGGGCAGAGCCGAAAACGTCATGGTGGTGGCACCCAGTACATGCTGCTGCACAACTGACGCCGGCACCGCGGAAGAAACGGAGCCAGCCGGTGCACCTGGCGCGCCACGGGGCAGGCCAGGAGGCAGCTGAGCCTGCCCCGCTGGCAGAACCGGGGCCCCCACAGGCGGCGGGGGACATGCCAGGGTGTGGGTCAGAGAGTCCGTCACCGATCCCGGCGATGCTTGGGGACGGGATCCATACACCTGCACAGGCTCCATAGTCAAGAGAGAAGGAGCCAGGGGGGCTGCAGCCCCCGCTGCGTTACGAGCCGCGGGCCGCACCGCCCGTCCCCGCACCTGCAGTCCGGAAAGGGGGGCCAGCAATGGCTGAACCAGCGGAGCCGTCTGCTCCAACCCCGGACGGGCTCCAGGCTCCAGCGGCGAAGGCGGGACAGCCCCCAGCAAGCCCTGCAGTGTCGGGTGTGCGGGAACCGATGGTTGCGGCAAAGGCCCCCCCGCCGCTGCCGGAAAGGCGGCCGATGTCACGGGCACCGTGCCCACAGTAGGGTGCGTTTGTGCAGCCGGCCGCGGCACAGACTGCTGCGCGGTCAGCGGCCGAGCTGTCGGCAAAGAATATCTCGGCTGAACGTAGTCACAGGGACGGGAACACTCGGGCTTAGCAGGAGTTCCCGGCGACACGTAAAGTCCGCGGGGCGTCCCAGCGTCTCTCGCAGCCCCACTCTGCGCCGTGCCGGGCCTGGGCACCGCCCCGCCCGCCTGCCGCCCACTGATTCCCAAAACGCCGCTGCATACCGAAACGGCATCCTCAGTCCCCGACAGCTCCCACTCGGAGTCACTGCTCCTCGGGGTCTCACGACACAAGGCCGTATAGATGCATCCCCAGACTGCAAACAGAGCAGACGCTGTAGCGTCCCCCTTCCTCTCTTGCTTCAGGAGGCACCGGCCCAAATCGTTCCAGACTTTACGATCAAAGGCGAAATTAAGGGCTGCGGGGAATCCATGGTCCCGAGCCCAACCCAGGAGCCTGATGAAGTCATCATCCGAGACCTGGATACCCAATTGTGGGGCCCAGCCTTGCCAAGCGGCCAAGACCACCCGTTCAGCCGTAGATGGCTGGTTCCCCATTGTTAGGAAACCCTCCCTTAGCAGACGTCCACTTCAAGAGACAGACAGTCCACTAGTTCAGGGAAAACCGTCCCGCTCAGTTCTCGGCTTCTAAGAGCCGACCCGCGGTCCAGACAGGACCAAGCCTTCTCCGGAAGGCCCACGGTTCCAGCGTTACCTCTCTCAGGAGGCCAAAGGTGTCCGGCCAGAGCCTCCAGGCTGCTGGCGTGGAGCCGTGCGGAGCCCCCCCGCAAGACGCTGGGGCTTCGGCCGACGCTGCAATTCCACGAGCGGTCACCGGATGACGCTGTCGAGCAGGACGGGAACAGAGAACTCCGGATCAGAAGGCAAAGAAAATGAACTCTGATTTATTTAAAATGCACCGCTCTATATACAGAGAACATCGAGAAGAGTAATTCCATTGGTCTTAGAGTAAAAACATCCCACACCATTGGTGGGCAGTGAATGATGCACAGTGGCAGGACATCTCTATAAACAATGTGAACAACAAGGTAGATTAGAGAATTATTTACATTCTTTCCAACTGCTTTCCAGGCTCTGGCCTGGTTAGAAAACCTTTTCTTTTCTCTCTGACTGAGCTGAGAATATCCTCAAACCATTACCAGCATAGCCTGGATCTCACCCAGCATCTTTGAAATGAAAGACATTGCAGCACCACTGCACTCACTGTTTTAGGTCCCAGTCCAGCTCCCACTCAAGGCAGTTACCCTTTTTCCACTGACTGCAGCTGGAGCTGGGTCTGACATTCCTGCAGCAGATCTGTCTCAAGTCCTGAGTTAGGTGAAATATTGGTAAAATAGTCCAAAACAACAGATAGGGTTCTGCAACCCTGCTATTTTTCTGGCATCAAATAAAAACCAGCAACAGAGTCAAGCAAGAGCATGAGGAATTCTGTTTCCTTCCTGGAAACACGGAAGGTCTGAACTTAGAGCAGCCAAAGCACCTGGTGAAAGGAATTTAGGAGCCTGCTGTCAGTGGGTGTCTGTGGGAGGCTGTCACTCTTTCCAAAGTGAATCCCTGCCAGGAGCACCATCAAAGAAATCTCCCTGGTGGTGATGCACATGCTGGAAACAGCACTGACCTGCCCTCTGAACGGCCGGGGTCCCTGCTCAGATTTTGGGAGCAGCCTTGGGAGACACGTTTGTCCAAAAGAGTATCCAGAGTCACAATGAAGACTGTGTAGTATCCAAGAACACGGTGAAGAGACACATCACTGGGCTATTCTGTCAGCAAAATCTTGTTGAGAGTACTCTGAGTGGTTTAATGGACATCCCAAAGGCTGTGAAGTAAATGCATGCAGTTTGAATTCCTTCTGGCCCTCATTCTGCAGCCAGTGATTGCTGACTCCTCCTGTTTCCCACGTGGAAGGATGAGGCACGAGGGCACAGATGAGCAGGCAGGGATGGGGCCAGGGCACAGATGAGCAGGCAGGGATGGGGCCAGGGCACAAAGGAGCAGGCAGGGATGGGGCCAGGGCACAAAGGAGCAGGCAGGGATGGGGCCAGGGCACAGATGAGCAGGCAGGGATGGGGCCAGGGCACAGATGAGCAGGCAGGGATGGGGCCAGGGCACAAAGGAGCAGGCAGGGATGGGGCCAGGGCACAGATGAGCAGGCAGGGATGGGGCCAGGGCACAGAAGGAGCAGGCAGGGATGGGGCCAGGGCACAGATGAACAGGCAGGGATGGGGCCAGGGCACAAAGGAGCAGGCAGGGATGGGACCAGGGCACAGAGGAGCAGGCAGGGATGGGGCCAGGGCACAGATGAGCAGGCAGGGATGGTGCCAGGGCACAAAGGAGCAGGCAGGGATGGGGCCAGGGCAGGCTGCTGTGCCCCAGGGTCAGCATTGTCTGCCACACCCGCAGCTCCCTCAGCCAGCTGCGCTCGGGTGCTGCACAGGGAGGGCCCGGGGTGTTACAAGGCTTGGCCTCTGCTCCTAAACATCTTGTCATTGCTGAACAGTTGTAGCCCCACGCTCAGGGCCAAGGCAGCAAGCAGCAGCTGTCAGTTTGAACAGTGTCATGCAGCCCCTGCAGGTCTGACCCCCCCCGGGAGCAGCAGCCCATGAGGAACCAGGTGGGCATTCAGGGGAAGGGGAAACTGGCTAAAATTATGGCTGGCAAATGACATTTTTTCCACACTAACATGGAACTGGATTCACGAGCTTATGGTAAGAAGGTGCCACTAAGGCAGGAGTGTTTTCCCTAGAGTAGGAGGTGTGATCAGTGGGAAGGAGGGACTGAGAGCCCCCGGGCAGCTGCTCAGAGCCTGCTCCTGGCCAGCCTGGCTTGGTGCTGACTCACAGACACCACTGCCTGTGGGACAGACAGCTCTGCTCCTGCTGCAAGCAGCAGGAAATCCTGTCACTTCACACTCTGGGCAAGGGCTGAGGCACCTCTGGAGGAGATGTGGAACTCCCAGGGGTCTGAGAGGAGCACCAGAAGCCTGGGAGAGCCTTCCAAAGGCAGCACTGCTGAAGTGCAGTGGGTGAGCAGAGCTCCTCCATCCTTGGCAGTTCAGTGCAAATACAGCCTAAAGAGCCAAACAGAGGGTATATAATCACCTAGAGGGGATATAGTCAGATATAGGCAGAAAGAATCCTGATTTTTGGAGGATTAAAAGGGATCAATGGAGCAGAGTAGCAGCATCCCCCTGTGTGAACCAACTTCCCTCCATCCCCTTAGCAAGCTTCTCTGAAGGCAAGACAAGGATTAATGGGAAACATATGGGAGGAGAGTCAGTGATCCAGGGCTCAGGAGGAGCAGCTGAAGCAAAAGGAGCTACCTGGACCCCATTCAGGAGTGAGCTCAGGGACCAAACATCTCGTGAATGGGGAGTGGGCTGGGTGGGGAACTTACAAGGTACAGGGTCCAGTTTGGTGCTTCCCACCCTGCCAGGGCAGCAGGCCAGCCTGGGAGGAGCATTCCAGCTCCAGCACAGCAAAGGGGGGTCACTGACCGTGGCCTGCATCTCCCACACAACATCTCCCTCCTGCCCTCCCGGGTTAAATGGTCAGAAGTGGCCCCGTGGCAGAGTCACCAGGGCCACTGCTAAAGCCAGGGGGGACATTGCTTCCTGCTGGGGACTAAAGGCAGTGCTGGAATGCAGGTGAACAGAACGTGGTTTCGTAGCAGAATGAGAGCTGCTTCCAATCTAAACCCTGGTATCATGGTGACAGCTGCTTCACCTACGTGCTCTGTCATCCCCCAGCTGTAGTTACAGCAGGAACGTGGGGGGAACAGTCTCAGTGTGACACAGATCTGTTTTCCACCTTCCTGGTTCTCTGCAGTTTAACTAACAAAATACCTGCAAGGATGAAATATCTTTCACCTCAACAATACCTCTCACCTCCTTGGGTTTGCAGATAATCACTTGATGCAATCTTTCCCTTAAAATAAGGATTGGTTCTTTTTGAAGAGGAATTAAATAACTGAAGGGAGGATGGAATGCACAGAGGAGAGGAGCTCAGTTACCAAAGGCTCTGCTGTTTTATTAGCTAACATCAGCATAAAGCACTCAGTAAAATGGCTGCCCATCCCATCAGTTTTATTACCTTCCACATCTGCTTTTTTACTGTCATTAGCTTAGCCTTAAACAATCCTTTCCAACCTTTCCTGTGTCTTGATCTTTGCTGTCCTCACTCCAGAATTAAGTAACAAGGTTGTAACCAAGCATTTTCCATGCCTTACTGTGCAAGGTTCACTGGGTCATTCCAGGAGCACTTCCTTTCTTTCCCTGGTCCCTGACACCCTGGTTCTGCCACGAGCTCTGTGCACACTCCCTGGAACCACCAAGGCTCTCACTACAACCTTAAAGCTCTGCCTGACCCTCAGGTTTGTCTCAGTAAATCTTCTGTCCAGCATGGCCTTCAAACAATCTGCTCTAACAGCCCAAGAGGAGGATTAAGTTTTATAGAAACAAAAGCAATAATTGCTACAATTTGAACATATTTTCCCCTGGATTTGTTTTTTTATTCAGTGAAGGAGGATTTTCATTTAAATGCGTTCTGTAACATTACAAATGGGTACAGGAGCAATGAGCCAACAGCAAGGCTCTTGCAATGCAGCAGTAAAACCCTCAAGGACTGCGTGTCCTATTGTTACAGCTTTATGGGCACTGCCTCTTTCTCTATGAGTCTGACACTGTCAGTCACCAGATCCTTCCAGAACTCTCCTCAGCCAGCTCCCCCAAGAACTCCAGAATAAGCTGCAATGCCCTGAAACATCTCAGGATTTCTTTTGGGACCACATCTGAGCACAAGGACCTTTCAAGGCTCAGTCCTTGCCCCTTTTCCTGATGCTCAAGAGCTGCCTCAGTGTCACTGCTGCAAGAGCCTCCCCTGCCCATGCAGTGCCCTGAGTGCTCCCAGCCAGGCTCCTGGAGCTGTGGCAGGGCACACAGATGTGGCAGGGCACGCAGATGTGGCAGATGCTGGCTTGCTCCAGGCTGTGACTGCTCTCCAGAGGACAATGCTGTGCTGTAGGCACAGGGGCAAGGTGTGAGGAGGAAGCCTATAGGGAAGGGGAACCTCTCCCACCAAGAATGTGTGCTTTGTACCCTCCACGTCTCTGCTTCCCAGCCAGCCACTAAAATGAAAACCATGTGGAGGGGTGGAGCAGGAGGGCAGGGATTTATGGGTTGTTTTATAGGAGATGATATAAAACACTTTTATGTCAAGTCCTCTGTTGTGTTAATTTCCTTTCTCCTTCTCTTGCTCGTTCCTTAACCACATGCAGGAGGGGCAGAGCAGGAGAGACCCAGGCTCTCTGCAGTCACAGAATAAATCTACCCATGGAATGCCTGTGGTCAGTGCCCAGCACAGCCTTTCTGTTAGCATGCCATTTATTGTGGCTTACGGGAAATAAAACCTGGAGCCAGGGCATGTCTTTGTGCTGTGGGCACGTCAGCCTTGCTGGTTCACCAGCTGTGCTGAAGTGTGCCCTCAGTGCCACCTTTCAATCTGATCCTCAGGATTCCACTGCAGATTTCATCCCATTGTAAGACCTAGGTGGCTCACAGCCTGAGGGGATAAGGCAGGTAAATGAGGGAGAGTGATCTCTGGTTTATGGATTTCTAGAGGTGGCAGTGGGAGCTGGTAACAGCTGGCTGCAGTGTGTGATCCCAGGGTTTGTTGGCCACTGAAAGAAACAGGTGACTCTGTGGTAAATGCCATTATTTGATGCGGTTCACACTTCTTTGTCCTCTCTGACTGAAACAATGAGGAAAGGCAAAGGCTGAGAACGGGTTAAGAGGGAAGGGGAAGCAGCACAAGCGGATTTTAAAAAATGAATTACTCTATCCAAGGCAAAGGGCAGCCTGTTGATGTATCTCACCCAAAGGGGACTGAAAGGCTGACCTCATGCTGCTTGTCAAACACAGCCTCATCCCTCCCACACCCACCTGGTGCTGCAGCTCCATCTGTGTGGAAGCCAGTCCCACCACTCCAGGGCAGCTCTGGGCAGAGACAGAGCAGTGCTGTCCTAGACAACCTGTGCCTCACAGCTGCCCTGCTCCAGCCATTTCCCAGGAAATCTGGGAGCAGCACCGGGTCCTGCACTGTCCCAGGGACGTGGTGCTCAATGGCTGAGTGCTCAGGTGCACGTTGAGGTCATGCTTTACAAACGATGCAGAACCCTTAACTCAGCTCAGTATCAGCGCTGAGCCTGAGCAGCTGGGCTCGGGTCACAGGAGTGCCCCAGCACTCCCTCTGTCTTTTGCATTAATTCCAAGGAGAAACCCAAAAGTGAGCTACCACGGACCAAATTCTAAATTCTAGCAGTTTCTCTGGTGCCAGAGACCCAGATTGCTGCCCAGAGACTCTGGGGTGTGCCAAGAGGATCCTTGGGAGACAGCCTGGGCTAAACGTCCCCCCTTGGGTGTGCTCCACGGAGCCACACAGAGTCTCAGCAAAGCCAAGGACAGCAGGGGGAGGTGGCAGGCAGCAGCAGGTGAGTGCAGGTGATGGTGCAGGAGGTGTGGTGAAAGGACCAGGTCACCCCTGTGCTCAGCCTGCCTCGGTTTGCTGAGAGCTCCCAGGACGGGCTGAGCTGAGCCAATTTGGCTTGCACAAGTAGCTTTTCACTGAGGATTTTATGGGACTCCCTGGGACCAGGGGCAGCGGCAGCCCCCCTCCCCCCTGCCTCCTCAGCCTGATGTTAAGCTATTTGACAATTATTATCTGAAGTCAGTGTTTAGCTGTTGCCCAGGTAACAGCTCAAACACGCCTCACTCCTGGCCTCCCTGCAGCTCCGCAGGGCTGCGAGGGCTGGGAAGCAGAGCTGGTGCCAGGCGCTGAGGAAATGAGCTTTGCAGCCTCCCCAGGACACCCCGAGCACTGGAGAGCTCCGAGGAGAACCAGATTCCTGGGCAGGCAGCTCATCCAGCTGTGACACAGTGCCTGACACAGACCCAGAGCATCCCCCCCCTGTGCAAAGCCCCGAGGCAAAGGCACCTCTGGGGCAGTGACCCACTCTGGGAGTGCCACAGCCACACACTGCCCTGCAGGACACTGCTCCTGAGCCACACACGAGCCTTGGCACAAGAACTGGGCTCACAGAGCCCTGCAGGGGCTAAAGGAGCTGCAGTGGAGGCTCTGGCAGGCACTCAGCAAGCCGAACTCAAGCAGCTCCCTGGAGTCACAAGGAATATTGTCTGTGTGAAAAGGATCTGTCTTCAGATCCTCTGTCCCTCCTACAGCCTTCATGTCACCTGTGCTCATCTCCCAGGGCAAAACACAGTCCTGGCAGTGCTGCTGCTTGTGCCATGACCACAGGTTTACCTGCCCAAGGCCTGTAAGCTGCATCCCAAAAATCATCAGGGGCTCCTGGGGGCCTGGCTGGCAGCTCTGTGCTCCCTGCAGTTTGGAGCCACACTGAGATGTTCCACACTCACAGGCAAGCCACAGCAATTCTGGCCCCTTTTCCCTGGTCCTTCAGGGGATGCTGTGGGCTCTGTCAGGGAGGAGCAATGCTGTAAAGCCCTAAGGCAGCCCAAGAGGCAAGGGGGCTTCATGACTGAGCTTATGGTCTAGAGAGGTTTCACCAGTGCTGACACAAAAAGTGTTTCTAGGCAGTGCTCTGGTGTGAGGTGTGATCCCCTCTTCTGTCATTTATCCATCATGGGACAGCCCCACAACACGTCAAGAGTGCTCCCAGCCTCCAAGCAAAACCCAGGAGTGGGAAGGAGCTCACACAGTCCCCCTTACAGAGCTGCAGACAAGCTGGCCCAAAGTGGTTCAGAGTCCTCCATCAAAGTACAAATTGCCAGCCCCATGCTGCTTGGGGAAATGCACCAGCTTTGCTCAGGACTGTGTTTGCCTGCAGAGGTTCCTGCTGCAGCTGCACCAGCGTGGCTTTAGCGGGCAGAAAATGCAGGTTTGTCCTTCCTTGCCAGCCCAGCCTGCAGCCACCAGCACCCCACGGGTGCCTCAGTGCCAGTCGGAGCCCCGGCCCGGGCTCAGCTCGGAGCTGTCAGGGCCTGTGATGTTTGGGACCCCTGTGCTCAATGGGGCATTGAAGCCCATCAGGAAGGGATAAGGTCAGGCATTTCCTCTGGGCTGGGTGCCCAGCAGCCTGGGAGCACTGGAGGAAGAGATTTGCTTCAGAAACTGGGGCCAGTGCTGCTCTGGCATGGCAGGAGCAGAGAAGTCTCTTGCCAAGCCCCCTCTGGAGCCCTGATCAAACGCTTTGGGGCACCTCCTTTGTGCTGAGAGATGAAACCACCCCTCTCATGAATCTGGGTGCCCAATGCCAAGTTTAGACCCAGTCTAGACGCAGCAGGGTATTTATAACCTTGGCACACGGCGTGGCAGCCAGTGGGGTATAAACAACATTCAACGACCATGAGCACAAAGTTATTTATACATCAGAGTGCTGCATGCAGGTACCACAGCCCCCAGGGCAGCAGTCACAGCTTGCTGGGCACAGGGAGAGCTGCACTAGCAGTGGGACTGGGGGGTTTGAGAAGGGGACACAGGAGCAGGTGAGAGCTAACCCAGCCCCTGAGCTCCACTGGCCACATCTCACTGCCAATTTCCAGTATTCCAGAATAAATTCGATTTTACCTATTGCCACAAGGAATTAAAATGAGTGAGGAGCAGCTTAATGGCTCAGCCATTACCTGAGACGTGGGCAAATCTCCATTCTATCACAACAGCAGAACCTTCCATATTCAGCAGGTAAATCTCACAATGAAGCTCTGCTGACAGCCTGACACGAGTGAGTGGCAGCAGCTCTCCCACAAGGGTAAGAACTGACTAATTGACACAAATCAGAATCTCTACTCCCCTTGAATGCAGGAGAACATGAGTGCAGTGAGCCTGCAGCTGCCCAGGCCCGAGGGAGTGAGGCAGTACTGAATAGTCAATCTCTGCATCTCCTTGCCATTACACCAATTTCATGTGACATAGGTGCAGTTCACTGTTTGCCAAGGTTTGGGTGACATTGTCCTGAGCTGACAATGCAGATAAAGATCTGGTTGAGAAAACACATGAATTACAGAATGATTTGTTCCAGAATATTGGCCTGTTTATGGGTAAAACTGATCTCCTTGATCTCTTGGACTGAAATGGGATGGAAGCACTTTTTTTTTTTTTTTTTTTTTGCCTGGGAGCTGGAGCTTTCAGCCAGCTCTGGCTTCCTCGTGGAAACCCCATCCATAGAGAAGGCTCACAAGATGATTTTATTTCCATCTTGGCCTTGGCACAGGAATCAGGTCAGGGCTTTGGGTGCCTGTACTTCTCACCAGACAGCTCTCTGGTGTGCCATCAGCGTGCCTGAGGCTTCTGGTGGCCACTGATGTCCCAAGGCTCTGAAAGAAGGACACCCCTGAGACAGCCTGGCAGGGAGGGCAGGCAGAGGGGTGGGATGGAGTCACTGATAACAGGGTGAAGGAAGTTTCCATGTCAGGTCTTCCTTCAGCCCTTCGGGGCAAGGAGTGCCGCCCCAAGAGCCTGGACACACTGCCCTTCCCTCTCCTCTCTTGTCTTGCTACACAGGGTTTTGGGTTACTGCCTCTGGGAGGGGAGAACCGGTTCTGCAGGTCACGGTGGGGCAGCAGGAGGGGAGCAGTGAGCTTGGGCTCGTGTGGCAATGAACACCCATCTGTGTCCTCTGTGTGACTTACATGTCATGAAACACCTCAACCTTCCACCCGGAAAGAAATTTTTACAGACATAATTGGCTTTAATAATAGCTTGCAGAAACACTCTCCTTTCTCCTGGGAATCCCACGCGCTGGGCAAACATCTGACCTACAAACCTCAGCCCTGAACACAGAGGTGTCACTGTCACTCAGAGATGGATTATCCCAGCAGAAAGTTACTGCCCAAATATTAGCTCATCCTAGAAGTCACAGAAAGGTCAGGGAGTGGAGTCCTGCAGTGCAGGCACTGGGAACGTGTCCCTTCTCCCCAGCAGGTCTTTAGGGAGGCCAGGCTGTGCTTTCAGGTGCCTGCTGCCCTTCCTGTAGGGTGAAGCCAGGCCTTGGAGGGACGGGGGCAGACAGCACAGTCCAGGGACCCACAGATCTTGGAAACCTCCTGGTGGAGTCAGGCTGGGGTTTGTCAGCACAGCCTCTCCCTGTGCCCATGCCCGTGTGAGCTGGGAGGAATTCCACCAGCCCAGGCATTTGGACTGGCAGAGAGGAAGCAGTGGGCAGCACTGAGAGCTGGGCAGGTCGGGTGGGCAGCACTGAGAGCCAAGCTGAGGAGTCCTGCACAGTCCGTGGGCAGCACAAGGGTCCTTCCTCTGATTTTGAGGAAAATCTCTGCATTCTGCTGGACCATGGCTTCCCTCACGGAGAAGGGGCTCTGGGCAATTTGCTGACCTGTGTTGCAAACCCCCGAGTTCTGAGCTGGCTTCTGCCGCTGTGGTGTGCACACACACTGCCCGTGGCCCCGTGGTAAGGGGGTCACTGCTGAGCACTTCTAAATAGCTGTCAGACACCAGGTCTCTGTTACTCACAGCAAATGTGTCAGCCAAAGTTCTTCCAGCAGGAAACTGCATTTCCCACCCTTTGTCTGTCTCACACTCTCCTCCCTTCCTAGAGGTGTCTGAGGTATTAACTCCTCTCTCTCCAAACTGCTTCCCGCTCCAGTTCCCACTCCCTGCCCCTTCTCCAGCATGGCAAGGAGACAGTGGGATACAGACACTCACTTTAGTGGGGACGTTGTTCACTGGGATCCTCTCCAGTCCCGACACCACGGTTTGGGAAGTGCATTCTGGCAGAGCCTGACCAGAGCTGCCCTTGTGACAGCAATTAGTGTCATTTCAGCAATAAAGAAGCTACAGTCAGGGCACAGCAGTGAGTCAGAGTAGACAGAAGTGAATAAGGGATGGAAAGTCACAGCACTGAGCTGCTCAGGACAAACTGCCCCAGTCTGGGGAAAAGACCTGGCAGAGGCAGGAGTGAATCCACCGAGGACAGGCAGTGCTGTGTCCAGTGGCCCTCTGCCACAGCCCATGGGAATCTCACCTGGGAGACAAAATTGAGGCTAGGCCATTTTTAGGTAGCAGTGAAAAGGCTGGAAGGGTAACAGTGCTGTTCCCAAAGAGACAGCTGAGATTACAGAGAAATTAATGTTACACAATTGTCTTTTGTAGAGACCCAGGGCAGGTGAAAGGGAGGGCAGGGTTGTTTTTCCCTGAAGTATCTATACTAGCTGTTCTCAGAAGTTACTGAGCAGAAGACTCAATTACACAAGTTCCTAATATAGCAAGTTATATGATCATGGGCTATGTTTTTAAAAATTTTGAGTCACCCATTTGTCCACTACTAATGGTAAAGGTCTTTACTCTGTGGAAACTCCTACTGGAGATTGAACTGAACTCTCCTACGGGAGATTGAACTGACTCAAGGGAACATTTATTTTGGGACACTGTCCTTTAAAAAGAAAACAGGGTGAAAAAAAAAAAACCCAACAAAACCAACTCTGAGCACTATTCACGTTCATTCACATCTTAAGTGAACTGCTTCCTGTGCAGACAGAGTAAGGCAGAAACCAGGCAACACCCAAACCCAGGAGCACCGTGTCGTGGTGAAGAGAGCTCTGCACTGGAATTCAAGAGGCTGTGGCTCAGTTCCCAGCTCTGCCCTGGCCTTTTGCTGCCATTCAGTGAGTCAATTCCTTGCCGTGCCTCAGTTTCCCTGCTCCGTACAGGCAATGATACACGCAAGTTAGGGCTCAGCTCCTGAACACTGCTAAGAAGGTGTTAAATATCACTTCTGGAGGGCTTGCCTAATTCAGCATCAGCTCATCCCGTTCCTTAATGTGTTTACTGCACTTCATTCCCTCTAAAGGATCCCGTACTTCAAACACTTTTCCTTAGAATAAAAGGGGGAAAAAAAAGTATACCAATAAGTAAACAAACCACAGCTCCATCGGCCAGGAAGAAAAAAACAAACAAAAAAAAAAGCAGACAAAGAGACTTATTTGGCTAGGTGACATCCTGCCCAGCAAATTCCTCATTGCCCGAGATGCATCTTGTGAATGGAACAGTTTTGTGTGCTGGAGTGTGCTCAGCCTGGGGAGCAGGGAGAGATGGAAATCGCACAGAAATTAACTCCTAATCAACAGAAATTAACTCCTGCAGCTGGGGGAAGGACAAGGGTGACCCCAACAAGGTCACGCCAGAAGGCAGCCCCCCCTTCCTGAGCCCTGCTCTCCTGAAGGCAGCAGGGTGGGGCTGGCCCTGGTGTCTGTCTGTCTGTCTGTCTGTGGCACCCCGAGGTGTGTGGTTTCAGATCCTGTCTGCCCTGAGCACTGAGAGAGAGAGGGAGGGGAAAAGAGAGCAGCCTCAGCCAGATCTGCTGGAGGAAGTCAAAGGCCAGATGTTCCCTGCTGCCTGCCCTCGCCCGTGGCTCTGCTCGCTCTGTCTGGAGCTCGGATGTGAGACTGAAACTCCAATGGAAACTCCCCCCGGCTCGGTGCCCGCTCACCTGCAGCAGCACCGGGCAGCAGAGCCTGCAAAGCCCCAGGGAGGCTGCGGTTCTGCTGGGCTGCCGTGCCTGGTGCTCAGAAAAGGTGTTCTCCCCTCAAAACGGGAGGTAGGTAAGCATGGCATTGGTGAGAGTGTGCTTTGGGCTGGTTTTAAAAGAAATATGTCAAAAAGCATTGCTCCCTTCAGCCCTGAGGCACCAGGAGGACTTAAAGACATTTATATAACAGAAAGAAAGGTGCCTTTTGGGCTCTGCCTTTATAGGTGGCCAACAGCTTTGACACAGAAGTGATATTCCCCTTCCCACCCAAATGAAATAGTTTTGGCAGAAGAGAAAATGAAATCATTCCCCACACCCTGCCCAGGGATCTCTTTTGTGTCTTGTTTTACTGCACACAAACCTTCTGACTCCCTTTTGTGACGCAGGAGAATGAAAGAACCACGTTCAAGTGAGAGAAAACACAAATGCTTTGTTGTGGTGTGGAGCAATGAGAAGGTATTTCTTTAAAAGCTGGGGAGCTTCCTATTGGCATGATGTCCTGTGCTAGGGAATGCTCCAGAAACTAGGAGGATGTATAGAGTCAGGCATGAAATGTGTATATTTAGTAAATACCATTATATTAGATCACGTTTCTGCACATTGCTCCTCTGTAACTGGCTGCATATTAACAAAACAAAACCAAAAAAAGGAAATTGTCTCCACTACAGAAAAGAAATTGTAAGCAGGCAGAGCAGAGAGCGAAGCAGACCAGCTGCATGGCATATTTTGGCCACTGCTGAGTGAGTGGAGTGTGTAAGATGGGCCAGCATGTACACACATGGCTACCAACTGCTCACAGGACTCCTGAGATCAGAGCACAGCGACTAATCCAGAGCAGCTCGGAGAGGCTGGGCAAGTCTGCAGTAAAGTGGAACTAGAAGCAGGCCATAAACAGATTATCTAAAATATTGACAAGCTTTATAAAGCATATTAGTTCTTTCCCTGTAAGTAGAAAGCTCTTTTTTTTCTGCTTGAGATACAGAGAGGGCAGCAGTAAGAGCCTCAGGGAAACACGTGCAGTGCCCAGGGGTGAAAAGCACAGCTATGTTACAGCAGGGCTCTTCCCTTTTAAATAAAGTCATGCGATGCAGTGACTGGATTTTCCAGGACTGGCCTGCTGTGGGGTAACCCTGGGAAGAGGGGAGGGTGTTATTTCTGCCATCAGAGCTCGCAAAGCCCCCAGACCGACAGGCAGAGCTGCAGTCAGAAGGCGAGGGAGCCGAGGGAGGCAGCAGCAGGATCAGCCTGGGGAGGTCAAAGCAGCAAGAAGTCAACCCAGGCCAGGGTGGAATTGAGACTCTGCGTGTGCCCAGATGGATTTTGAGCCTGGCCACAGCTCAGAGCTGCCCAGCTGTGAGCTGGGGATGGCAGGGGCACGCCGAGCCCCAGCTCCAAACCCTGACGGAAGTTGCTGCGCAGCAGGAGCACAGGGTTGGTGTTTTTTGGGTCGGCTTCCTTTTTTTTTTTTTTTTTCTTGAAAACACCAAAGAGATGAGCAATTGAAAGTGTAACCAGCATAGTTCACTGCCTCTTTAGAAATGCCTGGTGGAATCCCAGCCAGCAAGGGAAAAGGGCTCGGGATGAGAAGTGCTGCTGATGCCAAGTCCAGCGAGAGAGTTCTGGCACAAGGGTGGTGAAAGCATCCTTCCCTCTCACACTTGCCTGTGAGGAGGGGAAAGAAAAACTGACAAAAAAAAAAAAAAAAAAAACTGAAAAGAGAGGGAAAAAAAAAAAGGGAAAGAGGGGGGAAAAAAGAGAGAAAAAGAGAGGGAGGGAACAGCAACTCAACGTGGTTGGAATAACTCAGCTCACTGTAGCCTGTCCAACAACAGCCCTGGCGGATCATAAAACAGCCTCTCACATCCATGTGGTTTTTGCTGCTAGGAGACAAGGTACAAAACACACAGCCTCACGCCGGGCTCTATAAAACCTTATATTCCCCCTCAGACCCAGAGTTCATCTGAAGAATTTGCATCACCTAATTAGAACCAAGTTTTAAAATCATCAAAAATAGTAAAGTAGAAAAAAAAATGAATAGCCCCTTTCCTTTCTCTGCCCCCTTTTTGTGATTTTAGTTACCATAAAAGTTGAAAAGTACCTTTCTGACTGTTTTGCAGGCAGAGTTTCCACACAGAGGCTTTGCTGGCAGCTCTCACTCCCTGAGCACATTTGAAGGCTCAATCACTTCCTCTCCGTGTGCCCACTCAGGCTCACCCCGCTCTCCTGCCTCCGTGGTGAGAGCTGCTCACCTGAGAAGCACAAGGAGCCCTCAGCTGCTCTTGGCACTTGTAGGGCTGTTTTTCTGCCCAGGGAACGGGAAGCCAATCTTTGCTATTGCAGACACTGATGTTTCTCTTTTATTTTCATCCTTTTTATATCTTTATGTTGTCTTTCAGTTGTACCCCGGGATGAAACACGCAGTGGTGCAGCTGCACGAACTGCTGTTGTCTCCTTGTGACAGAGACACTCCCAGCTTACCTAAGGAACTTCACCAGAGAGTTTCCTTTGGGTGGGAATGCACAATCCCCGCTGCTCCAGATCCCCTGTGCAGGTTCATCTGCACATCCCCCTGCTGACCCTGCCAGGGCCTGCGGCTCACCGGGGGTGAGAAAGGTCCCAGCAATGCTGGGACCGGCTGAGGAGCCCGAGGGGTGGCCCGAGGGGTGGCCCGAGGGGTGGCCAGCAGGTGCTGCCGTGCAGAATGGTGCGTGGCT
Organism: Vidua chalybeata; assembly: GCF_026979565.1. Lineage (NCBI taxonomy): Eukaryota > Metazoa > Chordata > Aves > Passeriformes > Viduidae > Vidua > Vidua chalybeata. Next base: position 7,554,266 of record NC_071551.1, on the reverse strand, counting down.
GCCCCTCGTGCCTCCCCGCTGGCCGGGCACTGCCAGCCCAGGGAGGAGCTCCTGGTGAGTTAAGTTAACAAAATGGATTAAGCATATATAATTTAGCTTGTGGAGGTGTGTATTGAATTTTTAACCTTTTACTTAAGAAACCTCTGCCTGGTACAAAGGGCATAGGAAAATGCAAATTTCTGGAGCTTCTTGCATAAAGAACAATACCAGAGGAGGCAAAGAACCCAGATAAAGAAGCTCCTCTGTCTCCAAGCCTATCAAGACTGACAGACGTACTCAGATAAGCACCAAAGGACCAAAAGCACACGCGCAGAGAGGAAAAGTTCAGAAGTTCAGTCATGAGGAAGACCACAATCTTCAGCCTCAGGACCACCAAGAGACCCCTGTACGACCACCACAGCAAACCAGGCGTGCCCAGAAGGGCGTGGACTTACTTAGCATGAGAGGCGAGGACAGGCGGGGCCAGGGGTTGAATACGCATGAAAAAGTTGTGCAGTGTATTGCATATGGAACAGCTTTGGGAATAAAGGTGTGGGTCAGACTGGGGCTCGGGGCACAAGTTTTTGGAGAGCTATCTCACTTGTGCCGGGCACTGACACACAGACCCACTCCATAACTACCCCAGGTGTGGAGTCTATGGATTTATTCCGCGTATCGCTTCCCTGGGAGCAGCTGGGTGCTTCACCTGGCCTCTGCCTGCTTGCACAGACCATGGGCAAGCCTTGCCTGCCCTCACACAGAGCCACAGAGCCGTCTGTGTTGGAGAAGACCTCTGGGAGCATCGAGTCAGGCCATGCCCCCAGCACTGCCAGCTCCAGTGCTGCCCCGTGTCCCCAGGTGCCACATCCACGTGGCTTTTGAATCCCTCCAGGGATGGAGGCTGCACTGCCTCCCTGGGCAGCTATGCCAGGGCTTGAAAGCCCTTTTGGTGAAGGTTTTTTTTTCCTAATATACGACCTAAACATCACCTGGAGCAGCCTGAGGCTGTTCCCCTTGTGCTGTCCCTTGCTCCCTGGGAGCAGAGCCCGACTCCCACCCCGGGCCTGTCCTTGGCTTTTTCCCCCATCTCCCCACACTTGGTTGCCCTGGCTGAGGTCGCTCCGAGGGGCTCTGAGGAGGGGACAGCTGGAGCTGAGGTTTGGGTTGCGTTTTGCTGGCAGAGGCTGTGGGCAGTGCTCGTTCCTGGCGGGTGTGTCGTGGCCTGGCTCCCGGAGAAGGCAGCCCGGGTCCCTGACAGGGAGGGTGGGTCAGCCTGGACACCCTGGAGGATGCAGCTGCATCCTCCCCGCCAGGCTGCACTTGCATTTTCCTCCACCACACCCCAGGCAGGGGCTGCAGCTCCTGTCCTTGCAGCCCAGGTGCCAGCTGAGCTCCTGGTGTGAGCCCCACGCCGTGCCCAGGGAATTAAACACAGCCCCCCTGGCACTGCCAGGAGCCTGGGGCTGTGGGCAAGAGGAGGCAGCAGCCTGAGGAGAGGGGGTGCTCTAACCTGACCCCTGCACCTGGAGCCACCCTCAGCGTCCTTCAGCAGCCAGGGAGAGCAGCAAGGAGCTGGGCTGGAGGCTCTGGTGTCCCCGAGCCCTGGTGGACACCGCGTGCGTCACTGCAAGAGAGGAAAATGTTCTCTCAGCGAGGGAGAGCAGGAAGAAAACAAGAATCCCGAGGATCCCATGCTCAGAGGATGAGAGGGGAAAGAGGTCAGTTCCTGACAAGCAGCTCAAAACAAACCCATTGTTCTGAGGGAGACTGTTGTCCCTCTTTCACCAGGTCTTACCTGGAAAATCCATCTGCTCCTTCCCCCTCCCCGGCCACTCCTCTGCCCCGGCAAAATGGGGAAATTTGTGAGGCAGCTGAAATGGCTCCAGCTTCCTGAGGAGTCTCCCTCACCTTCCTAGAGGAAGCAGCAGCTCTGAGCTGGTGTCTGGAGGAGGAACCCCAGGAGAGCCAGGCAGCCCTGGGACCGACTCTGGTTTTGGCAGAAGCACCACGTCCCTGGTAGGACACCTGGAATTTGTGACTTGGGTGTTTCCTCCTGGCCTACCTCGATCTGCCCTGTGGGTTCAGCAGCCAGAGCTGCCCTGCAGTGACACACAGCAGGATTAGAAACCCTACCAGCCCAGACACGTGCTGCTTTCTGACCTCCACACTTCCCCACTACCTGCTGTCACCTTCTGGAAAGGCTAAAAGGGACAGACGTTTTTCTAGAAGAATGAAAAAAACAACACCCAGGCCTTTGTATGTCAGAAAAAAACTCCAAATCTTTTCCTTGCCTCAGTGAAAAAAGTCTGGGTGGTCTCACACTTATTCCAGGGCTTCTCTGTAGGACATTTCAGTTCCGAGCAGAGCTCTTGTCCTGGATTTTGCAACCTAACACAGACTGTAGCCCAGTAAATGATGCTGAAGCAGAGTTTTCTGTGGTGTCCACGCTGCCCTTGCATGCCAGCAGCCTGGCTCCACAGGTGCACGTGGAGCACAGAAACCTTTTGCACAGAATGGCTGTTTAACAAATCCCTGCAGACCTCAGCACCAGCGAAGGGGCCCTGCAGAGCCCAGTGGTGCTCAGAAAATGAAAACATTCTGCTCCCCAAAATGCTGCTGAGGGGAAGCAACGCTGAGAAGGGAACTTCTTGCCAGGGCTGATTTATGGTAGCCTTGGCTCACAGCCAGCTGGAACACCCCAGCCTTGGGAGAAGCCATGGAAGTGAAATGCTGAGGAAGCTGAACATCCTCTGGAAGAGGCAAGTGAAAACAAAGTGCAGCCTTTATAAACACGGTGTGTGTACACTGTTCAAAGAGACCCTTTCTGCTGGGTTTTGGCTTTGGGTCTAATGCTGCTGGCCAGAAGGGCTGCTTGGGAGCAGGAATTTGGGGATTTCTTAAAAATGACAGTATTGGAAAAATATTGAAATGTTGACATTTCCCACCAAGTGAAAGTTTTGGTTTCTTTTTTTGGTCAGAATCCATCAAACTCTATCATTTTCCTTCCTTTAAAATAATATCCATATTTGATATGATTGTATGAGCATGGTTCTTCCAGTGTTTAAAAGGAACATGAAAAGAGAAGGAAGGAAAAAAACCCAAAGGCCCAAGACTGTTTTTATTACGATCATGTTCGTGGGCCACTCTTTGTCTAGACAGCTGGTATCAGCATCTGAAGCTGTCCTGGAATCTAAAATACCATTTACCTACAGGGGAAATAAACCCCTGCATTAAACAGTCCATAAAAATAACCTGGGAATTGACATGGGGCCCCGGGAGACCAAAGGTAACAAGCTCTAGAGCAGGCATCTTTGTTTGTCTTGGCTGCAGGGATGTTTTCTCAGAAAACTAAACAAAACAAAACAACTTCCCCTTCCCAGTAACACCTCCCCCTCCAAAATAATTTGGCTTCAGGAGACTGTTTCCTTTTGCTCCTCCTCCTCCTCCCACCTTTGTTTGATGCTTTAAGCATATTCCCATCCACCACCCAGAGCAAAGGAGTTTCCAAACATAACTGATTGGAAGGTGGGACTGGAGAGGGGCAGCTGCTCCTTGCAAGGACGTCCTTGGAACTGTGAGCTGCTCTGCTTTCCTGCAGACAGACTCTGAATGCTCAGGACTTTCAATTTTACTCCACCAGTGCCTGATGTGGGGTTTTCTCACGTAGCCATCCTGGCAGACCCTAAATGAATGGATCATACTCAATGAAACCACCAGTTACAGCTGACAGTCCCATTTTAACATTTATTCCAAGGAAATCTGCCATTTTAATCTAATGCAAACAGTAAAGAGTGAAACAAAAGGTCAATGCTACATAAGGATGAGGGCTTAAAGCAAGAGACAGCAAAAATGTCACCGTATTTAGGTGCTTCTCTTAAAAAAAAATCAGCCTTTCCAGCTGTATGGAACAGCCTGGAAATAAAGCTGCACGTTGGTGGCACACCTGGAGCAGAGTTCTCGTTTCCAGCCGTGGTACAGAGCTCACACACAGCCTGGTGCAAAGCTCTAAAACAGCCAGTAAGCATGCTAGGTGTGAGCTATTCCTTCTCTGTGTGCTTTGCTCAGAGGCCTTTTGTAGTGCAAGGAGCACCCAGCACAAAAGGCTGAATTCCAAATCATGCTCAGCCTCCTTGGAGCCCCTGTCCCCTTTCCACAGGGCCACTTTCTGTGGGGACCAGACTCCTCTGACTGGGCCACGGGCCTGCCTCAAGGTGGCCAAACTGGTCACAGTGAGAGAGACTCTGCTGATGAGATCAGAGTCTGAAGAGACAAATTCCAAAGCGCAAAGAGAAAAGGATGTTTTCTTTTCCGCTGGACAAAACACAACTTTTCTGGCAGGCCCAGGCAGGACAGTCTGTCCACTTTGGCAATACCCTGCACGCCTGGACGTACACAAGTGTGTTTTTACATGCAGCCTGGCTTGATTACTCAGCCTCTCTCCAAGGGAATTTGGCAAGGGAGATATCGGAGAGGATTCAGGATCAGGGCAGCCTGCAGCGTGCTGCTTCCCTCACACAACGCCCAGCACCTTTTGGGGCCACTGACCACTGGGAAAGCACCCACAGAAGATCACCCTGGGTGCTGCCTGCCCTGGCTCAGCCCCAGCCTGCACCCACAGACCTTTATCCAACAGCTCAGGGCACTCCACCAGCCCCAAGGCCAAACCCTCCCCTCCCCAGCTGTGATTCTGAACCTTTGCCAAAGGCATCTGGTAAAGGATTCATGTCAAAGGCTTTTCCTGACCAACAATCTTTTTGCATCCTGGCTTCTTCCAGAGTTAGATCTGCTCTCCCAGTGCCCATCCCCTCCTGAAAACACTGTCTAACACCCATCTGGGGAGATAGTGTTTAATGCTGGTGCTCAGTTCTTCTAAACTCCAAGCTAAACTTACTGGAAAATGAATCACAGCTTGTCTTGGGATTCTCAGGCTTGTTTAGGTTGCAAACACCCCACCCGTTTGACCATAATATTATTTTATTTGCCTTTGCTGTTTGTAGAGAAAGATACACCCCTTGTGCTTACTGAAAAGTTCTTGTGATCAGTGCCAGTGCCAGGCAACCTGAGAGAGGAAAACAAGCTTATCCTAGTGAAGGCCATGTTTAGTCTTGGTTGTGGAGTTCAAAACACAGTTAGCAAACACAAGCACAAGGAAAGACAGACCTGAAGCATGTGTGCCCCAAGTGCCTGCTGTAAACGTTAGGAATCCTCCAGGATCCCCATTCCAGATCCATGATCTGCCAGCCCAGCCCAGCAGTGTCTGAGCTGTAGGATGCAGCTTCTCAGGGGGGTTCCTGTCCTGTCCCTCACCCTTTTCAACTCCATTTGCATTTCCCTCGTTTTTTAAGGCAAATAAACCAGTCAGATTGAATATGAAGAATCACCTTCTTTCTAACAAAAAGGATCCTGTCACACAGCACAGCACTTTGGAACGGCAGCTGGCATCTGTGAGAGCATTAATTGAAAACATTCGTGCTTATCCAAGCAGGATGCACCATAAGGACCTTGAGTGGCCATCCTTCAGTTGTAAATTTCATTTCTGGCATTCTGTAAATCTAACTTTCACTTCTGTAACTTCCTATCGTGCAGCAGAGTTTCAGTCAGCTTTCGTTTAGCACCATTTCACAAAGAGCACACGTGAAACACCCCACAGCTCACTGCTGGCAGGGTTTGCTGTGTCACTGGTGTCACCCAACACCGCAGCCAATAACTCCTGAAATCTCTGCACTCCCTGTACCAGCTCAGAATGAAAAATGGCCAAGTGTCAGCCGCAGTGATCAAATTTCCTCGTTTGTCTGTTGATTCCTTGTGCTCCCCTGGGTTTCCAGATAGCTCCTTAAACAAAACAAACCTGTAGAGAAAGAGAACGTTTGACATGATTAACTACCTATGCTGGTAACGTGTGCAACCCACCCAGGTGTCTAGACAGTTTGAAAAATACAGATCGTATGTAGGAGTAACAGCTGGTACTCCTCAAGTCTCTCTGCTGGACCTCGAATTAAGTAGAAACAGACCTTATCAATATTAGGTGGTTCTCTCCCAAAGAAAACATCCAGGCTGTGGCAGGAAATGAAGTTACTGCTTTGGTGGATGGCACTTCACCTGAGCCTACCAGAAAGTTCTGCACTCTCAAAGGTCCTGTTTTGAGAAAAGTGAGAGAACAAAAAGTTCAGACCCATTTCCATTGTGGGGAACCTTCAGTATTTTTTCATAAAAGGCAAAAAAAATCAACACCTGTGTCCTACCAGATTCCAGTTTAGGCAGGTTTTTTTTTTTTTTTTGCCTGCCCATGTATCTTTTAAAAAAATAAGTTGGAGATCCTGCTTGCTTGTGCAGGCTTTAGACTGAAATTTTGTTAGCTGCTCCTAAATAATGGCTTAGTAAGAGATTCTGAGAGGGAACAAGACAGGCTCTGGTAAGAACAGGCCTTGCAGGACTCCTCAGGACAAACCAGGTGCTCCCTACAGGGTACCCAGAAGTGGCTCCTGTGCCTTGGCCCACGTCCCACGGACACCCTGGCACAGCAGAGCTCCCCTGGGCCACGAGCTGCTGCCTGCAGAACAGCCACAGCTGATCTCGGAGCCAGGAGCAGTGCTGGCTGCCCCTAAAGTGTGGGCAGGAGTCCTCTGATTATTAAAGCATGTGAGAGTGAGCAAAGTGGAAAATTAACCCCATTTCATGAGGACCCTGGCCCGGGATGCCCACGAGTACAGGATGGAGTTTTCCAGAGCGTGAGTGGGGCAGAAGCACAGAGAGGTGCCTCTAAACAGGATGGCAAATGGGACTGCTCCCAGTTAACAGATTTTACACAAACAGTGTCCCAAGGCCAGGCAAACACCAAGGAAATCCCAAGGTCTTCCCTGTTCAGCAGGTATCTCTCTTCTGCTGGAGTCAAATTTGTCACAGTTCAGGAAAAACACAAAGGTCTTTGCCCCACTTCATTGTATTTGAGAATTTATCATCCCTCTGACGCGGGGGAATAAGATTTATAACTCAGCTAAGTTCCAGCCCAAGAGGCTGCCCTGGACTGTGGCTGCTCACCAAGGGCTCAGCTCAGGCCCTGAGTGCTTTTATTACAGGAGACTGTAAATCACCTTAACTGTAAATCACCTCAGCTTTCACCCAGCAGCGTGAGCAGAGGAACGTGCTGCTCTGTGCTGGCCCCAGCAGAGCACTCAGCACAGGTGGCACCTGGCAGTGACATCCCCAAATTTGCACCTGCCCGTGCCAGGGCGCGGGGTGGGAAAGCAGCACCGGGGTGCCACAGGAACAGAATGCACAGGGCAGCCCCAGCACCCGCTGGGGAGAGCAAACTGTAAAACAAGAGGCAGACAAAACATCTGGCAGCTGCTTCAAATAGTTTTCTGTCTGAAGGGCAGACAAGCCTGCAATAGTTCCGAATGAAAACATGTGCAAAGGCAGGATCAGTGCTTCAGTGTGTTTTGTGTGAGCATTGAATGAGTTTTGTTCCTTTCAGCGCTGCTTTGTAAGCCAAGAAAGGCTGTGCTTTGGGTTAGGTTTTTAATTTCAATAAACTCTACTAAATAAATCATTATATTTCCTTCTCCAGTCAAATGCAACTTTGGCATAGGATCAAGAGCATTAGCTCTGCATAGGAAGCGTGTGGGAGAGAAGAGGGCAGTGTGCTAGGAACTGGTTTTCATAATTGTCTTACCTTATGCAGGAGAAAAGGTGTGACTGCCAAAATGAGTTCTTAAAAGCGTGACGCATGTTCTTTCAAGTTCCCACATCTCAGGCCCAGGGAAAGGGAAAATTGCCTTGATACTGGCAGAGGACTTGAGAGGTACAGACGGGTGGCTGGGCTCCAGCAGGGAAGGGGTTTGAGCTCAGAAATAAACTCTCAGTCCTGCAGACAAAGGAGAGAATTGGCAACTGCCTTCCCCCCTTCAAGTGCTCCTGTCCTGGCAAGGGCACAGCTTTGTGCAGGAGTGGAACCTGCACCCAGGACAGGCTTCCCTCCTGAGAGGAGCGTGACCAGGCTGCCAGAGAAGGATGCCACATTTCCTCAGCAGCTCCTCGACTCCTCCACTGGACACTTCTCCCCTCAGCACGCTTTTCTGGACACAAATCACTCTCACAAAGCTTCAGCTCACAGGAGGAAACAAAAGCTCCTCCAGTGCTTGTGCAGAGCACCAGGATGCCAGTGCTCTCCGAGAGTGGCTCCAGCACTGCTCTCAGGGCCAGGAGCCTCCCAAAAACGGAGGAGCAGCTCCTCGTGGTAACCTCATGAGTCAGCACAGGAGGAGGAGGAGGAGGAGGAGGAGGAGGATGCTGGCAGGGCAGCAGGGGTGGCTTTCACAGCAGTCCTGACACAAGCAGAACCTGCAGCTTTTACTGCTCCTCACGAGGGCAGAGACCTGCCTGCCACGCTGCCAGGGCTGGGATGGAGGCAGGAACAGCAGAGCTCCACTGATTTACTGGGACCTGCTAATCTGTGATATCATTTGTTGATCCCATCAGGGCCAATCCCCAACTCATGACTTCCTCCCCTGTTGCCATGGCACTGTACATAAACACTGCAGGCTCCCAGCCCCGGGCAGGTCATTTGTTTCAAATATTCCATGCAGCTGGAACACAAGCCTGTTTGGGTGTCTGGAGCTGAGCATGAACTAATTCCTCAGTTTTGTGCACCCTCCAGCCACTCCCAGCCCGAACTGCAAGGGAGCTGGGCAGCAGCAGGCACAAAGTCAGAGCTTCCTGCAGCAAGCCACAGCTGAGCTGTGATCCCTGAATTTGCTGGATGGTGAAGCTCAGCAGCTACAAACCCTCCTCTTAATCACGTGGTTTTCCACAGGTAAGAGACACCCAAAAGTTTAAAAAAAAAAAAAAAAAAAAATCTTGTCCTGACTGGAGACAAGAGGCAAGAAAGCACTTGCCTTTTTTTGAGCCCTCCCTCCCCACCACCCCATTAGTGCACACCTTTTAGGTGCCAGCTTTAAGTTGTCATTCCTCCAAGCAGAGATAAGGCCGTGGCAGCCCCTGCTCTGCCTGTTTGGGCAGGCTCCTTGGGAATAAGCTCACTGCTCGTGTAGAAACCAAGTACAAAGAAATCTGATCAGTTCATGCAAGTAAAACCCATCACCAAGTAATATTTAATAAAGTAATAAAGTTTATTAGGTTACTGAGTACTATCTACAGTCATAAAATAGAAAGAATTTTAAACTGTACAGAGTCATGTCCTGGTGAAGTGAGGAGAGATGGAAATGAGGGAGCACAAAGAACATTAGAAGTAGGGAGAACACAGCTACTTCCCTGGAGTTCTGGAAGACACTGGTTCAAGTTGAAGGCAACCAAGCAGGGCTCCACACAGTTTCTGTTGCCCACCCTGCAACAGAAACTAGTACAAACCCCTACGTTGAAAAAAAACCTCATATAATATTAGAATAAAAAAGGGGCACATCACACCCCACCCAGTCTTGGCACCAACTCTGTGCTTTAAAAAATATACTATGCAAGTAGTTTATTTTCAAAAAGGTACCCTACAGCAGCTGTTTAAAACATGTTCTTATACATACACCCCACATATATATATATTAACATTTTCAACTAAACTCATTTGTACCTACACAAAACCAAAGGGATAACTCAAAAGCAAAACCAAAACAATCACAAACATTTTTCAAGGAAAAAAAAAAACCACAAAGAAATGTGCAAAATAACCCCAGAAAGGCAGCATAGTAACCTGTGGAGAGGTCAAGAGAGCAGCTCCTGCTAACAAAGGAGTGTCATCCTCTTTACCTGGCTACTGAGGATCTATTTGGGATGTGCTGATTTTGCCTGAATTGCTTGTCCTGTTTATTGCAGCTCTCTCCTGCTCCCCAGCTCTGGAGAGGTTCAGTTTCTTCCTGCTGTGCCTGAAGATCACCCCTGGCCTGTTTGATCCTCCCCAGCTCCACCCTGCAGCGATTCCCCCCGGGATTGCTCCTCACCTGCTGGTGGCACTTCTGCAGGTGGGCTGTGACCCCTGCCCTGGGCCAGCCTCCCACCCACCCAGCAGGGCAGAGAGAGCCCCTCCTGCTGCACAGCTCCTGCAGGTTAGGCTGGTCTAGCACACAACAAAGCCTGGCTTGGATGAATTTAAGCAGCTTATCAAGGAGAGAATTCCCTGGCAGTGGTTTCTCTGAAGCCTCAGCGTGGGGCAGAGCTCAGGGGACAGGACCTGCAGCTGGGTGACACAGCTCACACACTACTGCACAGCTCTGTCCTTCCCTGTCCCACACCAGCCAGGGACCCCACAGCAAAAGCTGCAGGCTTCAGGCAGGAAGGAGGCGTGTGAAGACACAGCCTGACTCCAAAATCAACTGTCAAACCCAGGAGGAGGAGGCAGAGCAGAGGATGGAGCAGGGGAAGCACTGGTGGTAAACAAGAAAGCAGGAGTCACAGCCTGTGAAACAGCAACAGGGCAAGGTGAGAAGTCCCAGCACAGATACAGACATCAGCAACATAACCACCTCCTCCAAGTTAACAAGTGTCCTGGTGGAAGAAGGGCTCTTGGTTTTGTGTTTCAGGGCTCAGGGTTGTACTTTTTATTTTTTGGCTTTTAAAAACTCATCAATTAATCCTTTATGGTATTCCAGACTCTTTCCAACTCTGCTGGCCATCCTGAGCCTTTCCATTATCAGCACGTGGTCTTAACAGTTCTATTCCTAATGCCTCCTCTTCCCCCAGATTAGGCTTTAATTCTTTCTTTTATTATTATTATTCTTTTATTATCATCCTTCCCTTTAGTGGTACAGAAGAACCATTCCCTCGAACCAGAGAGGCAGCAGAGCCTTTTCTCAGGAGGAGAGGGGAGCCCAGAGCCTCTGTCAACGCTCCCTCTGTGAGTGTGCTGGGGAAGTGACTCCCAAGGGAGCCGTGAAGCCGGGATTGCCCGAGAGCTGGCCAGGGAGCACAGGGAGGCTGCAGCAGGGGCAGGGATCCTCTCTGGCCAGGCAGGGATCCTCTCTGGCCAGGCAGGGATCCTCTGGCCAGGCAGGGATCCTCTCTGGCCAGGCAGGGATCCTCTGGCCAGGCAGGGATCCTCTGGCCAGGCAGCTCCAGCCGCGGGGTGGCTGCAGCCTGGAGAGCCCAGGGCTCCGCGGGGCAGATCCATCCACGCCTCGCTTCCACCTCGGTCCTGGAGCACGGGGGTCATTGGTAGAGCAGGTAACTCTTGAGGGAGGCTGGCAGGGGCAGGCTGGGGATCTCAGCCAGTCTGTCCTTGCCCAGGGCAAGCCTCACGGCTCGCCGGCACAAGTCCATCAGAGGCAGTGGTTCAGCTGGGAAGAGAGACCCGAGACATTAGAGCCCAGCCCACGAGGTGCACCCTCGCTCACCCTGCTGCTTCTCACCCCCCCAGGTGTCGCCCTGATTTTTTAACATTTCCTAAAGCCTTCTGAGTTTACATTCTTGTAGCAAACTTTCTCACACAACTTTCTGTAAATAACGTATTGTTTTGCATTCCTTCACAGAGGAGGAGAGATTTGATGGACTGGTGGTTTGTCCAGTGTCACTGGAGAGGTGGCACGTTCACCCTCCAATCCACTGGCACCTTTGGAAAACTATAAATGCTGGAGTCAGAAAAAATGAAGTAGTCTCTTTACCCTGACAACAGCAACAGCTGGTGCTGTGCTTTCTCGTGTCCTGCAGTGACAGCCAGGGAACACTGAGCAGGAGCACTGAACGCCTGGCTCCTCTGCAGCACCCACAGCCTCAGCTCACCAAGCACTCCAGCAGGGCAGGAGGTTCCTGCAGGCTACTTCAGCCACCCGTGTGTCAATGAAACAGCCCTACAACGATACCAGCTGCAAGTTCCTCCTCTGCAATTCCATTCATCCCAGTCAGAACACAGCTTCTAGCTCACGCCTCTTACTGCAGTGCCCAGAAGCTTTTGTAAGAGTCACTGAAGGAAAAGGCTACAGCAGCCAGAGTGCCATGGGGTCTGGGTACCCAGAAAGCAGCATGATTTCTCTCACATTTCAGCTCTCTGAACAGCTGTCAGCCCCTCCATTTATACTGCAGAGCTCCCCTGGAAAACAAAGCCATCTGTCAAAGCCTCGTGTTACTGCTTGCACCGTGACACTTCCCACCAGAGCAGTCCCTCCTGTGTCAGACCCGGGAAGGATACAAGCCTTTGGCTATCTTTTTCTGCATCCTGTACTTAAAACCCCGAACAAGATAATACAAGTTTTTCAGGAATGGCACACGGGGCCCTTGGCTGCTGAGGAGTCGCTCACAGCACAGAGGGGACTGAGGTCAAAGGCAGAGCTAAAACATGCCAGCTACATGGGAGGGAGCTCACATTAGCTCTGCTGAGCCTGTCCCAGCCCACCTTGACACTGCTCAGGCCTGAGGGGGTTTGTCCTGCCCCCAGTGAGGGCTGACACATCCCAAAGCAGGTAACTGGCCATCCTGAGGGCTCTGCTGCATCACCCAAAGCTCCCTTTGCTCACAGACACCTGGAAGCACCCACAGGCACGGAGTGGGCTTGGCTGAGGAGCTGCAGTTCCCAGCAGCTTTGGTGGATGCCTACAGCTCCCCTGCTCCACACCAAGGGAACCTGACTGCTCACAGGGCCTGCCAAGCCCCAGCAGCCACCTCTCCTGTTGTGTGCCACGAGGCTGTGCCACCCAGCCCTGGCTTGTCTGCCCCTCACCCAGCCCAGGGTCCCTGCTGCCCCTCCACAGGGACAGGCTCCTGCAGCACACTGCACCTCTCTGCTCAGCTGGGACACTCCACAGAGCCCCAGCACTGGCAGTGCTCCTCTGGCACTTCCCAGTGCAGCTTATTCTGAGAGCACTGGGGCACAAACTGGCTGCACTCAGTGTGCCCCAGTTCTGCCTGCCCTGCACAGAGGCACAGAGGCACTGCCCAGCCAGCACCCCCGGGACAAGGGGCCTGACCTCCAGAGCCTTTAGACACCCACAGAACAACTACATTTCAGTTCAGTGGCGCTCAAAGGAGAGGCTCTTGCACAGAGACTCAGGTTTGTCCTCACCCAGTCTGCACTGACAGCCCGGGGTGGCAGCAGAGCAGCAGGGAAAGCACAGGCACACACCTGACCTCCTCCCATTCACAAGCACCACAATCACTGGACAGTGCTGCTATTGAATGCTCACAAGTGCTCAGAGCCAGACACCTCCTTCCTCTGTGTGCCAGAAGAGCATCCCGTCACTGCTGGCCTGCTGCCCACGATTCACTCCCCAGCTCAGAGCACACTACACCAACTCCAGCCCTGGAGGTGGCCCTTTCCTTGCTAAGTGCAGCTCCGTGCCAGCAGCTCCACAGACTTGCTGGCTTTGAGTGGAGCTGCAGGTTTTGGCTCTGACCCTCCAGCAAAACCTGGTTCCTGGAGCTGCTGACATTCTTTAAGCTGTCGTGGCAGAAAGAGCTGGGCTTTCTTTGGGTGAGAAAATGCTCTGCCAAGAGCTCTCTGGTCTTGCAGAGTTGAAGTGTATTTCTCAAAGCACTTGCAGGTTTTGCTCCTGCCCCTTTGCAAGGCTCTCCTGGTCATTCTGACAGCTCAGTTTTCTGGTGCCTGGTGGCAGCTCTGTGGCACTCAGGGTTTGCCAGTGCTGGGCCAGCATCAGGACACCTCCAGCACAAACAGAAGAGCCCAATATGCTACAGCCCTTGAGCAGACACTGTCCTGGAATGCAGGGGAAACTACTCTTCATACCAATACTGCCAAATTTATTTCACTAGCAACATAAATCCAGATTTTAATCCACTTCCTTCACCTCTCTCCTCCACCCTACCCAGAGGACTGAGTCACAGTCTGGCCCCATGGGAACTTCTGACTATGAGAGATAACAGGCTTTAGCACATTTGGACAGCCAAATTTATTACTAAGCTTAGCCAGAGATGGATGTGCCTGTTAGTAAAAGGGCTGGCATGCAAGCTGGGCTGATGGCAGCATCCAGCCCCCAGCTAGAAACAAGCACACCCTGCTCTGAGAGAGGCAGGGAAGTGAGCTACTCTTCTGAAAGATGGAAAACAGTCCCATTTTCTTAGATGGGAAGATCTGTCCCTGTTCTTGCCTGCAAGGGGTTTTAAACATTCTCTTTAAGGAAGGGGATTGTCTCACAGACTGTTTTCTGTAAAGAGACACCAGGATTCCAGTGCCAGTAGCGCAACTGCCAGAAGAATGTTCCTGCTGCTCTTCTGGTAGCAGTACAAGGTTTCCCACCTCTAGCTGGACAACTGGCATCACCTTCTCCGACCACAGCACCTCCCCAAGGCCTGCCTGTTCCCTGCAGAGTGCCTTGGTGACAGCACGGGTGTGCAGCCAGACCGGCCCTGTGCATTTGCCATCGAGGACTCGCAGCTGCACCCAGCAGTGCTGCTGCTGACACGAACCCTCACCCCTCCAGACAGGGGAAAGCCCTCCCCAGGACGGCCCAGCCAGGGCAGCCACGGGGCCAGCACAGGACTCATACTCACGGTCAAGTCCGTTCAAGTAACACATCCGAATTTCACAGTGGCCCCACACCGCGCTCACCACCGGGTAGAGTTTTTTCCCTTTGAGCCCTCGAAAGGCAACCCCCATGTACTGCCCGTCCACGATGAAGCTCAGGGTGCCATCGTCCATGTCCAGAACCACCAGGAAGGAGTCGGGCACGATGAAAGTCTCGTCGGGCTCCAGGAAGGCGGGGTAGGTTTTGCTGGGCTGGTTCTTGCCGTCGTGGTAGAGTCTGTTGCGCCCCAGGTCCCAGCCCCAGGACTCGTGGTTGTTCCCCACGAGCGTCGTGTACCCCACGGAGTGCAGGGGGGCCTCGGCAGTGGCCACCCCCACCACGGCGTGGGTGCCCCGCTGGCGCATGGCCCACGTGATCTGCCACACGTGCAGCCCCCGCGTGTAGCCCACCTTGCCCCTGATGGCATCTGTGCTCTGGGCCACCGGATGCCGGTGAAATATCAGCTTGTCGTCCTCCTTCACGAACACGTTGAGCGAGCGGTCGTCGTTGTTCCACGAGTGCAGCAGCTGCACCTCGTAGGACACCGGGGGCATGTCCAGCAGCAGGTCCAGCCGGGTGGGCTTGCTGTAGTCCAGTCCTTGGAGCTCCTGTTTCAGTGACCTGTACACAGGGTCCCTCATGTCCACGGTCTTTATCCCACCTGTGACCTTCTGACCCATTGTGCGTCCTGACCTCGCCTCCTCACAGGCTCATCGATTTACCTGGCAGCTCCTGCTGTCATCCAGCCCTGCAGAAAAGGTTGCCAGGAGGCTTTGTCAAGATGTGCACCACTCAGTATTGCCTAATGGATGGAAAGAAAAACAAGAGACCAGTTAAACATTAGCACACTCGGCCCAGCGTGCCACACTGACAGAGCACAGCGTTCATCTGTTCATCCCGACAACGTGGGCTCCCTTTGCACCACCGAGGAAGGGCTGCACACGCCAGCTGGCCATTGGTACAGGGCTGAGGACACCATTCTCTGCAACTAAAGCTGTGCTGAGAACCTCGGGGGCCTGACTGCAAGTCCAGAGCAGCAGACAAAAGCTGCTGGGTCCAGCCCTGGGGGGACACTCATGCCAGCAGCTCCTGGCCCCTCTGAACCCCTGCAGCCACGGGCACATAAACCTTTGCCTGGCTTGTCTCAAGTGAGCAGCTTCGCTTGGGGCAGCTTCTCTTCTCCAAGAGGAAAAAAAAAAAAAAAAAAATCCCCAGTTTCAGTTGCAGAGTCCAGGGGGAGGAGCAAGATCCTTCTCACAGCTGAGCAGTTTTCCTTCCAGACAGCAGAGAAACCTCTGAGACGTTTAAGGCAGCTTGGCCAGAGAGCCCTGCTCACCCTGTGCACCTCTCCCCCAGCACTGCATCCACTCAAGTGTCTCTGCTCTCGCTCAGCAACACAAACAGCCCTCTGTCACACAGCTGCCAAACTGGGGGCAGCTATTAGGAGAATTAGAAGTGGGAGGGGTGCAAACGAGCTTTCTAAGAAAAAAAAGTGTTATTTTAACATTTCCTGAAGTGAGGCAATCATGCAGCGCTCCTGCCAGCTACAGTCACAACACTTACTCACAACCAAGGACCTCATCTGGCATGGAAAACAGAGCATGAATCAGTCTGGTTTAAAAATAAGATTACTGGACACCAGCAAGGCTTCAGCTAGAAGGTGAACAGGGAAGGCTCATGTATGTTCTGGGTTAGGGGTGAATTCAGCAGCTTCCCTACAGGTTTTTCCAACCAAGGTATGCCATTGGAACAGTGAGCTAAATCCCAATTCTTAAGTAACAAGAGACAAGACTGTTTTTTATTTCCTTACCTACTTTTTTAAAAATCATAAATGGAGAGGAAAATGCCTGATATTCTTTGAAAGTCACATCCCAAAGCACAGGCTGCAGTACAGCTATTTCAGACTACTCAGGGACCTCAGATGTTGGGCACTAAGACAGAAGATGCCATTTAAATAGGCCCAACCATGTTATCAGCTGCTGAGATGACCACCACATCCTGGAAGTTAAATAAACACCACCCACGGCATCCAAACAAATCCTGGCCTGTGTAGGCCAGCTGGTCACCAGCTGAAAACAAGCAACAACAGCAGAAGCAGCTGAGGGAGGGCAGCCAGGGGATGCCAGTGCATCACCCTGCCACAGCTCAGCGTTGGGCTGCTGTGCCCCACGAGTCCCCCTGGCTCACAGCCCCTCAGGGCTCTGCAGGAACAGCAGCATCTCCAACCAAGGCATGCCAAGAGCAAGCCAAGACAGACAGCAGCTGAGCTTGCCCGGGAGAGGCACCTTAATGCTGACCTGACCCAAAGCAGTGATTTTGGAGAAGCTTCGAAAAGCCGTGGCTCAGGCTGGGCTAAAGCCCAGACAGAAGGTGTGGTGCTCTGCAGAAATGAACTCCCTGGCATTCCAAGGCCCGAGGCACATGGACAGAAGCTGTCAACAAGGGACTGGCAAGGCACACGTGGAAGTCCATAGGCAAATTCAGCTGCTGGAATTTTGATTAGGATAAGGGAACAAAACATTGGCAGAGGGAGGAGAGGCAGAGGTTTCCTGTGCAGTACATGTGAGAACACAGCATAGGAAACAAGAACCAGAACAAAGCAGACTGCAGGAGTACTGGTGCAGACCTCTTTGAAGCACAAAATACTCAGGAGAAGTAAGGGAATACAATTGTGCTCTTCATTAGCAAAACAATGCCTGGTTCAGTGTGGCTTTTTGCCTTTTGCCAACATAAGCTTCATCATATTTCTCAGAGGCTGCTGCACCAGAGAGGGAATCACCCCAGTGAGAGACACCAGGGGCAGGACAGCCCTGAGTGCCTGCTCTGCCCCAGGAACAGATTTCAAGCACAGGCACACATCACCTACACTGGTCAGGACCCCCTCCCAGCAGACTGCTCACAGCAGATGAAAGCCAACGGCCAGAATAAAGAGAAGGGGGTGAAGAAAGGAAAAAGGGTGGGTCAGAGTGAGAGCAGGTGAGGTACAGTCACCCCGAGGCAGGACTGAAGTGCAATACAGCTCCTTATTAGGGCAAGGCAATAATCCCTGCTCACAGCTGGCTCTGCTGCTCCTGGCACCAGGCCGGTCCAAACTGCAGAGTGGCACCCTGCCCTGCAGCCAGGAACACAATTATGCCCTCATCTCTTAAAAGGAAAAGCCTCTTCATGCACAAGACAATGCAGGCACCTTCCTGCAGCAGGAGGGAGACAGAAATTAATGGATTAATCCTGTGAAATTAATGGATTAATGCCCTGGGCAGCTCCACATGAGACACAGCCAGCCTTCTCATAAATGAGAAGATATGCTGGGGAATGAGCTGCTTCAAAACCTTTGAACTGCTACAGGTTTAAGTACAAATGTAAACACTGAAAGTGCTTTTATCTATCTTATCAACAGCTCAGGCTTGCTGCAACTCTGCTCTGCTTTACCAACACCAGCTCATCCCCATGATGCTCACTCCTGCTCCCATGCTATTTTCAGTTCTATTGTTCACCTTCTGGGCTTAAAAACTGAGGAGTGAAATTCTAAGGGTGTCTCAGAGAAAAGGATCCACTGCTATTTTCAGTGAGAATTCGACCTCCCTTCCATGTAGGCGTTCAGAGCAAGCTGTCAGTTTGCCGTCCTAGAAGGAAATGCCAGGTTCCAAAACAACTGCTTGCTGCAAATAGATCAAGGCAGGAGACAGCAGAGACATTTGAATGGAAGGCAAAGTCCTGCTGTTAAATAGGGAGAACACAGCTCAGCCACTGCACGTGGCAGAGCAGAGCTGGTGCCCAGCTTCTCTTTGCTGCTCAGAAACTCTGGCCCCTCACAGGACACCCTTTGCTCTGCACCATCAACAACAGGAACACACGAAGCATCCTCAACTCCTTGATTCCTGATCCCGTTTTACTTTATTTCTTCAAGTCAGTTTACTGTGGCTTTATCTCCTTCCCATAAAATTCACTAGGTGTACTTGTACAGATAAGAGGCCAAACCTTTAAACACCTCGCAGGCTCTGGGTGCCCTGCAGACAATGAATCAGAGCCCTGCCCTAGAGATTTCCAGCTTGGAACACACCTCAGGAGAAGAAAAGGACATATGTATACTGCACATGGTCATTGACTTGCTTACAGCTTTAGGAGCTGAACCAAAGGATCCCAGACAGCACCAGTGAATGAGACTAAGAAACCCACTGTAGTTTTGCTCATGTTTCCATGATTTCACTAGAAAAGCACGAGGAAATCTTGGTTAATTTTCTCGGGCTGAATGTTCACCCTGCAAGGCGATAGCCAAAGGTGCCACACAGCTCCCATTCAGCTGGCTAACCTGCTAGCAGGTAGGAATGTGCACAGCCAATGCCAGAAACCCCACAAATACCCTTCACAATGCCTTCCCTTCTTTAGAGCTGCTTCCACACCAGGGATTTCCCCTCCTCCCCTGGTGGGGCTGAGAACAGACCCCTCGATTACAGAGATTATTCCAGCTAAAAGCCAAGGTGGCTCAGCAATGCTACAGCACCCCCAAGGTGGGGTGACGAGGGAAGGAGCCTCTAAAAGAGCCCAAACCTCAGCCCCAAAGAGCCAGGACACTCCACTTTCCCTGCTGTTAGTTCTGAGCACCAGACACACAGCAGGTGACCTGCACTGCGTGTTTGTGCCCGCTGCAGAACCTGGCCTTGGAGGGCTGTCACACCTGGCTCAGGGGGCTCTGACACACCTGGCTCAGGGGGCTCTGACACACCTGGCCCGGGAGGGCTGTCACACCTGGCTCAGGGGGCTCTGACACACCTGGCCCAGGGGGGCTCTGACACACCTGGCCCGGGAGGGCTCTGACACACCTGGCCCGGGAGGGCTCTGACACACCTGGCCCGGGAGGGCTCTGACACACCTGGCCCAGGGGGGCTCTGACACACCTGGCTCAGAGGGCTCTGACACACCCAGCCCAGGGGGCTCTGACACACCTGGCCCAGGGGGGCTCTGACACACCTGGCCCAGGGGGGCTCTGACACACCCGGCCCAGGGGGGCTCTGACACACCCGGCCCAGCACTGATGCAATCCCTTCAGCAGCATCCTGGCCTCAGCACCCTCTCACCCACTGAACACCGACCAAACCCTGGGAACAGGCAGCTCACCTGTGCTGCTGGGGCTCCCCAGGGCAGTGCCAGCAGAGAGCAGGCAGCTCCGGCAGAGGTGACAGGAACAACTGCACCAACAACACGGCCAGGGCGAGTTTCGGAGTGTTGCAACAGGGATCAGGACTGGGCAGGCAGCCCTCCTTGCACAGCAGTGGTTGTGGCAGCCTCACATGTGGAGAAGGTTGCCACAGGGCTGACCTGCTGAGCCCCACCTCCTGAGGAGCAGCAGCAGCTTGGCTCAGCAGGTTCAGCTGCTGGCAGGGCTCCCTGGCCTCCGCAGAAAGTGAAACTGCAGCCACAGATCACAGAGGCTGGGCAAGGAAGAGCTAAGGAAGGTGGCACGTGTCCCAGCAAAGAGGAAAATGCTCCAGCAGAGCAAGAGCCCCCTGGCAAGTCACTGTGCTGGAGCTGTGTCAGGGACAAGAAGTCCCTGGGGGCTGCAGGGCTGATCTGGGCTAGGAGGGCACCACAGCAACCAGTCCCAGCAGGGACCCAGGGCTCTGCTGCCCCTTGAGCAGCTGGCCCAGCCCTTGAGCCCTGCAGGAAAGGCTCAGCCCAGGGGAGGCAGGAGCAGGGCACTGCACAGCACTGCCAGGACCTGGAGCCACCAGAAGCAGCTGTGTGAACACAGCTCCTCTCCCTCCTCACCCTGGCACCATTCAGGCAGCTCTGCTGAAGATTTCTGGCTATTTTGGCAATGCTGAAGGCAGCGTGCCCTCGTACCCCATCCCTCCAGTGTCTGGTTCTCCAGAACAGAGCACTGAGCTTACTCAGAGCAGCACAGCTGAGCAAATGAAAACCTGAAGCAATAACCACCACCCGTCCCCAAGCAAGCCACTTGCTAGACTCTGAAACAAATTTCCACTATCCACCTACCCAGCCAGTTCCTGTGAACTACAATGCTGCATCATCTGGCAGAAAACAATTCTAAGCAACAGGAGAGAGTTTACTTTGCAAAATATTTGTAATGATGGAAGCAACTCAGAAGGAGTTCCAGAAGTTTGTGCCAGAGATCTTCGCTCCCATTGAAGGCAGGTCACAAACAGCAATTCTGGTTGCAGAGAAAAGGCATTTCTTTAAATGAAACAAGTGAACCTGGGCTGGTTTTCCTCACAGAGGAAGTTTAGTGGATGTTTCAAAGGTCATTAGGCTCCTTCCAGCTCTGCATAAGGTAACTTATGAATGTCAAGTGCACATTAAAGCCCAGGCACAACTCAAGACTCTTTTAAAGAGCTTCTCACAGGCAGATTGCAGTCATTTGTCTGCAACAATTATGTTCCTGGCATGAGGTGCTGCTGGTCCAGCTTCCTCTGGCCAACCCACTTAGGCCAGGACCCTCAAGCAGTTCTTCTGTCTCTTTTCCAAAACTACCTGGCAGAAGTTTTGTCCTGGGTCTTCTGAGGACAGCAGCAGCAGCACGAGGAAGCTCTGCAGGTTAAACAGCTGCTGCTGCTGCTGAGTGCAGACTCTGAATGAGCAGCAGCACAGTCCTCACCCTGCTCTGATGTGCCCTCTTCCTTCCCCAGAGCCTGTGGTCCTGCTGGGGGACACTGATGATGCTGAGAGCTGAGCTCCAGAGATTCCTCTGGAGGAAGCAGCAGGAAGCTCAGTCTGAGCAGAGACAGCACCTGTACGTGCTGTGAAAGGCACAGACTTCTCACACTGCCAATTTCTTTAGGTGCACCCAAGAGATGTGTCTACAACCTGCTTGCAGACTAAGAGCCATCACAAGTAAGTCACACAAGCAGCAGGAAGAAAGGTCACAGGCTTTTCAGAGGTTCATATCCATAGGTTCACCTTCCTCACACCTCTGTACCTGTCCAGCCCCCTCAGCTGACTTTCCATGTGGTGTCGAGAGTTTGCATACAAGCCCTGCTTCCAGAAGAAGCCTCACAACCCTTAAAGGCTGAAATCTCCCCCTGGCACACTGCAAACACAGCCCCCCAGTTTTATAACCCAGCAGCACTGGAAAGGCCTGCTCAAACTGCCATGCTTGCTGAATGCTTTCCCCTCCAGCACTGGAGCCATTTGAGGCTGCATTTAGAGAGGCATTTCCTCCACAATTAAGCCACCATGAATTTTGAACAGTAAATGTTTATGTTCAGAGCTATTTGCATTAAAGAAGCCCACATCATCCAGAATAAACCACCCTATTCCACAACAACTCCCTGCTTTTTGTCATTTCCCCACTTAATTTGCAGCAGACACTGCTGTCCATCCCTCATCTCTGTTTAACTACCTGGATTCGTTAGTTCTGGCTGATAATGAGGGAGCAGTGGGTGGAAAGAATGAAGTTTGTGTTTCTACCTCTGCCCAGAGTTTCCACTCCTGCATCAAAAGCACTTTTTTGGCTATGACTGTGAGATTAGCCAGCACCACCACCAACCCATCAGGACAAAACTTTTGATAACAAGGCACTGCTCTCCCCAAAAAGCAGTTAATGAATTCATTTTTTTAACAGAAATGCACGTTCTCAGCAGTCACCTACCAGAACTCCCCTCTGTCCCTCCCCAGGTGACAGCAGGGCAGAGCATTTCTCAGACAGATGGTTTGAAAACATCCACAGTGGAGTGTGAGGATTCAGTCCCTGCTCCCAAAGGCAATACAATATCCTGGCTCAGGAGACACAGACCCAGCAGGATTCCTTCTCTCAGGTGAAGCAGTTGTAGCTGGAGCTATTTTAATATTAAGGTTGTTCAGTTACTGTCTCTTCCTTTTTTCATTTAAGGATGTCACAAGCACTGCTAACAGTAAAGCAAAAATCCCCACAACGAGCAGCTGCCAAGCACCAGATTACTCAGCCTGTTACTCCCAAGTACGTTTGTTGTGTCTGAAGCTTCAGCACATGTATTTCCATCAAACACATCCCTGCCAGAGGGGAAGTTGTGCAAGTGTCTGGTACTGCTCATCACTGCAGAAAGAGCATTGCTGAAATCTGGGCCATGCATGGAAACAGACAATTCTTGGTCCACGGCAAGGGAGTCTCTGCTCCCTCCAAGCAGATTCTCACAGCACCAGGAACTGGATGCTGCTCTCATTCAGAGGCCAGAGCAGCACATTCAGCAAAATCAGGGCCTCGTGCTGCAGAACTGAAGTTATGCTCCATCCCTGCTTCCCTGGCACTCCAGTCCTGATTTCTCTCTGACCAGTTTACTCCTGTAAACCTTCAAAACCAGAGCCTGTCCAATGTTCTGGGCAACCTGTTCCAAAGCTTGGCAAGCTGCATGGTGACAAAACTTCTCATACTTGGGGTTATGCATCTTCCTCCCTGTCCAAGTCATTCCAGCTCCTTAACCAGCCAGTTTCAGGTTGAATTTTGTGTTAATTCTCAGGTCAAATAAATCCTAAACAAGTGAATTCAACCCCTTGTCCCAGCTGTTAGTGCCTTCACACCACACAGCAAATTACTCTAAGCAACACACACAGTTCACGTGCCTTACTGCCTTACCTTGACACATGGAAAAACTCAGCACTCCTCTGTAATATTTACCCAGATCTCTTCCTCCTGGGCTTCCTAAGTGTTGGAAAAAAGGACTGAGGCTGCACCCTTGTGTGTGAAGCCCCCGGTGGATGTTTCACACTTTGAACTGCAGGTTCAGGTTCTTCCCGTCCTGACGTCTGTGGATCTGAGGTGTCACCACTGAGGACAAAAGCCTCACAAGAGGAGACAGCTGAGTCACTGAGGAAGTGACTTTTTTCACACTGTTTAGGAAACCATTCTGTTCACTTAACAAAAGGATGTTTTCAGGAGTCAACACCCTGCAATGCACCCAAAGCAGGGGCCCCTCACACAGCTGGGACAGGCTCTTTAAAGCAAGAGCCCCAGAGCCTGTCGGATCCTCCAGTGCCTCCAGCAGCTGCCCATAGGCAAAACCACCTCCCAAGGTGTCCCTCAGTGAGTCTGGAAGTTCCAGCAGGTATTTCCCTGCCCCTGCTCTGAAATGAGATCCTGGACCATGCCCTGCACAGCAGATGTGCCCCTGCTGCATCAGGCACTTCCTGTAACGTGCTGAATGGTGACAACATCATCTTCTCCTCCGTGCCCTGGCCACTGGCCAAGCCAGCCATGGCCCAAGTTGGGAATTCTCCACTCCCTGGTACCCAGCCCTGTCCATCAGCTGTCCTCCCTCTGAGGACAGGCAGGCTTCCACCTCCCCCTTGGAGCAGCCCTCACATCACTGCTAGGCAGCATGGCAGGAACAGGGCTCCTCTCTTTAAGTGGAAAAGATGAAAGCCAAAAGCTGGATGCTCACATGGACCTCATGCTCCAGTCTCTGAAGGCAGGAAAGGCTGGGAGGGGGGGCCGGGAGGAACAATTCTGTCTGGACACAGATTGCTTCACTGCCACAACCCTGTCTGAAGGGCTGTGCTCCCCTCAGTCCCTCCACACCTCCCCCGGGGAGCTTCACACGCTGCAGCCGTGAGGAACACACCCTGCAGGAGCACTGTGCACCACACCACTGCCTGGCACCTCCTTCCCCACCTGCAGCCTCCCCCCGAGTGCAGCTCCACCTGCACCTCCCTCCCCAGAAGCAGCCACTGGAGCTCCCAGGTAAGGAGGGATCTGCACGTTGGGGTTCAGGAGCTTCCAACGCTCACGTTTGTTTCCAAGGAACACGGAACTGCCTCCAAGACAAAACCAGCAGTTTTATTATCAAAGTTAACTAGGTACTTTGCTTTGAAATACAGTTTCTTCCCCTGCATCAAAGGGCTGTTAATTTTAGTCTTGTAGCAAAAAAAAAAAAAAAAAAAGAAAAAAATAGTAGAAGAAATGAAAGCAGCATCTGCTTGGAAGAGATGAATGCAAGATAAAAGGTGTCTGTGACAGAAAGCTGGCAGCAGCCTTATGTTTTCTATTCAAGTTTAATCTGGGAACAACAACCACCCTTAAACATAACAAAAGCTGTGGAAAAACCCTTTCCAAATCCAACAGCATAGCCAGAAGATGCAATTTCTCTTCTCCAATCCTTGCAGCAACCAGCTGAGGAGAAGAGTCCCGACAAATCCAAGCCTGCTGCACCAGGGTCACCCAGAACCTCGGCTTGCTCAAGTGCACAACATCCCTGCTTCAGCTTGCAGCTCCTTCTCCCTGCCCCGAGTCTCCAGAGTTTCCTAGAGATCTCGCACAGCAGGAGGAAGCTCTCACACCAGGGCAGAACAGCTCCAGGGGCTGGGCACAGAGTTTGCAGAGCAGCCAGCAGAGAAGAGCAAACAGCAGTGACATTTCTGCTCTGCCCAGGACAGCCTGTTCCTGCACAGGCTCCACCAGCACCATCCCTGCTGCCCTGGAAGAAGTGAAGCACGGATCCCCAGCCTGCCTCCGAGCAGCAGGGAGTGTGGAAAGCTGCTCCCTGTGACCTTTAAAGCGTTTGGGACTGGCAGGCAGGGAGAAGCACTGTGCTCAGTGCACTCTGCCTGACCCAGCCTGCTGCCAGCCTCCAGCAAGATGTGCTGCTCACCTCCCACTCCTGAGGCAGCTGCCAGAAGCTGTGGAACTCAAACACTGGCTACAGGAGCAAAAACCCAAGGAAAGAGCTGGATAAACATGGAGCAGACCAGTGCCCAGACATTTGTCAACATTCAGCAAACCACTCCAGCAACAGGCTGGCTAAGGGGAGCCCTCCCCGTCCAGGAGCACACTCCAGCAAGGAGGGATGGCCCAGCAGCTCCCAAGTGCTGAACTAAGAGGATATTCCTGGCAGACAGATTGCACAAGAGACAGCTCACACTGCCAGCTTTACTGGAACACACTCAGCAGCTCCCCAAAGCAGAGCATGCTGGGATGATGCTGGGTTTCTGACTTGTCATTAGCCAAAAAAAGTTTAATGACACGGTTGGACTCTGTGTTTAGCTGTAATTGACCTGGGACATCCCATAATTAGGAAGAGACACTGCACATCTCACTGGAGCTGGCAGTGAGCACAGTCTCAGCGTGATGCGATGTTCTGCTTTCCCCATCACCTGAAAGGGTCCCTGGAAATTGCTGTGGTGGTTTGAGAGAGGCAGGGTGACCCAAAAGCTTTGGCTGGCTTCCTAAATCATCCACCAAAAGGCTTCACAAAGCAGCGATTTTGAGAAGCCTTTCTAGCTTGCCTGCTTGAAGTTTTATCCCTGTAAAAGCTCAACCAGACAAATCCTATTTGCAAGTGCAGAGCGCACCAAAATGAAGAGGATAAAAGCACGTGATACAAACTGTGGCTGCAGGAATGCACATGCTGCTTTCAGAGGACATCTGCACTGTAAGATGGCCAGATATCCCCGAGCAACTTTTTCCTGGAAATAGCAGTTGTGGTAATACACAGAACAAATGTTTTTGCCAAAATAAGTGACCAAGACATGCACTGCAGCATCGCTCACAGTAGCTGCAATACTGGTTCAAGTGGCAAGGGGTGAAATCTGCCCCTTAGCCTTACTGGGACACACTCAGAAATTCACTGCTAAGCAACAGCTTCACAAGCTTGAGCTCTGTAAATCAAGTGATATTTCAAGTGGCTTCCTCACCACCTCCAGTGTGCCAAGACTCAGCTGCACCTCAGGGCACAAAGTCCTGCAGGGGAGGAACGGGACAGCCACTGCTCAGCATCTGAGCTGTTTGCTGGTGACAGGGAATGCCAAGGTGGTTTTTATCCCTTCTGTTTCCACCTTCCAAATGCTCTGACACCACCACAGAAGCCTGAGTAAGCAGGGTCTGAAGAACACACATGTCCTTCCTTCCCTCCCTGGGGCTCCTCAGCAGACTAAACTGTGGCTTTCCCCTCTCAAACAACAAAATTCCGTACCTGTAATTACACCAACAGCTTTCTGCTGTCACTATCCAGACGTGGCCATCTGGGCCCTTTCCATGAAGGCGACCCACTGAGAAACCTCTCCAGGGCAGGAGACAAGAACCAGTGCAGGAGTCCGTGATGAAACACGCTCCCGAGCCCTTATCCAGGCACAAACTGCTGCCAGCTCTTCCAGGCTTCAAAGGCAAGACAAAAGCTGTACAGCCAACCTGTCCTCCCTACACAGCACAGCCACCACAGGTCCTCACAAGTCAACATGCCTTCCAAATAAGAGTTTAACATAAACATTTGTAGAGTCACTTAATTCCTGGTGAACCCAGCTATTTGATGTGGGCCACGGAAAGCTCCCATGACATCAATGGAAAGTTTCCAGTTAGAAAACCAGGTTTGAGACAGATTAATAGGAGTTAAGAAATACAGACGAAGAAGCCTTGTAGAAACAGTCAAGAGATCTGTTCTTAAGCAAGATGCACTCGACATACTCAGGAACAAGCAGAAAAGAGAAGCTGCCTTGCTTTCTCAAAGTTTAGAGATCACGAATAGTAGAGATAAGGCAGCTATGCTGTCTCCAGAGTGTAGGCTTCTGTCTTTTCTGGGGCTGCTCAGTCTCAAAGTGTGTTCAGCTGTTTCTTGGCTGCTGCTGAAGTTCTGATTCCTCCTTCAGAGGAGGCTGGAAGGCTTGGCCAAGATTTGCTGTGTGCAAACAGCAGTTTGAAAGCAATGAGAAAGCCACTGCCACCCACCACCCAGTGCACCACAACCTCCCAAACACGGGACAGATGTAAACTGTCTGGAATATCCAATGTCTGGAACATCAAACGAAGCCACCACATCCAGCAGCCTTTCCCTCCATTAAAACCTCACACCAGACTAAACTCACCTTGTGGTTTTATTGCTGCAGTCAGCTCATCACATTGGTGCTGCTGACATTCAATGGAACCACCAACTGAACCCCCTGCAGGTAACACCAATCCCTCGGAGATACCAGCCAGGACTGGACAGAGCTGGCTGTGGAGCTGTTCACCCTGCACAAACTCATCTAAGCACAGGGAATTGGACTGCCCAGCCCTTCTGTCAGACTCAAAAGGCAAAACAGGCGTCCACAGAGGGCCCTGCAAAGCCACCTTGTCCCTGCTGCCACCCTGCCACCTGCTGGGCCATCTGCTCTGTCCACCTGGGCCCCAGGACTTCCACTGGACACCTCTGGCACCACAACCTGGGTCAGACACCATTTCTGCACAGACTCCTTCTGTGGTCCTCTCAAATGTGCCAAAGCAAGCTTTAAGAGCACACTGAACGTTTTCCTGTTGAGAAGGGTTTTATGCCAGTACAATCCCTGCTGCCCCTGCCGCTGTGCTGCTTTGCACCTTGACAGGGAGATTCCCACGAGGCCAAGGATTCTTTCAGAGCCAGTCTAGACTGAGGATCAGTTGGTGTTTTTGCCAAGTTTGAAGACAGCCCAATCCAAACAACATAAGAGCACATGCCTCTGAACAAGTGCTGGTTGTAACACCTTCCTCTCTACCTGAATGACCATAAGCCTAAACCCTGTTCTCCTACCTTAAATACACAGGGGGGTTAGTCCTCAGCTCTAACACACAGCACACTGCTCTCCAGTGCCCACCTGCATAAGAAATCTATTCTACCTAAAGCTCCAAGAGCCACTCCACTCTGAATTTTTACCAAAACTCGCAATTCTTCTCCATTTGAACAGAAAAGAGTTGCTACATTTATCCCAGAGGACAGTACAGCAGAGGATAAGACATATCCCTCATTCTGCTCTTGCCTCTTCCTAGGTGCATCCCAAAAGTCTTGCCACACCTCTGGCCTAAAGCCCACCCTGCTCAGCTTAGTCAGGGGCTGCTGCCAGTGTCCCAGTGTGCAGCCAGTGGAAATTCTGTTTAACCCACAGATTCTGTGCTGCCATGGGGCTGTGCCACAGCTGGAGGCTGAGCTGCCCTGCCTGGACAGGAACACCAGCATGCCCCAGGATCCACAATCCCTGCACCAAGGGGCAAAGATGGAGTACAGCAGGAAGCCCTTACAGGAGGAATACACCAGGTGTGCATTGAAGTGCACCCAGCAGCACGGATTCCCTTCCAAAGTGAACAAAGTGCAGCAGCAGACTCGCTGGCAAACACCTGGAGGTCTCTGCCATCCTGGAGTGACACAGCACACCTGGCGAGCTCCCCGGGCAGCAGTGGAGAGAGCAGAGGGCACGTGCACAATGCCAGCCTCCCTGCAGATGTGGGCACTGCTCCTTCCAGGCAATCCCATCGGGTGTCCCCTCCCACTGGAAGTGTTGACACACAGAGCTGTGCCTCTTGCAAATCCAGTTCCGTGTCACACAGGGCTCCATCAGATCACCCAGATAAACCTCGGATTTAACGTTATTGTTACTCGTGCCACAAGTGCAGATTTGGAGCTGCGTGGGCACTGTGGGCACGCAGGACCTGCCCCTTCAACAACCTCACCAGAAGGCAACACCTGCAGCTGCCTGACAGCCTGCTAGCCAGAGGGTTGGGAACACCAGCACAGCCTCACTGGCACCAGTGCCAGCGACACAGGGAAGATGCAGCTGAGTGAGCCCTCCAGGAAAGCTCTCCATTCCCTCCAAAGCTGCTCCTTGACACACTTAAAAAAATTCAACTATTCAGCAGCTTGAGTGGATCGTCTGAAGATCAATTAACTAAGGCAGCTATCAAGAAATGACAGTATCCAAGTCCCAGGATGGGGCTCAGTCACTGATACATTAAAAAACATAAGATACACAGCTTGCCCTTTTTCTTCTCCCCATCTCAACCTTCAGCAAGTCCAACGCACAGCCTGGAAACCCAGAAGCACAATTTGGCGTTGGTCTGTCTCCACTCCCCAGATTTTCACCATCACCCAAGCTCACAGCCACTTCACAGCAGATTGGCTGCCCCTTTTTAACTTCTGCCCAGCAGCTGCACCTTGGCAGGCCAGCGTGGCACATCCCTGACCTCGCAGCAATATCCCTGCTGCAGTCGGGGCCGTGTGTGCAGCCCTCCCGCCCTTCTCCTCCCGGGCTGGCAGGGGCTGGGGGATGCCTGAGCCAGCCCCAGAGCCAGGTGTGAGGCTGGAACCGCTCCCAGCTGCCCATCTGCCCCCTGCCAGAGGGGAAGCACAGCACCCCAGCAGCGCTGCGAGGCAGAGAGGGGTAGCAGAGGAAAGCAGTGCCCTGGCTCACTACAGATCAACGTTCCATAGTGCGATTCCCTCCCACCCCCAGCTCCAGTCTGCTCCAGCTGGAAGTGCACAGTGTGCCCCACACACAGCCCCGGAACAGGAGCGGTGACGCTCTGGGGACACCGGGCAGGGCAGCCCAGTGCTCAGAACCCCGACAGAGGGGACAGCACAGCCCGCAGCAGCTCGTGCCTGTCACACAAGCCCGGAACAGAAAGTCCAAGCATCTCCATTTCCTGCCCACAGGCACCAAGCCAGGTACTTTCAGGATCCACACAGGCTCAGAAGCCTTCTCGGCACAAGGGTCAGCAGGTTTATTCTGCAGCTGTTCGAGTTTACAGGAACTGGGACACAGACACGAGCCCCCCCAGTTCAGCTTAGCCCTCAGCAGCTGGTCACACAGTTCTGAGCATTTCTTTACATGGGCACCTCCTGAACCTTCAAGTGCCACATGCACGACTGCCCTGGGACTGGTGTGGGACAAAACAACCCCTCCCTCACTGCCCACAGGCAAACATGACTGGTTTAGCCTTAAAACAGCACAGGGCGACTGAACATCAAGGGAGATTCTCCACGTGGTGCTGCTGCCAAGACAGCACAGCCCCATGCACCCCTCACACCCAGCATCCCCACACTCAGCAGGAAGGACCACGGGCTACCGTGTGGCAGCATTTCAAGAGTCATTCTTGCTCTCCTCTCACTGAGCAGCAATGCTGCCCTCCCTGCAGCACAGAGCCTGACGTGCCACCCAGCAGTGAATGGGGGCATCAGGGCAAGAACCACGCTTTGGCCAACTCCAGGGCCTGCTCTAACCTCCAAACACTATGGCTAGGATGCAGGCATTTTTCACATCTCTGCGTTAAGTAGATTCTAATTTACAAGAGGCCATTCAAACCAGAATTTATCCATGGAGAAGCCTGCAGAAGTTTAAACCAAGAATTTCTAAACATCTGAGACCAATGTAGCCTTCTCATGTAGAGAACGGCTTGGCCTTACCCCTTGCTTGCTTTTCTTGGCAGTTTACCATCTGTGGCTCACGTTCCTCAGAACGAAGTTGTTTCTGCAGTTTTTGTGCAACTGAGTGCCTTTGTACATTTATGGTGTCAAGGCCCCATCTGGGATCTCCTCAGGACAGATTCCTGACTTGATAACATACCAGCTCTCCAAAGAAAGCAGTTTGAAGCTAACATCGACACAGCTGCTCTGACTTAGGAGCTTCATCAAATTCCCCTTCCAGGCTAAAAGAAAAAGCCCATGTTTGGTAACTCCATTCAGACATCACCACCTCCTGCCCCAAAGCTCTCAATTGCTCTCACTTTGGTAGCTGGCAGATGGTGCTGGTTGTTGGGGTCCTTTTGTTTGTTTGTTTAAGTAAAAAGCTTTTCCTTAAAGAGAAAGCTTTGTAAGAGAACAAAGACATGTGTCACTTTCTCCTCCCAGGGGAAGTTTTACTGTTACACAGCAGCAGCACTGCTTCACTTGAGGTCTGTCTTCTCATGTTCTAGAGCAGAAAAAACTCACAAAGCCACGAGACAAGGAAATATCAGCGGACAAGACCCTCCAGCATTAAGGGAAAAAGCTGAGGCAAAGACATGTGGCCGCTTCTCTGCTAAATGAGAAGATGCTATCCCAAAGGACTCAATCTGACCTGCAACGCTGCTGAAGTACAGCACATAAAACCAGAGGGGAGGATGATGAGGCATCTTCCACGTGAGGGGAACGCTGCCAAGTCCGTGCCTTGCCAACCCCAACCCCTCACTGTGGCACAGGTAAGACATTTCCCACCTTCTCCACCCCACTGCCAGAACCAGCCACATGGCAGAGCCCACTAAATAAAGCCTGGTATTGGCATCCACCCCAGCCTCAGCCAGCAGACAGGCAAAGCCCTTGGGAATTCTCTGCCTTTGGGAACACTGAGTGCCCGGGGAGCCGTGGCAGCAGGGCCACACACGGAGGAGATGTCGAGGAAGGGGCAGCCCACAGCTGTGCCTGCCCTGCAGCACTCCTCCCTGCAAACCACGCTCCCCGGGGCACACACACACAGAATCAGCTTGCCACGCTCCCTGGGGCACACACACACACACACACACACATACACAGAATCAGCTTGCCATGCTCCCCGGGGCACACACACACACACACAGAATCAGCTTGCCACGCTCCCTGGGGCACACACACACACACACACACACACAGAATCAGCTTGCCACGCTCCCTGGGGCACACACACACACACACAGAATCAGCTTGCCACGCTCCCTGGGGCACACACACACACACACAGAATCAGCTTGCCACGCTCCCTGGGGCACACACACACACACACAGAATCAGCTTGCCACGCTCCCTGGGGCACACACACACACACACACACACATACACAGAATCAGCTTGCCACACTCCTTGGGGCACACACACACCCACTGCCAGCTTGCCACACTCCTTGGGGCACACACACACACACACTGCCAGCTTGCCACGCTCCCTGGGGCACACACACACCCACTGCCAGCTTGCCACACTCCTTGGGGCACACACACACACACTGCCAGCTTGCCATGCTCCCTGGGGCACACACACACACACAGAGTCAGCTTGCCACACTCCTTGGGGCACACACACACACCCCCACTGCCAGCTTGCCAGGAGCACCGGCTGGCCTGCAAAGCTCAGGACACTCAGAGCAGTCCCAGGCAGGACAATGTGACAAAGAGCTGTCCCCAGCAGCCATGAGGCAGCATGGAGCCCTGCAGCAGCACTCACACCTGCTCCTCCTGTGCTCCAGGACATCGTCCTTCCCTCTCCTCTTTCCTCAAGAGCTTTCCTAGAGCCCTGGCACAGCTGACTCAGTTTCACTGGGAGCAGGACAATGTTCATGCTGCAGCTCAGGGTTCTGTCAGTGCCTCCACACAGCACCCAGCCCACACCAAACCAATCTTACTAGGGAATTTTTTTTTAATCTCCTTCCCTTAAATACTCTGGAGTTCAGGCAGCTCATGCCACCCCAGAGCTACAGATAAAAGCAGTTCCTGTACCCAATTAACACCCAGAAGGAGGATTTTTCTTTTTGCTGTAAAAACCACTTAGTCTGCAAGAGAATTTTCTGACTGATGCCACAGACCAATTTACTTTATCCCAGGAGTTTCCAAAGCATTACCATTAAGGGCAGAGCAGTACAGAGTTAAAAGGGAATGGATGTTTTAGCAGTCCCTGGGAAAACACCATTAACAGTGGCACATTTTCCCCACCATGTGCTTGGAAACTATTATTTTTCAGCTATATTTTCTCACACTCAGCAGAGAGTATTTGGCCATTACCTGTAGCCCACATCCCATCTTTGTTAAGGACAAGTGCACTCATCCCCCAGCAATTATTCATGGAAACAGAGGCAGCTATAGCAGTTACTCACATGGAGTAACTCAGCAGAAGATTTCTTTGTTTCCCAGAGCAGTGCAGTAACTGAAAGTGAGTCAACACTTTGACATGAGCTCATTCTGCAAAGGCCACCGGCAAAGGAACCCAGTGACTGCAGTCTGGTACCAGACACTTACTCACTTTTATTCTGCAGGCATCACACAGCTTTGTCTGAAAGCAACTGGTGTCTGACTCGTGACTTGGCAGGGTAAGCTGTGGGTATGAGCTCCATCACACACCTGGAAACACAGAGGAGCAGGGCAGCCAGCCACAGACACCAGGTTTGGGAAGCTCACAGCTCAGGCAGGTCTGTCAGCTGTTCCTCACTGCTGATCTGCTGAGCTACTCTGCCAGTGAATGCACGTACAAGGCTCCTGCCACCACGAAGATAAGCTCAGCCCAGCTGAAATCATCTCACTGGTACTCCCTGCCAGCCCCAGTTAATCCTCACCCCTTGTCAACAGCAGCCCTGGGTGACTCCAGGCTCAGGAAGTACAAGTGTACTAAAGCCCAGAATTATAGCCACCACTTGCACTGGCCTCTCAGAGCCCATCAGATGCCAATTGCAGAGTGTGCAGAGGCACCAGCCACAAAATCTGAGCAAGACACAAACCTCAGAGAGCCACAGAACATACTCCAATCCACATCTTACGTTCTTCAAAAGCTACATTGTGACTTGGAGTATTATCTGTCAGCACTGTCTGCACTCAGTCCCAAACCCTGGCACAGTGTCCTCACTGGCTCATTAGCTACAGATTTTAATTCCAGGAACTTAATGAATTCTTAATTAGCCCTCACAAGACAAGCAGACCTTGCAGACTGCTTTCACTTTTTCTGAGGAAAGGAAATAGGGTCCAGGGGAAAAAACCAGCCCAGCCACAGGAGAGCAACAAGCAGAGGCCATTCCCCACATCCAGCAGCAGCGAGTGACTGCACACAAACGCAGCACGTAGCAGCTGGCCAGTTCCTGGAACAGCAGCATCCAGCAGTTTACAAACAAGCTCCAAAGCACATTATAGTGCACTTCAGTGACCTCCAGAGCAGAGGAGAGAGGCTGCAAAGGCTGCTGCACTGCAACAACCCAGCACTCCCTGAGGAATACACTGCTGCAGCTCATCCCCTGCCTTTAAGGGGGGTGCAGAGCAAATTGCTGCTTTATGCATCCATCAGCAGCACTGCTGAGAGCCTCGGCAGGGCCAGCACGGTGACACGGTGACAGGCAGGGAGGGACAGGGCAGCTCAGGGAAGATGCTCCTCCACATCTGCTCCTCCACATCTGCAAACAGCAGCACGGCTCGGTCGCATTCCTGGCTGTTCCCTTATTAACTCACCACGGAAATATCCTTCCTTGCAGGCTGGGAGAGCCACTCTGACCATCCCATAGCCAGACCACTCTCACTGTAAGGCCCTGGAGGCGCTGCACAGTCTGGTCCTGGTGATGCAGCAGCCAACTTACACCAGCAAGACTGAGCTGGCTGTGCTACTGAGCTTTGCAACGCTGCATCTGGTGTAGAAATCAGATGTTAGAGGGGTGGGAAGGACACAGATTACTCCTGGGACAAAAGGTTCACTGAGCCATCCTGCATCCCTATCATGGGAAAAAAAAAAAAAAAAAAAAAAAAAAAAAAAAAAAAAAAAAGAGGTGATCCCTGTCCAAGGAGCAGCTCCCATTTTTACAATCATTTTGTAAACTTCCTTATCTCGAGCCACGGCTCAGACAATTGACAGTTTCTGAATCAGGCATGGCCACCAGGCACCTTGGCTGCCCACTTTAGCCAGGGAATAAGGACAAAACACGGCATAGTCCAGCAGGAGGCTACAGCAAGACTGCCCTTATAGCAGCACTCTAGGTCCTTCGGGTAGAGGATTATGTAAGCCCCCGTTGCATTCGCGGAGGTTTGTGCGGTAAGAAAAGAGACACGGCAACCAGACCTTGTAAGGTGTGCCGCGGAGCCCCCCGCGGCAAGCACAGCCCCTGAACGAGCAACCCCGCTGCCCTAGCGAGCCGGAGCGATCCGCACCGCGGATCGGCGTTTGCTCTCCGAACGCGCACACGGCACCGGGCTCCGGCAGCCGCTCCTCCCGCGGCATCCCGGGCGCGGCTGCGGAGCCCCGGGGCCCATCACCCCACCAGAGCCCATCACCCCATCAGCGCCCCAGGGCCCATCAGCGCCCCGGAGCCCATCAATGCCCCGGGGCCCATCACCCCATCAATGCCCCGGGGCCCATCACCCCATCAGCGCCCCGGGGCCGCTCCCGCTGCCAGCGCCGGGCCCCGGCAGGGCTGCGGCCGGCGCTCGGCCTCGCCCCGGCTCCGCAGCTGGCACCGCCCGCGGGCCCGGCCCCGCTCCGCTCCGCGGGCACCGAGCGCACAGAGGCCGCGGAGCCGCCCCGCACCGCCCGCCCCCGGCTCCTACCGTGCCCGGGCTGCCCGCCGGACCATGGCCCCGCGCCGTGCCGTGCCGTGCCGTGCCGTGCCCCGGGCAGGCCGAGCCCCGCGCCCGCTGCTCCCGGCGCGCCCAGCGGGGCCGGGCCGGCATCACATGGCTCAAATAGCGCCCGGCGCGGCCCCGCTCCGCCCCCGGCCCGGCCCGGGGCGCGGCCGCTCCGCCCGGGCAGCGCCGGCGGCGGGCGGGGCCGGGCCGGGAACGGAGAGCGGCACCGGGGAGCGGCGGGGCCGGGCCGGGAGCGGGGCCGAGCGGAGAGCGGGACCGGGGAGCGGCACCGGGGAGCGGCACCGGGGAGCGGCGGGGCCGGGAACGGAGAGCGGGACCGGGGAGCGCCGGGGCCGGGCCGGGAGCGGGGCCGGGCGGAGAGCGGGACCGGGGAGCGGCACCGGGGAGCGGCACCGGGGAGCGGCACCGGGGAGCGGCGGGGCCGGGAACGGAGAGCGGGACCGGGGAGCGCCGGGGCCGGGCCGGGAGCGGGGCCGGGCGGAGAGCGGCACCGGGGAGCGGCGGGGCCGGGAACGGAGCGGGAGCGGGAACGGAGCGGGGCCGGGCCCGGAGCGCGGTCGAGCGGAGAGCGGGACCGGGGAGTGGTGGGGCCGGGGACGGAGCGGGACCGGGGACGGAGCGGGGCCGGGGCGCTGCCGCCGGTGGAGGAGGCGATCGCGGGGCGCAGCGACAGCCCCGCCGCGGCGGCCCCTGTGCCCATCCCCGCCCCGCAGCCGGCTCCGTTCCCGTGTGAAATCTGCGCCGTTCCGTGCCGTTGTGCCACGCCGAAGATAGCGGCCAGCCCCGGGCGTGGCGCTGGGGATGCCCGCGCACCGTGCGGGCGCTCGGTAGCGGCTCCGTCCTCGGTGTCCGCACACCCACACACAGCTCCGCATTTCTTCACGTAAAGGGGGATCGGACACGGGAAGGTGTCCCCAGGGAGGTGGCGGAGTCTCCGAGCCTGGAGGTGTTCAGGGAGTGCGCTCGGTGCCGTGCTCCGGTTGACGTGGTGGTGTTGTGTCACAGGATGGACTCGGTGATCTCAGAGGTCTTTTCCAGCCTAACCGATTCTGTGATTCTGTGTTTTGTTTCAACCACTCCTGGGAATGTCTGTTTGCTTTTTAAAGACTCATTTGCTCACCGAAATAAACCAGGGAAGCACAATTCTGTTCATTTCAGTCCTCATTCCAAAACCAGCCCTTTGGACAAATCTGGCCCGGTAGTGCCCCTTTGAGATTATTAATTTTTCAGTGTTTCCAGACAAAAAGACTGGTTTGTAGCAATACTGCTCCAGCTGTAAAGCCGTGGATTGTCATAAATTCAGCAAGTCATATTGCATGGGATACCTCCAAGGACCACCTAGGAGCTGCAGGAAGTGGTGCGAGTGATTCAGGAGGTGGCAGCCTGCCATCTGAGTCAGTGTGGAATGAATGCCCCTGCATGCTGCTGCAGTTATTGTTTTTTGGGATTGGACATTAGCACGGGTCTTGACATTTTTCATCACTGATGGTCTTGGGGCACTCGTGAAAAAAGAGCACAGTTAATTCACTGATTTGTTGAGCATATTTTGATATCCATGGGGAATAGTTCCTCTATGCCAGCCACTGTGGTCCTTCAAATAAAAAAACACATTCACATCAGAATAAATTTATTACTCTAGCTGACCAGAAACACCGTGGAGATTGTAGATACAGCACAAATATGTTCTTTCACACTCTGCAAAATAAAAATAGGAGAGTTTATGTCAAATAGATATTTGGGTAGCTTTTTCAAAACTACTTTGCTTTGACCTGGCCCTGCTCATATTTAAGTTACTTTCCCCCACTAATTTCAGGGAGAAGTGGGGTGGAGGAGTGAGAGGAGCAGCAGGGAAGCTGGAGGAAACCAGACATGACAAGTGCTGAAGCAGAACTTCTCAGCTTTGTGGTGGCTTCTCGCCAGATGAGATCACAGCTCCTATGGAATCCTGTCTGCTTTTATTTCTTTAATATTTGACTTTCCCGCTTCCTCAAGAAGCAGGAATTGCTAATCCTCAGTCACTTGCTTTGAGCGCTGTCTCCATCTCAAACAGCAGCACAGAGGCAGAGGGGGGTGACTGGCGGGGGCCAGTGTTTGTGGCCAGCAACGGGATCCCTCTAAGCCTTTTTGGAGAACTGACTGGGGAAGGAGCCTGGATTAGCTGAGACTTTTCCAGCTCCCATCCTTGTGAATTTATGCTAAGACTACTAAAAGGAAGGTGGGAGGAGGAACGGCTTGGCATGCCTGCTTTCTTGTGGTCAGCATTCAGCACTGTAGATTAGCTCTCGGGGTCTGGACGGCGATGAGCATCCACCTTCTGAAAACCCTTTTGAACGTCTGAAGCGAAATATTTAAATCCTTTGGACTCCCAGCATGGCCACAAAGCCAAAGCACCCCCGTGTGCTGCAGGACAGAGGGGCTGTGAAAACAGCAGCCTGGCGAGGGAGAAACCCTGCCAAGCCTGCCCAGAGGACAATCGACAAACCCTCCCCAGCTGGAAGATGGGGTGGAAAAGGGAGTAAAAGAGAGTGGGATGGAGGAGAAAGAAGGGGCGTTCCCCAAGGGGCACTTCGCAGGAAAAAAAGTAGTTATCTTCATTTCAATCCCTTCTTGAGAACTGAGATAGCACAGCACTTCACACACTGCATCACGAGTAAATGAGGCTGCTGAATGAAATGAAACCCTTCATTAAAAAATAAAAATAAAAAAGTGGAATCCAGGTATTTTGCTTTATATTCACCTGGAGAGCAGAGTGATGTCTCCTCTCACGACTCCTTTGCCTTTCCTGTTTCAGGACGGGGTGCTGGATGTGAAGATGCCTTAAAGGATGGGATATATGTAACGGGAGCACTAGGATACAGAATTTACTCCCTGTCCTTTTTAGAGCAACACTCACAACCCCAGATGAGTGCTGAGTTACCCCTGAGGTACCTGTAGGTGACTGTCTCTCCATGTGATTTCTCCCTGAAATCACAGTGGTTTACTGGCTGACTCGAGTGCTGCCGATGCGGGAAAGGGGCCACTCCCCACATCCCTGCACTGGTGTCAGACTCAGCCGTGCTGGTCCGGGCCTCCGGAGAGGCTCCTCTGGCAGGACAGGGCTGG
The DNA here is from genome assembly GCF_026979565.1 of Vidua chalybeata. Classification (NCBI taxonomy): domain Eukaryota; kingdom Metazoa; phylum Chordata; class Aves; order Passeriformes; family Viduidae; genus Vidua; species Vidua chalybeata. The sequence continues at coordinate 7,515,749 of NC_071551.1, read as the reverse complement.
GGAAAGGCTCCCAGCAGCACGGGCAAGCAGCACCCTCTGCTGCTGGCAGAGCTGGCTCCAGAGCGGCTCTGGGCTGGCAGAGAGGAGCCGAGGAAAGGCACCCGCAGCGGTTCCTCCGCAAACGCGGGCTGCTCTGCGAGCCGGACACTGAGCAGGGTCAGCTCTGTGAGCCGGACACTGGGCAGGGTCAGCTCTGTGTGCCGGACACTGAGCAGGGTCAGCTCTGTGAGCCAGGGCTGCTCTGCGAGCCGGACACTGAGCAGGGTCAGCTCTGTGAGCCGGACACTGAGCAGGGTCAGCTCTGTGAGCCAGGGCTGCTCTGCGAGCCGGACACTGAGCAGGGTCAGCTCTGTGAGCCAGGGCTGCTCTGCGAGCCGGACACTGAGCAGGGTCAGCTCTGCGAGCCGGACACTGAGCAGGGTCAGCTCTGCGAGCCAGGGCTGCTCTGTGTGCCGGACACTGAGCAGGGTCAGCTCTGTGTGCTGGACACTGAGCAGGGTCAGCTCTGTGAGCTGGACACTGAGCCAGGGCTGCTCTGTGTGCTGGACACTCCGGCCATGGCCAGACAGGGCAGCTCTGTGAGCCGGACCCTCGGCTCCTGCAGGAAATCCTGTGCACAGAGAAATTCTGTGTGAGAGCAGGGCCAGCTCCCCACTGCAGGAGAGCCGGGGGCAGCGGCTGGCACGGAGCTCATCGCTGCAGCACCAGTGCCAGCCCTGCATTGCTGCACTGCCCTGTGCCAGCCCTGCATCGCTGCAGTGTCCTGTGCCAGCCCTGCATTGCTGCAGTGTCCTGTGCCAGCCCTGCATTGCTGCAGAGCCCTTCCAGGTGCATCCAGGGAAACCAGCACGTGTGCATCAGCAGGAGTGCAGCAAGAAATCGTCTGATTGAATGCTGCCATGCTCCCCTGCCAGGAGAATGAGGTTTTGCCTCGGGGCACTGGGATGGAGCTGCTGCTCCTCCTCCCCTCCCTGCTGCCCTCTCCGTGGATGAAGGGCCAGGTGGGATTTTCCTTTGGCAATCAGCTGCAGGTCAGGACTCAGCTCTGGGACCTTCCACAGGGCCCTGCCAGCCCCGAGGCACAGCTCAGCTCGGCTGGAGTTCAGCTGCACCCTGTGAGCTCACAGCCGATGGCTCGGAGGCACACGGGCAGCTCTGGGAACGCGGTGCTGTGAAGCAGCTCCGTGCTGTGCTGACAGTGCCCATGGAAATGCAGCTGGCAGTAAATGTGGATCAGGGCAGGCTTGCCTGGCCTGGCCATTCCAGGACCCTGCACAGCACTGGCCGATTCCATCTTCTCACCTTAAAAGGGCTTAGGCTGCTCCTTGTTTTGAAAAGTCCTGGCCTTGTCTGGATGAGACTCCAAAAAAAAAAAAAAAAAAAAGCAAGATTCAGAGTGAACATTTAATTCTGCAGTGACATTGTGCACTTTGCACAACTAAAACCCTAAAACTTCACTCACCAGGACAGGGAAAGACTACCCATCTCCGGAAGAAATTAAAAGACACTTCTTGTTTAAAACTATTTATTTTTTATAAATATAATTCTCCATTCATTAAACATCATGAAAAGAATCACAAAACTTTACTCGCGGGGGGAAAAAAAAAAGATTTTACAATTTGATTTATAAAAGTTGAAGTGAAAAATGAGTTATTTCCAGTTTTCTGTAGTTTTTTGTAAAAAATAGTTTTCTGTAAAACATATAATCACACCATTGAATTGTAGGAATGCACTTGACATTAAAAAAATGGATAAAAATTAGTATCAATAATCACTTATGGGAGAAACAGACTCTAAGAATTACTCCATGGAGCTGCCTTTGCAAAGAAAGATTAATACAAGCTCTCAAGAAGGTGCACACCTTCTATTAATAACTTTCACAAAATAAAAATAGCCCTGCTTCCTTGGCCTACAGCCCAGTGGATTGCTACCATTCCTCCTCATCAGATTTGTTGCTCATTTAACCCTTCTTCCCATCCAGTTTCTCTCTTTCCAGTCATAAATTTTGTATATTCAAAAATATTTGGTTTTCATTTAGCAAATGCTAAGTATTAAAAGAGTTTAACAGAAACTGTCTGTGTGGGAAAAAAAATATACTTCTGAAAAATCCCCCAAAGAACCCCGATAGCCCCATTCACCAAGGAAAACATGTGGAAACTTTTAATGGATTTTAATAAAATCTCTAATAAATTTTGGGGTGACCCACTAGATAGAGACTTCACAAATAAACCCTATTTTCAGCTACAAAGAACAGTAGCTCCCTGGGAAAAACCCATGTGCCCATTTCAAAGTGCAAATAAACCTTCCAGTGTTTATTTCAAGAGGTGCCAGCCACATATTATCAAGCAAGTGTGCAAAAATAAGAAAACTCTAATGCCACAGTCACCTGTAAGACAGGAATAAACTCTGTTATTCATAACAATATAGTTACTCTCTCGTAGGTCACTTTTTCACTAAAACTTGTTCCCTCACACCAAATACAAAAGAACTGGAATGAAGTTAACATGGGCATTTTTGTTTAAAAATAAAAGACTGCCCTGCTGGCTAAACCCACCCATTCCTCTGAGCACCAAGCTTTCCCTCAGTAATTATTGCACTGCTGGCAATAATTACTCAGCCTGTCCCCATTACTTCGAGAGCCCCCAGAGCAGTCTGTCTGCCCTCCCCACGCCCCGTGGCACTGCCACCCCTCCAGGAACACAGCCAGGCACTGCTCACAGGCTCAGCCTCTGCTGCTGGGCACTCGGCACAGGCTCAGCAGCGCAGCGAGCTCCCGGGGCAGGGTCAGCATTTAGGGCAGGACGGGCTGCACGGACAGGGTCACAGAGCCGTGTGCACACCACCAGCACTGCCCCCAGACAACGACCCTGGCCCAGCCAGGCCGAGCAGGGCAGGGGATCAGTGTGGCACTGCTGCCTTTTAGCCTGAGAATTACGTAAAATTCGAGAGAATTTGGCAGGCGGTTGGTTTAACAAGTCTCCCCAAGTGCCTGTGAGGTAGTTGCATGCCAGTGAGCACAAAGGCCTGACAGGAAAACTGAGGCACTTCAAGGTGAAGTCGTTTGTCCAAAGTCTCAGTCAGAACCCAGAGCAGAGCCAGAAAGGCTCTTGGCTCCTCCTGAGCTCTGGCCACTGAGCCCAGCTCCCCCCAGGCTCAGTTGCAGGGGTGCTGCAGGCCTGGGATCCCCCAGGAGGCTGGAGGCGTCAGGGATGAAGCTGCTGCTGGCAACGGAGGAACAAGGACATCGTGCAGGACAATCCAGGCTGTAAAGGCCACGCAGACAAGGCAGGAGGGACCCTGTGCAGGCATCACCCCAGCAGAGCTTCATAATCCACGTACCAGACCAGCTGGCCAGAGCTGGGGCTGACGCCCGAGATCGGCCACTTCCTGGGCTCGTGGCCCACCCTGCTGAGCAGCGTGGTGATGTCGTGCTTGCCCTTGCCCAAAACCAGCACGAACACCTGCCTGGCCCTGTTGATGAGGGGCAGGCTGAGGCTCATCCTCTGGTGAGGCTTGACAGGGCTCTCAGTCAGCACCACGGTGGCAGCCCCTTCCAGGCCGTTTTCGGAGCGGGGGAAGAGCGAGGCCGTGTGCCCGTCCGTGCCCACCCCCAGCAGCACCAGGTCGAAGCTGGCGTTGGCCACCAGGGCCACGATGTCCTTGGCGTAGAGCTCGGCGCCGCCGTCCTCCTCCACGCACAGGCGCCGGTTGAGGTGCACGGGCATGGGGTGGATGTTGAAGTAGGGCACCCTGACGTGCTGCAGCAGGTGCCTGTGCAGCCCCAGGAAGTTGGACTCGCTGTCGGTCAGGGGCACGCAGCGCTCGTCCACCAGCCACACGTGGCTCTGCTGCCAGGGGAAGCCGTGGTGGTGCCTGGCCAGGCGCTGGAACAGCCCCACGGGGCTGGAGCCGCCCGACAGGGCCAGGTGGAACTGCCCCGCGCGAGCCACGCTCCTCACCGCCGCCTCCTCCATGTCGGAGGCCAGCTGGGCAACCAGCTCCTCAGCCCAGGCCGAGACCAGGGGGCTCTGCCGAAATTTGGACTGGATGGCCCTGAAGTCGCTCGGCATCTGCCCGGCGGGGTTCAGCAGCTCCGCTGGCTCCGCCAGGGTGAACGCCACTCCCCCAGGCACCATCTCAAAGTCCAGGAGCTGCTGGTTCTCCACGCCCCCGGGGTAGAGGCGCGGGGGCTGGCGGGACGTGCTGTCCAGCAGAGGGGTCCAGAAGGCCCAGGAGGCCAGCAGGCTCTCCGTGGTGATGAAGAAATCCTTCCTGCCGTGGTAGATGTTGGAGATGAGGACAGAATAGGCATCCCTCTCTCTCACAGGGCTGTACACGTGGAAATCAGACAGCGGCTGTCCGAAGACGTGCGGGTCTGAGCGAGGCCCCGCTTCTTTCCAGCTGTCTTTGGGCATGACAGGCTGGAAGAGGTTCCTGCTCACCAGCACCGCGGGGGTGTTGAGGGCACCGTGCCCGAAGTAGAAGATGATCTGCTTGGGTTTGCACTGGCTGTGCCCTGCATCCCTCAGAGTGCCACTCTGAGGGCAGTAGGCCCTGTTCTTGAAGAGGACGCGGGCGTAGCCCACCCGCTCATCCAGAGCCTTCCCGGAGGCGAGGAGGAACGGGACCCCTTCCCAGCGTGGGCTCTGGCTGTGGATCAGCACTCCTGCAACGACACACACACCCCACCACACCTGAACAGCAGGCACTGCTGGGGCATCTCCATCACCTGCCCACTACTGGCCCTCCTCAGCTCCTTTGGTAGCCACTGTGTGTCTCTAGCTCCACATTCAGCCCTTCCATGCCTTCACTGCCAGAACTCGATGATCTTTATGGTCCCTTCCCCACCCAGGCCATCCACGATTCTCACTCCCTCCAGCTCCCTGCTGTGCTCCCTCCCAGCTATCCCACTTGTTCAGCCTCCTCTCATCTTGCAGGAAACCAGTTTCTGAGCATGAGCATCATCTGGACAATTCTCTTCATGTTCACAGCATGGCTGGAGAGGGCCTCGTGGTTCACTCATGGCAGAGAACAAAGCTTTCCCCCTCAGCTGCAGAGAGCAACTCGAGTGTGTGGAAAGGCAAAGGAGCTTACAGGCCACTTCCAAAAACAACACAGAGATTTTATAGTAACGGGCCTTAGCTCTTACACTTCCCCTTCCCTGGATCACTGGTTAACTGACATGACAACAGCGTTATCTTGCCCAGCTCCCAGTTTCCACGTCAGTGGATGCCTGGGCACATCCCTGAGCCAGCAGTGAGCCCCAGAGCCATGGAGCTGGTACTGCAGGGCTCGCAGCTCCTGCTCTCCTCAGCTCTGACTGCTCCCCTGGCCAGGGCCCAGCCCAAACTCTCACCTGCAAAGGTTGGTGTGGTGCTGACGTAGCCCCGTGCCTCCTGCAGCTCCTCCTGCACCTGGCTGTCGTAGGCCTGGTACTGGCCCAGCACGGCGCTGCTCCTCTGCAGCCCCCACAGGGACTGGAAGGCCTGCAGCTTGTGCTGCAGCACCTCCTGAGCACTGCTGACGTTGGCAGGGAGCTCCATGATGAGGAACATGAGGGCCTCGGTGAGGTGGTTCTGCAGCACGTCCCGGATCACCCCGTACTGCTCGTAGAAGCTGGTGCGGCCTGGGCAGGGCGAGGAGGCAAAATGCTGCTCAGGTGACCTGGTTCCCCCGGCTGCATCACGGCGTGGGGCCAGGAGAGCACAGCTCCAAGCTCCTGTCCTCCCCACCCAGCAATTAACCTGAAGCAATCAAGCTCAGGGAAGCTGTGGCTGTCCTGTCACTGGATGTGTTGAGGGTCTGGTTGGACAGAGCTTTGGGAAACCTGTCCCAGTGAAAGCTGTCACTGCTTCTAGCAGGACCAGATGGTTTTCCTGTCCTCAGAAGGCTCTGGCTGAGCCATACCCTTGGGAGACAAAATTTCGTGCAAAGAGCCACGCTTCCCTTTCCCTGCCTGGCTTCTCATGCAGGTGGGAACAGTGGGAGAAGGACAGTGCACTTGTGGAGTGACTCAAGGCTGTGTGCCACCAGCAGCAGGCTGCACCACGACCACAGGCTTCCCCCACTGACTGATCATTTATCTCCCCCCAGTCCAAAGGCACATTCAGTAATGGGATCAATGCTGCAGACTTGCTGGGAGCCAGCCTGCCAGCTGAAGCTGAACAGGGGGAAAAAAGACATCAAGTGACAAATGACAAAGTTGTTCAGAGAGGGGAGGGCACAGGGAGAGCCTGGGGCTGCGCACAGACAATGCTGCTCTCCCTAAATCTCTCTGCAGTGCACCCCTCTCCCACACACAGGCTCAGGTGAGCTCTGGGCTGCCAAACCAAAGATGACCAGTCCAAGTCTGACCAAACTGCATTAACTGAGTCTGTGGTGGCTGAGGCAGGGAGGCAGAGGCGAAGCGAGTGGGAAGCAATGCTGCTGGTGCAGCAGCCAGGGCACCTGCCGTGGCAGCTTTGTGCTGAGCACTGCAGAGGGGATGCTGCAGCATTGCAGGCAGGCAGTGCAGCCGTGTCCTTCAGCAGGAGCCCCACGCTGCCTCTCTGGGCTGGGACTGTCCCTCTGCAGTGCTCTTCCTACCACAGAGAGGCGGGGAAAGGAACAGGCACACAAACCCAGGCTGAACCAGGGACACAAACGTCCAGGCAGGAGATGCACGAGCACCTCCCAGAGAACAGCACCAAGGCACACTCGGGGTGAGCCTGGTGGCTGACAGGACAGCTGAAGTGGCCTTAGACTGCACCAATTCCAAATCTAGCGCTGTTTACCAAGAATTGGGATAGAAAGGTCAGCAATGCCCCCAGAGCTCTGCAGCAGAAAAACGTGGGGAGCTCTGCCCCTGCTCCCAGACGAATTGCAAATGGATTTTTTTTCTCAGAGGCAGCAACACTACCTGGAAGTGAGTCAGCCTCCAGCACAGGAAGGGTAGGGCAGTCCCTCTCTGTTTCCAGGGAGCAACACACCATCCACCTGTTCCTTCTGTACTTGTGTACCAGCACCACCTCAAGGGCCACCTCCCCACGATTAAGGAACCTGCCAGCTCTCACTCACTCACCCTGCACACTGCCTCACCAACCTTTAGCATCCACGGTCTCCTTCAAGACAACCTCCACTCTTTCCACATGATGGCGGTTCCAAATTGGGCCCAGAAACTGTCGGTTCTGATCCCGAAAAGGCAGGATATGGGCCACAGCCTGTGAGGGGAAACGTTCAAAGACACAGTAAAAACTCAGCAGACTCCCACAGTGCCTCTGCCTCAGTGCCCCATCCAGCAGACAGGCAGCAGAGCAGAGTGGGTCAGAGAAGAGAAAAGCAGCAGGAGAGCCTGCAGTGATGCACAGTAGGGTCGCCAGTGGCTGTCCAGAGCAGACATTAAAGGTCTTTCTGAGGCATTTTGAGGTTTCATGTGAAAAGGCTGAACTACAAACTGCAGAGCACTCAGTTTATATCTGTCAAAGGACAAAGGGCTGAGTCAGACCATCCTGGGACTAGTGTAAGGTTCCAAAGTGCTGAAATACATCACTTCAGATGCTTACAGCACTAAAGCCATCTGCTCTTTTGGGGAGACAGAATAAACCCCCAAAAACAAACCAGAAGAAATCCCCCCCTCTCAGTGGAGATGCTCTGCTTGCAGCTGGACATGCAACTTCTGAGCAGAACCTGGCCACGTTGCCAGGGCTGGAACAGGCTGCTTTAAAGTGTGGCATCACACTCCTGAGAAACAAGGATGGCATGTCCTTGAACACACTCCCTCTGGGACAGTGCAGCTCCACATCCTGAGCTGTACCTGCAGCAGACAATCCTTCAGGGCAGGAAGAAACCTTCCCCTAAGCATCCCCCAGAAGTAACATCCCATCAGCTCCTTATCATATCAAATGAGGGAGTGCTTCCAGAAGCCATGGCTAAGCAGAGAGGCCTGTGTGGAATGAGATGTGGAGCAGGGAGAGGACAGGTGCTGCTTACTCAGCGAAACCAAAGCCCTGACCTTGGCGAGGAGGCCAGAGGAGTTCTGCATCTCTGCTCCAGGCACAGAGCCCAGCCTGCTCTGCAGAAGGGACCCTCATCACCCCAACAGGAGGAAGCCCTGCTTTGGTCTGCACATTTCCTCTGCTCTCCCAGGACAGAGAAACAGGACAGGATTCCAGGGGCCAATGCAGGCTCTGCATCACAAAGAGAGGCTCTGCATGGATTTGGGAGGGGAACGACGCCCTCACCAGGTGCAGACCCGACCACCAGGAGTCTCTGCATGGATTTGGGAGGGGAACAACGCCCTCACCAGGTGCAGACCCGACCACCAGGAGTCTCTGCATGGATTTGGGAGGGGAACGACGCCCTCACCAGGTGCAGACCCGACCACCAGGAGTCTCTGCATGGATTTGGGAGGGGAACGACACCCTCACCAGGTGCAGACCCGACCACCAGGAGTCTCTGCATGGATTTGGGGGGGGAACAACACCCTCACCAGGTGCAGACCCGACCATCAGGAGTCTCTGCATGGATTTGGGAGGGGAACAACGCCCTCACCAGGTGCAGACCCGACCACCAGGAGTCTCTGCATGGATCTGGGAGGGGAACAACGCCCTCACCAGGTGCAGACCCGACCACCAGGAGTCTCCCAGGCACCGAGCCCCTGAGGCTGGCAGGGGCCGCGCACTGCTCACCTGCTTGCCCAGGTAATGGTCCACCCGGTACATCTCCTCCTCCCTGAAGAAGCCTGCCAGCTCTGCAGCCAGCTGCTGGGCCGAGTGCAGGTCGTGGCCAAAGGGCTTCTCCAGCACCACGCGCAGCCAGGCTCCGGCGCGGGGCCGGCAGCTGCTGTTGATGTGCCCGGCGATCTCCGTGTAGGCAAACGGTGGCACGGAGAAGTAGAAGATCCTGCCAGCCTCCTTCAGCCCCTCCTGGCGAAGCAGGGTCTCGATCTCTCTGTTCAGGGCTGCGTAGTTCTCGGCAGTCCTCAGCTGGTGGTACTGGCTCAGCTTCAGGAACTGGTCCTTGAGCACGGCACACCTGTTGGGAGCCTCGTCGGGGGGACAGGACAGCTTCTTCAGCACGTCAAACATCAGCCTCTGCCCCGGCTCCAGGGCTGCCAGGGCAGCCCCGTGGAATGTGAAGCTGTGGCCACTGCTCACTTGGTCCATGTAGAGCTGGAACAGACCCTGCCACAAATACTTCTTGGCCAAATCCCCCGTGGCTCCCAGCAAGACCACGGAGATGTGGCCCTGGGACGCTCCAGCTGGGGATGGGAGGGCTCCCACGAACAACACCGTGCACAGGACCCTTCCCAGCATCTTGGGGAGAAGAGGCAGAGCCAGGAACACTGGAGGTCAGGAATAAAAACACAGATCATTCCATGTCATAGCACTGCAAAACACAACACAAGGTACCTGCTTTCCCCAGGAGAGCCAGGGGCTTCTGCCTGGATCCTCCACCCAACAGCCTCTCCTCCCCTCCATGATCTGAATCAAGGCAGTAATTTGGGTTCTTGACAAACCTGCAGCCTCCTTCTGCACACCAGAAGTGGAAGGCAGTGTGTGCTGAAGGCCCTTGGGCAGCACTGTTCCCACAGCTGAGGGGGTGTCAGTGCCTTAGCACAGGGAAACTGAAAGCCATTTTCATCCAAATCTCAGAGCTGGCCACCAAGGAGCACACGTGCCTGCACACTGAGCACACGTGCCTGCACACTGAGCACACGTGCCTGCACACTGAATCCTGCTTCCTACGTCCTGTTTGGGACTGTGCTCAGGCACTGCTGGGCTGCCTTGGCATGGCTTCATGTCAATATTGTCAGAGCAGCTCAGGGACAAACACAACCACTGGCAGCCCCAGGCTCTTCTTCTTTCACGTGATGGCTCCTGTGCACCTGAACTGGGTTCTAATGGCTGCTGGGAGACTGGTGTATAAAACAACTCAGGGAAGAACTTCAGTCCTCAGATTGATGTGAGCCAGTCTAGATGCTGCCTCATGGTGGCTGTGTCTGTGGCCAGGTGACAACCTGGGGTTTGTGTTCTGCCTCCTGCAACCTCCACCACTGAAGAGCAGGTCCTGTTCTGGCCTTCTCCACTCAGTGCCCCTTCAAACCACTGCAGCCAGGCCAAGAAGTCCCTTTGCTCACGCTTATTTATTCAAAAGAAAGTTGTTTTTAAGAGAAAAGACACGTTTAGCACTTACGCTGAGGAACGCAGCAATGACTTTGCATCTCAAGAGCTGTAATGACACTGAAGAGAGGTTTAGTCACTCCTGTATGGGTGACTAAACCACTGTGCTGCTCTCATTACACCAGGTATTATTTCAGCAGCTCTCACACTGGCTATCTCCTTCCCTTAATGTCATTTCATAAGCTGTGTTTAGTTGGGCCAGAGCCTTCACAGCACACAATGTTATTTACTTCTTTAAAAACCTCGAGCTCTGGCCAATAAATGGTGATAACTAAACAATTCCAAGGAACATCTGGATATCTCTCCCTGTCTGCAGCTTGAACTGGTCTGTAGAAATCTTGTGTTTGTCTCCAGCAGACTCACCTGTAACACAGGAGCTTTGGAGACCACAAAAGCAGCTGGAGGTTTTTGTCCTGCCCAGCCTCTCCCAGCGCAGATCCCGCTCCTCCCGTGCCTGGGTGTCTCTGATCAGTGGTCAGGTGTGCAGAGCAGATAAGGCAGGTTGTTCCCTTCCTGGAAAACGGGAGGAAAGACCCAATTACAACAGAGAAAAAACCAAAAGTGCCCGAGCCAGCAACGTCCCAGCACGTCCGTGCTCGCAGTCCTGCCCCGCTGGCCGTGCTGGAGCCTTTGGCTGCTGCTTGTGAGCAGGTAAAACACAGGCACGTGTGGCAGCTGCTGCTCCCAGACAGCTACAGCGAGCTGTGATGCAGCCTGTACGTTTAACTCCTCTCTCCCCAGCCCTCTGCCGTGGCTGTCTCCCCTCCCTCCCTTCTCTCCTCGCTGTTTGAGCTCCGTGGACCCACTGAAGGAACCCAGCAGCGCTGGCAGCTGCAAAGGGGCACTGCTGAGGTTCCACCTGCAGAACAAATGATTCTCTGGTTTCCCTTCCCCTGCTGAGGGGTTATAACACAGATGACAAAGTTCCTCAGTGCAATAAAGGGGTATTTACACTTCCTGAGCAACCTTTGTTCCAGGAACCAGGGGCACTGACACAGCCCTGCTGTGCTGCAGCCAAGGGGCAGGTGCCCAGTGAGGAATGGAAGGCTCTGGGTGGGCCACGCTGCTCCAGACTCATGGAAAAAAGGGAATTAGCCAGGGAACTTCCTGGCAGATTCAGCCACAGTCACGTGTGTTCCCAAACCAACGGAAAGGCAGTTTCACAACCCTCCCAATTGCAAAATATTGAGCTCCAGTGCACAGAATAAGCTCAGCAAACCCAGCAGTGTTTGTTTACTGCTTTCATGTCAGCTAATCACCACTGCTCCCATTAAAAAATAATACTCCAAAAATCCCCCTGCCAGGCAGAACAAAGTTACTCAGTCAGGTTTCAGGAAAAGACTCGTGGGCCTGATCCACATAAAACACGTGAGAGCTTGGCCCAGCAGCCAGGCTGTGCACTCCCCTGCACTGCCACTGCAGCTCCCGTTCACAGGAGCTCATTTCAGGTCTCTATGGAACAAATGCAAAAGGTACTTTTTGTTACCCTTGTATCCCCACTGAAAAAATAATTACCAGGTGCACAGCCAAAAGAGCTGGACTGTGATGGTCCTTGTGGGTCCCTTCCAGGTGAGGATATTCTACGATTCTGTGGAAAATGCAGCATGGCCTGGGGTTCCCACAGGGCTCCACACAAGTAACACACAAAGGAAAGGGCTCTGAGATTCTCTGAGGACTGGGGAAACCCTACTGGTGTTCTGTACTGGCAAACACCAGGGCAGGAATGACCTCACCATCAGCTTCTGGAGAAGTCTGAGGCTTAATGAGGAGACTCACATTAAAGGCAAGCTGAGAGGTGCACGAATTCGTGTCTGGCCCTTCTGGCTCTGACTCAGCCTCACTCCGTGTGCTCTGGCCCCAGCATCGTGACAGCAGCCGCTTCCAAAACCCTGGGAAAGCAGGACAGGGGCACCGTGAGGAAAGCAGCAGCCCAGTGCGTGGGCAGAGCACAGAACCCGGGGGATGAGCTCATGGATGGCAGGGATGAGCTCATGGATGGCAGGGCTGAGCCCACCTGTGACAGGGCTGAGCCCACCTGTAGCAGGGCTGAGCTCATGGATGGCAGGGCTGAGCCCACCTGTGACAGGGCTGAGCCCACCTGTAGCAGGGCTGAGCTCATGGATGGCAGGGCTGAGCTCACGGGGAGCAGGGCTGAGCCCACCTGTGACAGGGCTGAGCCCCGAGCTGTCCCAGCCCCCGAGCGGGACCCGCCCGCCGCCCCCGCAGCTGGCCCCGGGAAGGCCGGGCCGGTCCCCGGGCGGTCCCCGCGGGCTGCGGGGCCGGGAGCGGGCGGTGCCCGCACGGAGCGGCCGGCCCGGGGCTGCACCGCGCTCCCGCCGCCCCGAACTCCTCTGTCCGTGCCTCCCCCTGGCCGGGGGCCGGGAGCCGGGAGCATCCCCGCTCCATCCCGATCCCCCCTCCATCCATCCCGCATCCCTCCACCCATCCCGACCCCTCCATCCCGCATTCCAGCCGCCCACGGGAGGCCGGTGCGCGGTGCCGCAAGGCATGTCCGGCTGACCGCCATGCCCGGGCTGACCCCTCCCCGGCCCCAAGTGACCCCTCCGGCCCCAAGTGACCCCTCCGGCCCCGGGCTGAGCCCCCCGGCCCGGCCCCGCCGCCCCCCGCTCACCGCACCGCGCCGGCGGGCCCGACACAGCGCCCGCCCCGCGCCCGCCCCGCGCAGACTCTGTGGTTGGCGGCGGCTCGCGGCCGGCGCCGGCGCTCGGGCGGGAGGAAAAACCCGCAGGGCTGAGTGGCTCCGGGGACACGGGGACACGGAACGCCCCGGGGGGACACGGAACCCCCCGGGGGGACACGGGGACACGGAACGCCCCGGGGGACACACGGACCCCGCCCAGCACCGGCGCTGGGAACGCTCGCTTTGCCTGTTCAGGGCAGCGCAAGCCCCAGCCCAGCCCAGTGCCACAGCTGGGTCTGGTCTGCAGCGGCAGCGCCACAGGGCAGCAAAGCCCCACTGCAGCAAAGTCACTTTTGTACATCGTTTCCCTCACTCCTGAACTGAGAACCCCCTGCTGTGGAACAGATTTCCACTGCAATGCCCAAACACAGCCTCTGCCCCGGGTTTATAGAGGCTCTGAATTGATAAGCTGCTCTCCAGCTTAATGCTTCCTCCTCTGAAACACCATCTTTAAACACCACCCAGAACAGCTCTTTTTCCTACAGAGCTTTTTATTTGCTTGTAGAACATCTGTCTCCTTAATGTCCCTTTCCTTGCTAGCTGCCTTTTATTCCTTTATTGCCGTCACATGTCTCATCTGTCACACTGGACCTTTTTCCCTTAAAGGCACACGCAGCTGAGGAAATCTGAAAAGGCTTTGACAAAAGCACATTCTGATCCAAACCATCATCCTCACAAAATCTTACTTGCCCCAAATTATGAGATGTTACAGCTCCTTAATGAAACAGCTGAGATATTTTTAACATGGTCAAAAAACCTATTTTATCTTCTGACCTTCAGCTCAGAAATAGCTGCACTATTTTTTTTTCCAGTTTTCAAAAAAAATGACTGCATAAAGCAAACCACCCCTACAATTTCAGCCTCAATATTTAAAGTTTGGCATCATCTAACTAGCTGAAAACGTGGTCTCTCAACAGAAGATACTAAAGACTGCTACTACTCCCAACTTCCTGCTCTGTCTATAATAAAAACAACAAACTTAAGTGACCAGAGGCTGTGTTTTGTCATTGCAGTGGAAATCTGTTCCACAGCAGGGGGTTCTCAGTTCAGGAGTGGGGGAAACGATGTACAAAAGTGAGTTTGCTGCAGTGGGGCTTTGCTGCCCTGTGGTGCTGCAGCTGCAGACCAGACCCAGCTGTGAAGAGGTGGCACTGCTCTGAAGAGGCAAAGTGAGCTTCAGTAGGGCAAGGTTTTGGTGAGGCAGCCTTAGAGGAAACTTGCCTCTCACCTGCCAACTTGATCAGCCTCTGCAAAGGAGTTTAGTGCCAATAAACTGGAGATGTGGCTGTAAATGACAGAGTAATTTCTGGGATGCTTCAATTCCTTGGCTCTCTCGTGTTCCATGAGCTGGGAGCCCTGCATGCTGCTGCTGCAGAGCTGCAGGAGCTGGGCAGGGGCTGTGCTGGGGATGAGCTTCCAGGAAAGCTCTCGAGTTCTGGGCTATCAAGTTCACATGGCTTTGGCTAAGGCTGTTGACTTCTGCTGAGAAGCAATGAAGAACAGCTGGGCAGCAGCTGGGGGTCTTAGAAAATAAAATTACTGTCTTGTGGCATCTTGAAAGCCAGACTGCAGAAATGGTAACAGCAGTTCCTGAGCTGGTGTGGGGCAGAATAAGAAAGAGGGGCTTTGTTATGGCTGCTGGGGCAGGTGAGGGACTCACCTGCTGAACAAATTCTGCTTTGTGGCCAGGTGTGCTCAGCCTGACACACAGAAACCTCCAGTCCAGTTTAGGAAGTTTAGATTGAAATACTTTGGCCTGTTTGGTATTAAGCAATGCCACTTCTGTGCATCCAAACCACGTTTGGGGGCTGGAAAGCTGATCCACACAGGAGCAGCATTCCCCTGCTCTGGGCTCCTGCCGGGCCAGCTCAGCTCTTAAAGAGCTTAGCATCAGAGTGCAGCTGAGACACTCCAAGGTGAGAGAGTATTAGAGTAATGCTGCCTCTTAACAGCTTCTGTTTCTATTGTTTGTTGGCTTTCCTCTCCGGACTGTGGCTTTTAAACGACAAAAACCTCGCCCAGGGAATGCCACTCGGGTGTGCAGCTGGGCTGGGCAGTGGACACACCTGCCTTGCTGGGAGGATGGCACGGCTGGCTGCTGCCAGCCCCTCTCTGCTGCTTCCCCAGCCACTCCTGGGACTGAAGCACGGCTTGGTGCCAGGCAAAGCCCTGTCACCGGGACCAGGGCAGCCCTGGGGGTGCACTCTGGCACCCTGCAGCGCCCAGGGTGCAGCTGAAAACTCCGTAAAAGCAGGGGGAAAGGAGCTGGGGAGGAGAGCTCAGCTTCACCAAGTGCTCTGCTTGGATCAAACAGAACTGATCAATCGAGTAAGCTGTGCCTGCATTCTGCCTTCTGTTCTAAGGAAGGGATGCTCTCATCAGCTTGATCAGCAGATTAAAGATTGAGTGCTGGCATCTTCCCCAGGTGTTCTGCACTGGGACAAGCTGCCTTCTGTCTCTTCCTCAGTCTAGGACTAAATGAGGATGGAAATGGAGGTTATGGGCTAAACATGCTGTTTCTTCATTGTAAAATGGGGAAACATGATGTTCCTCTTGTGCATGGGGGTAGAGCCAGGCAGCTTTGCTGAGCCAAAGACATTCCTGTGCCTCTTGAGGGCTCCTGGTGCATTAACCAAAAGAGGGACTTGCACCTGTCCTAGCTGAGAAAAAACAATCATAAAGCAATGGCTGATTCCCCCTGTTGTAGACATAAATGTGCAGAGGTGGGCTGAAATCTGTCTGCTCAAGGAGCAGAGGTAGCTCTCGGGTCAAGGGGCTGCCTCCTCTCTGCCTGTGGTGTTAAGAAAAACCATCCTTGTTGCTTCCCTGGCATGGACTGCCCTCAGTGTGGTCCAGACTGATTCAGAGCATCAGCAGCTTTGGGTCTGTTCATTTACTTCAGAAAGAAGCCCGGGGTGGGTACCTGGAGTTGCTGCCTGGCTGGCACTGGCAGCTTTTGACAGCAATTACTTTTCCTGGCTTGTGACATGAGGTAGACACAAGACAGGCATGTAGGAAGTGCTGCCATCGTTAACTGAAGTTTCCCCAAATGCACTTGGTTGGGGTTTGATAGTTGCTGTGTCCTAGATAAATACTGGCTGATGAAGGATGGCACCCTGAGCCTTTGAACTCCCAACGGGCTCTGCTGTGCTGGATTTCAGTTTCCTGACCAATACTGCAGCACAGCAGGCTTGATCAGCCCAGGCTGCTGCACCCAGAGCACAAATGCAGCTGTGGAAAGTCAGAGGTTTTCTCTGAGCATCTGACAGCTGAATGGGAAGGCAAAGTTGAGAAGATGTCCCTCTGCTCTTATCTCTATGTCCTGTTAAGATTAGACTCACTGATAAAGCCTAAACCCAGGCTCCCTCCCCTAACATCCTCGTTCTCCTATAGCAAAGTGAAATGCACCAAAATGCATGAGCATGTTACTATAAATGGACTGTGGTGCAGCAGGGAATTGGTGCAGAGTTTGGGATGGTACGTGGAGTGCGCTGCATTGCTGGCACCCTGCACACAGCCCGGGCACTGGGGCTGCCAGGCTCTGCACTGGTGCTCTCCTCACTCTGCCTGCTGCAGCTTAACTCTGGGTTTCTGCTCTGTGGACTCCGTGGCCTTGAAATGCTGCGAAACACTTCATTGAATCAGTGTTCCCTGAGCCTTGGCAAAGATGGGCAAAATTGCAGTGAAATATTTTTGCCATTCAGGGGAGTCTCTCCTTGCTGCTGGTTTCAGCACATGGGTGCCAGGGTAGGGTGGGCTGGGAATTTCTGCTGGGAATGCTCACTCTGCCATGCAGGAACTGCAGCACTG
Source organism: Vidua chalybeata (assembly GCF_026979565.1). Classification (NCBI taxonomy): domain Eukaryota; kingdom Metazoa; phylum Chordata; class Aves; order Passeriformes; family Viduidae; genus Vidua; species Vidua chalybeata. The sequence continues at coordinate 7,499,078 of NC_071551.1, read as the reverse complement.
CAGTGCAGTTAGCAGGGCACAAGGAACCACGAACACGATGCTGGGTACCCAGGTTTGTCTCTCTCTAGGGTGGTGTAAAACCAGGATTATTAGGCATGTTACCTTAAGCAACAGGTATGGAGATGTAAAAACCCATCCAGAGCTCTGCAGAGGGGGATGAGTGCAGTGCTGGGTGCAGACCTGAATCTCCATCTCTCCAGGCAAAGAACAGGCATCCTGTGCATTGGGATGTGCAGCTGAGGGGTGCAAGTGGTTCACTCAAAAAACTAATCTCCAAATGGAAAAGCAATGACGGTGAAAGGGGAGAAAAAGGCTCCAGGGCAGCGCCAGGACTCTCTCAGATGCAGATAATCAGCAGATCTGAAAGCTTTGGAGGGGGGTAGCAAAAGGCAGTAATAAATTGAGATTGACCCTGAGGTGCACTCGGTGTTTTGCTGTGATGCATTGGAGTGTGTAGATTAAAAATGAACATGTTTCAAAATGATCCCTTTGCAACTGTTGGTTCCAGAGCCAGCACGTTGCAGAGCTCTCGCCCTTTCAATATTTAAAATGCTCTGTGCCCCTGGAAATGTCCTTCAATAACCTTGAGCTTAAAGCGGTTTCCCCTGCCTCAGTCTCACTGAAGACCAGAACAAGAGAAACAGGAATCCCTGTGCTTGGTAGTTCCAGGATGGAAAGTCGAGTGTCCTCTCTGGACACTTGTTCCTCTGGACACTTCTCTTCCATGGATCACAAAATGGGCTGGTGCCTGTTGTCTCTGTGCTCTGCCATGAAAAGGGGCTGAATCCCCCACGGAATGCAGGGTCTGCACAGCATCATTGGCTGCAGCCTTCCAGGGCCTGAATCAATGGAATAGCTGGGGACGAACTGTGCATTTTGTCAAACCAATAAGGGACAGGAATTAAATTACACAGGGCAGAAAGCATTTCTAGGCCTGAGCTGGTTTAAAACAATGTAGTTTAGCTGGAGTTAGTGACACATCTTTGGATGAGGTGTTGCACTGTTCTGTGTATCAGGAAAAAAAAATGTCAAGTGCTTGGGGGATGAGTGAGCTTTTTGTTTGGCGTGTTTGTTTTATTTTTTTTCAAATTTATTATTTATACTTGCAGCTTCTGTCTGAATTCTTGATGTGGCTAAGACCTCTCAGCAATGCCGTGGAGGACGAGATTTTCCCCTGTTCATTCTGTCACCTCCTGTCCTCACTGGCACAGTTAAAGAGCGCATTCCCTGCATCTCACGCTGGAGAACACACTGCTAACTCCTGAATGAGCTCCAGCCTGCTCCCCAAGTTGAGACCAGCTCAGGGGGGAGCAGAGTGCACTTCAGGGGCTTCTGCAGATGTCTGCTGTGCTTTTCGGTTTTGCTCTTGGAGGAGCAGCACGGCCAGGTGAGAAAGCCCGGCAGCGATGAAAGGTCTGAGTCCCCAGCTGGCTGGGAAATCCGGCTGCACAGGAGCCGGCGTTTCAGACCCGATCCTATAGGATCAGGGTTCTTGCAGTGTCAGGGATTTAAGACTTTTTAACTCCCCCTCCCCCGTTTTTTTTTCCTCGCCTGTGTGAGCAGCTCCGGGCTCTCCCGGCGTCACTTCAGTGCAAGCACCCGTCTGACACCACTTCTGCCAGGTCCTGCCTCCCTCCCCGAGGAGCGGCTGCAACTTTTGCTGCTCCAGACCGCGCTGCATCCCTGGGAAAGCAGAGCTCCTTCGAGTGGATTTGGGGTAAGAAGAGACAACTTGGGAGGGAGAGAAGCTTTCCGAGCCCGGTTTAATGGAAGCTCTTTCCTTTGCATGCTCTTTTAGGAAGGGAGGTATTTTAAAGAGGCTGCAGTCCTTCCTCCTGCAGAGCTGTCTTTTAGGATTGATAAAAGCTTAAAGAGTGCAACTTCTGCTGTGTGCTTGCTAATTAAACTTCATTCAGTTCGTTTCCTTTCTGCCTTTTAAATTCTCCTTGGGACCAGTATGAGGGAAGCTGAATCAGTGGAGGCTTTTTTTTTTTTTTTCATTCTGCTTTTTTAAAACAAGCCGACAAAACCAAATTAAAAAAAAATAACTAAAAAAAACCCCCAAACCCTCAGAAGCGAGCCCAGCAGAAGGACTAGCGAGGAGATGCGGCTGTGCATGCAGGCTGGCAGGCAGGTGGGATTTTCCTGGCTGCTGCTGGTGCAGTTGTGCTGCAGTCCGAGCCCCGCGCTGGCTGCGGAGCTTTGCAGGAGCGCAGCAGGACGCGCTGCCGCCGCTGCAGCACCCGGGGCCGGGAAGTTCCCGCAGCTGCCCCGCTGGGCTGGCACTGCCCCGCTGGGCTGGCACTGCCCCGCCCGGGTCCCCGCTGTCCCCTGCCTGCCCGGCCGGGCGGGGGGCGCGGGGGGAATGCGGCGCTGCCGCTTTAAGGGTGCGGAGGTGCCCGAGCGCCGCTCCTGCGAGGGATCTGCAGAGCAGCATCCTCGGCCAGGGATTCCCCTCCCGAGCCGAGCCGAGCCTCCTCCCGCACTCGGGGCTTTGCAGCCCCGAATGGCTCCCTTTTACCCCGCATTTCCGAGCCATAGCTTAAAAAAAAAGCTTATGTTGTGTCTGGAAATGTCCAGGCTGGGAGCTGAGCTCCAGCAGCCTCCTCCCAAAAGAGCGTGTCCTTGTAGCTGCTGAGCTGAGCTCGGGAAGTGTCTTGGGTGAATCCGAGAACAGCGGTCTCATTGACCTCCAGGCGTTGCTGCCTTTCTACAGTCGTCCAAAGTTGAATTTGCATGGGAATGTGTCAGCACAGCCTCTTACTGCAGAAGTTTAACTTGCATTTTCTGGAGGCATGTGCGGTCTGATTTATTAATGGCGCAAGGACTGGTTGGTTAATTTTAACTATAAAGTAAAAAAAAAAAAAAAAAAATTCACTTTGACATAAATATCTGCTAGCAACTTGCATTTTCCTAGTGTAAAAATATCTATTAATTGAAATGTAGCTTCTTAGCAGTTCCAGAGTCTTGGGAACTGTATGGGGCAAGGGGGAAAAAATGCAGTTTGAGCAATTACCAATTCTGTGGCAATAGCAGTGAAGTCAGCTGTGCTGAAATCCCTGCAGGTCTGGGTTTGATATTCCGTGTCTGGGGGAGGCTGCTCAGCAGCCAGTGCTTACAGCACATCCCGAGTCAGAGCCTCGCTGCAGCCCGCAGCTGATGCTGGCTGACATTAGCAGCATCTGAAATGACCAAATATTTGACTTGCCTGTTTCAGAGATGTCTCCTGACACCGGGAAGGGTGTTCTGGTCCCTGCTGAGGCTCAGGCAATTACTGCTGCCCGCCACTCTGTTTGACAGTAGTAGTGCGTGTTTACACTGATTAGATCTGTAATTGGGGTGGGCTTTTATCGTGTGCTTGCACAAGGACTAAGAAAAGTCACTCGGATCTGTAGGAAAGGTGAGTGTTATCCCCGCACAGAGGAGCTGGGACTGGAGTGTGATCTCTCAAGGTCACAGTGCCAGCTGATGGCAGTGACAAGCCCTTGGCACCCTCAGCTGTTCCTTTACATTCAACAAAACTTTCAGATCTTCCTTCAGAGACGTCTCTGGTCCCAAGTCATGGAGGCACAAGGGGAGTCAGATGTAAGGCCAAAACCTTGAATTTTGTGTGATTTAATGCAGACTTTATGCAGCACACTCACACCCTGTTACTTCTGTTCCTTACATCATCATCTTAATGAGCAAGGAGACTCAAATTCATTTGTACAGTACTTATGCATTTGTTTGTGGCATTCATGGAGAACTCTCAACTGGTAGAACAGGAGCAAAGTAAAAGTAACTGAGCTAAGAGCAGGCTTGGTGTAAATCACCGAGGGGCAGGGAATGCGCCAGGGTGTTCCTACATTGGGGTGTGCAGAAAGGTTCTCAGCACAAATAAGTATCAGTCTCTGCCTTGAGGAGAAAACACACAACTGCTGTGAAACTGAGCAGAACAGACTCCCCAGAGGTGGTACAAGTGGGGGAAGCTGCTGCATTGCCTGGAGTTCTGCCCTCCAGAAGTGGGCAGACAGCCTCTCATGTCTCCCCACAAAGCTGGCGTGATGAGTGTCCAGCAGAGGGAAAATAAGAATGGTTGTAGAGGGTGAGAATGAGGCAAATCAGAGAACTGGGGGCTTCAGCTGGAAGCCCCTGTGTTGAAGTGTCATCTGGTGATCAGGTGATGTGTAGCTGGTGCCCTGCTGCTGTAGGGAAGTTCATGGCAAAGACCCCTTCAGTGCTGAGCCGTGGCAGGAAGAGTCCCAAAAGACAAAATAACACCAGAGTGCCAAGGCAGGGAGGATGCACTTCCTGCTATTTCTCCTCTTACATCCTCTGCTGCTCCAGCAATTCTTGCTTTGCACACCTGGGAAGGAGCCCTCAGCACACATTAAATCTTAACAGGAATTCACAGCCCCTCCAGTGCCACCTGAAACTCCTGTGCTGTGCCTACAGCAGCCCGTGATAGATCCCCAGGCAGTGTGAACATAACCCCAGCCAGGTTCTGAGCAGCCTGGGAGCAGAGATTCAGTGCCTCTGACACCTCAACTGAGCTGTGCCTGATGAAAGGCCCTATTTCAGCTGATTTCTTCCTCCAGTGCCAGTCTCTGATGTGGAAAGCAGTGATCCTTTCCTGTCTGCCATAGTGAATTTTAGGGTGAGTTTTACCATTTTGGTCTGCCTGGGGTATTCGCTCCTGCTGGAGCCTTTTCTTTTAATGGGAGTAAAGTGTCTTGAGAAAGTAGTAGCTTTATAAAATGTGAGGAGTTCATTCCTCGTGCTGATGAGCTTGCACAGAGAGATGCCATCTGAAATCCTCTGGCTACAGCAGCACTGCTACCAGCGCCTCAGACAGCTCTGCTTCACCACATGCTTAAGGAGTGGGACTTCAGCTGTGCTTTGCTTGTTGCTACTTGACTTTTCAGTTGTTTCCAGGGGCTGGTACAGAAATGTTCCTGAAGGACTGGGTCAAGTGGCAGCATGTATTTTTGGAGAAGGTCACGGGTCCTGTGCCTGGTGCCCCACTGCAAAGGGCAGAGAGCCATCCAGTATCTGGGTGTATTTGTCTGAACTCCCTGGTGCTGCCCAGGCAGGGCAGGGCAGTGCAGCAGCAGGCTGTGGGCTCGGCTGCAGGGATGGAGCTCCTTTCCAGGCCAATTTGTGCTCCTCATTCCCTCCCTTAATTTACGACAGACTCTGTGGGTATTGAGCAGCACTGCAGCAAACCCACGTGCTCCAAGTTTCTTTCTTCCAAGAGCTCTTTCTTCCAAGGTGTTATCATGAGTGAAGGAACCCAGAAGTGTTGTGAGGAAGGGTCTTCTATACAAAGTGGGATTTAAAAATTGTTCCTGGACCCCGGTGGAGGGTCACTGGCAATGCCTGTTCCTGTGAGGGATTGGGAAGATGCACTTTTCCTTCCTTTTTAATGGAAGGCTCACTTTCCTGGAGACCTGGAACTCTCAGGTTGGGGCAAGGAGAGAGGCTGCTTCTTGCAAAACCTCTGCAGGTTCTTCCAGTTGGCTTTTCCCTGCAGAACTGGAGTGATCAGGAGTGCAGGGGGTGGGCAGCTCGTTGGCTCAGTCCTGTGCTGTGATGCACCAATGTATTAAAAACCCTCACCAGCTGCTGCCCATCCCCGCCTGACACGTGAACACAAGAATTCCCATGTGCTGGGAATCTTAATGTTTCCTTCTCCTACCTCTGTGCCTGGGCATAAATGTCCTTAAGATGTAATTTTTCCAGCTCAGCCTTCAGAATTTCTAATTATGCCGGGAGAGCTGAGCTGCAGTGGGGCTGCCATCCGGCTGCCCTTGTGCCTTTCCCCTGCTTCCCAGACAACTGAGCTTTTGAGAAGGGACAGCCCCTGCTGCTGAGGGAGGGAGAACTAAAATTTGGCAAATCTCAAAGAGTTTTCACTTGCGTCAATATTCTGCAGCAAATAACTTTGCACATTTGTAAACAGAGGGCAAACTTACCACATTTTAAGGGCTTTCTTGGGCTGAATTGGGAGTACTCTGCTGTTGTCTGACAGAACAAAATTCAGTGAGGGATGTGCTTATCGAAGATGCCTTTCACTTGGCTTAGCAGCAGAAATTGTGTTGAATCCTGTGGAAACAAAATAAGGTCCCTGCCCTAGAAAACTCACAGACAAGAGCTTGTTCAAGAAAAGAGTGGAAATGGCCTTGAACTGTGTGTTGACCTTGAGTTGTTGGTGAAATTTTTGGTTTTAAAATCTTGGAGGATTGTAACTGAGCATCACTCATAAGCCCTTTGCCTGGCTGGTTGGTACCGTTTGATGAAAGGGAGGGGAGTGCTGTGGAGAGCCATTGTCCACTCTGAAGGTCACTGGCAGACAGGGCAGGGCAGGGCAGGGAGGAGGGTGCTGGCTGAGCTGTGTTTGGCCCCTGTGGAGCTCCCAGGCCCTGGAATGTTTCCCCACAGCCCCATCTCCCAGGGGACACCCGAGTGTGCCTTCACTCAGTAATGAACACGCTGCTCTTGGCAGCACTCGCTGTGCCAATGCAGCGCCATGGCAGAGCAGGTGACTTCCCCTGTGTCCCTTGCAGGGTTTGCAGAGGTGTTTGACGCTCAGGGAGCACCCCCCGACCTGCTCGAGGCAAACAGGGCCCTCAAGGAAAGGTCCCTGAGGTGAAGGGCAGGAGACAGAGGGCACACGAGGCTTGGGAGCAGCCTGGACACGGAGCTGGGCGAGCTGGAGCAGCGGCTGCAGTCCTGGGGAGCCAGACCTGGGGCCGAACACCAGGGGATGCTCCTGGAGCCAGGGAAATGGGCTGCTCGGGGCAGAGGGGCTCTGCAGAGGGGCCGTGCCAGAGTGCTGGTGGCACAGGGAGGGTGGCACAGGAGCCTGGCTGCTCCTGGAGCTGCTGCTCCTCGGAGGCTCGGTCCTGCCTCAGGGAGCCGGTGTCCGGTTACCGAGCATCAGCTCCGTGTCTGGGGGAGAGGGGAGAGCAGGGAACACTCTGTGGTTTGCTGGCAAGTCACCCGCTCTTTGATGCACTGCAGCAAAAGCCCTGTCTGAAAACTCCTCGGCAAAAAGGACATTGCAGGGAAAGGGGAGGGGGGACGATGGACGCCCGGGACGCAAAGATGCTGCTGCAAGGGCTGTGACAGCCAAGCCTGGCCTGTGCTGCCTCCCCTGCAACCATTTAGTGATTGAGTTGGCCAAGCCCATTGCCTCGTGTCCGTGGGTGGGTGCAGTGTCCTTTCCCTGGATGTCCTTCAGGTGCAGGAGGGACAGGACCGCGTGCTGGTGCGTCCCCAGGGGCTCAGGGCAGCGATTCGGGGACCTGCCAGCGCGAGGGAGCAGCTCCAGGAGGTGCAGTGAACTTTGAGAAGCCACCACTGCAGCAGGCGCTCTGCAGTCGCCTCAGGCAGGCTGCTCCAGCCCCGGGGACACAAGGGACAGACGCGGCGCCTGGCGGAGCAGCAGGGCTGGCGGGAGGGAGCCTGAGGACCAAGGAGAAGCCTCCTGCTGATGCAGTGCAGGCGATCCTTGGCTCGGTGCTGCAGCATGTGCAGGGCACCCTGCCTGTCCTGCAGGGCACGAGTGAGATAAGGGCTGGTTCCTGCACCTTATCTACTGGGGTTGAAGCTCTTCCCTTTCAATGGCCCTTTCTGGCCCCCAGCTGATTCCCTGTTGCTGCAGATGAAGACTGCAACCTGCAGGCCACCCTGTCAGATCTGTTCTGCCCCTCTTGGGGCAATTACACCCGAAGTGACAACCCAGGGATGGGAGAAGATCCCCCTGGCCTCTGGTGCCACATCTGGGCAAGTGCAGGGCTGCTGGCCACAGTCTGCCAAGGATCACAGGAGGGCTCAGGAGGGTGGGCATCCCAGCTGGACCTCTTGGCAGCACAGCAGAGCAGAGTGTGTCCACCTTGCTCAGGAAGGAGTTGCAAGGGAGTGTGGTAGGGCTTTTTAACCTGGTGTTTCAAAGCAAACCTGTTATCTTAACTCCTTATACTACAGAAAAAATAGAGAGGGAGAGAAGGGGGACGCTTGCTGACGTTACCTGAGGTGCAGCTCCTTGTGGTGCCAGTGGCTCATACTTTGGCATTGGAGAAGCAAAGTTTGAGGAGCCCCTGGATGCAGAAAAGCCTCATAGTTCTGCTCCTGATGCTTGTTGTGTGCAGTGCCCCCTCAGTGGCCTCAAAGCTGCTTCTCCCCAGGCAGGAAGGGACAGGGAGTTCGGAGAAGGGTGGATTAGGAAAAGCATTTCTTTCCATGGCTGTCCTTTCAAGGAGAACCAAGGGCTTGCAGTGGCAGGAGAGGAAGTGTGCACAGGTGAGCAGTGGCAGTTTTCTGCTGGCCTTGCACCACCCCTGGCTGCAGTGCTGCTGCTCAGACTTCCCTCCCTAAGCACCTCTGCGTGTGAGGCACTGAACCTGACCCCTTTTCTTGGTGGAAGCTCTGTCGGTTCTGCAGATGTGAGCGTGGAACAAAGTAAAAACACCTGCAGTCTGCTGACAGCAAAAAGCCCAATTCTCTTAAACTGATCCACCAAAGAGACCCTTTGCTTCCAGCTCTCAGTCTGAGCTTCCCCCAGCTGTCACTGAAGGAGAGTGTCCCATCTGCACCCCCTGCCACCCCGGGTGCCTGCAGGGCCCTGGCTGGGGGGTGTCTCTCCAGCAGCCTGGAGGAGGCCAGGAGATGTCACTGCCAGGACAAGGTGTCCCCTCTGCCTGGCTCCCAGCAGAGGGAAGCAGCAGCTCACCAACCTGCAGCCCTGAGCTGCCCTGTGCTCCTCCAGCCTTGGTGTCACTGAAACAGCCAAACAAACCCCACAACACCTGCCCAGGTAAAGATTGATTTCTCTTGCTGCTGGACAGTAAGACTTTTGAGTAGCAGGGGATTGCTACCTGTAATTGCACCAGCTAATCCTACCTGCAAGCTCTGTCCTTCACCTCAGGTGCTATTCTTAGTTCAGTCCCTGCTGGATTCCTGACAGAGCAAACGCTGAGGCTTGGTCTGTGCCTTTGGATAGATTAGTAGGATGAGTGAATTGGGAAGGATCTTCCCTTTTATTCTCCATTGTGCAGGAGAATAATGGAGACCCTGCTTTTCTGAGGGAAATAAGTCCAGTGCTGATGGAAATGCTCAGAGAGTGGTGGGAGTGCAGATGGATGAACTTGGTGAACTGTAGCTGGCCCTAACTCAGCCCGAGGGAGCAAACGGAATGGCTGCACTTTCTGGTGACTCTGCTCTTATGACCTTAGCCCAAAAGTCTCTCTTTTCTCTTTTTGCCTCTTTTTGATCTGAAATTGGGTCTCCAGCTTGCTGCTCTCCATTTTTTCCACCAGCTAATTGGCAGGATCCCCGTGCCACCCAGGCCCTGCTCCTGTGGGTGAGTGTGACAGTGTGACCCTGGAGAGGAGGGACACAGTCCAGGAGGAGATCAGCAGCTGTTTAAGGGGTGTCTGCTTGCTGCAGGAGTGATGTGGCTGCCATGTCCTCAGCAGCATTTCCCTCCTGAGACTACAGGAATAGGTTTTTCCATTGCAGGAGAAAAGCAGAAAATATGTTTAAGTCCCTCTACTTTAGGCTTTTGCAGCCGAGTGGAACTCAGTGTGTCTCAGTCCCTCAGTCCTTTCTAACAGGGCAGCAGCAAGACGTGTCAGGTGTTGAGATGTACCTGCACCTGCCAGCTGAGCCTTCCCAAGGAACACAAATCCTCCTCTTGCAACTGGTACATGTCTGAGCAGGACCAGACTCTCAGAGGGAGGAAGGCACTCGAGTGTGAGCAGCCTGATGTTTCACTGGGAGCACACTCAACTGCCTGGAACACCATCCCTCGCTCTGTGCTCGAGCTGGTCCAGATCCTTGTGCTGGCCCTTCTGTTTCCTGTTTCTGCACAAGGGGAAATGTTCATGGGCTGTTCTATCTGCAGTGTTTTGGGAAAGCTTTTGCCATGATCCTGGGGCTCCCTGATCCTGGTCACTTTGCTCCGTGTTTACACCTGTGCACCTGAAGAGACATTGTGCCCATCTCATAATCTGTGATTTGCCTCTGCAAAGTGTGTGTGCAGTCGTGCATGGCTGCAGCAGAGGTGCCAGAGGGATCTGCAGGGCAGCTGAGCAGAGCTGGACCTGCACCTGAGCTTTCCAGGCAGCGCGTTCCTGACAGCTCGTGTTCCTGGAGCAGCCTGAGGACTTCTCCTGTGCTGCTGCTCCAGTTCCAGCTGTAAATGTCCCTAGCCCCCAGGCCCTGTCCCCTCCTTGCTGTCAGCACAGCAGCAGGAGGCAGCTGCAGGGGGAGGTAATGACAGGTTCAGGCTGCAGCGGGGTGGATCGCTCTGGAGAGGGAACCAGGTGCCTTCGCCTCCCTCCACAGCCTGCATTTCTAACAGCGGGTGCTGGGGGGAGAGGGGGACCTTTCTGGGAGATGGGCTTCATGGACGGGCAGAGGAAATCCTCCAGAGCCTGTGGGGTGAGTTTGGGGTGTGTGCTCCAGCCCTGGGTCCTGCACTCAGGGAGTTCAGCTGCATGATGGATGCACCCCAGCTCCCAGCTCCCTTTCCCAGCTCCTGGAGCCTGTGAGCGGATTTCAGAGTTGGGGGTGACATCCCTTTGCCAGGAATCTTGCATCCCTCCTCCTCATATGAAACACCGCATTCAGCCCTGGCACAGTGTGTGGCACTTCAGCTGTGGCAGGAATCAATCCGGAGCTGTGGCAGGAACCTGTGCTGTGACAGGAATCAGGAGCTGTGGCAGGAATCAGGAGCCGTGTCAGGAATCCCGTGCTGTGACAGGAATCAGGAGCTGTGGCAGGAATCCCGTGCTGTGGCCGGAGTCGCTCCGTGTCCGTGTCCGTGTGCGTGTGCGTGTCCGTGTCCGTGTCCGTGTGCGTGTCCGTGTGCGTGTGCGTGTGCGTGTCCGTGTGCGTGTGCGTGTCCATGTCCGTGTCCGTGTCTGTGTGCGTGTCCATGTCCGTGTCCGTGTCCGTGTCCGCGTGCGTGTCCGTGTCCGTGTGCGTGTCCGTGTCCGTGTCCGTGTGCGTGTGCGTGTCCGTGTGCGTGTGCGTGTGCGTGTCCGTGTGCGTGTGCGTGTCCATGTCCGTGTGCGTGTCCGTGTCCGTGTGCGTGTGCGTGTGCGTGTCCGTGTCCGTGTCCGTGTCCATGTCCGTGTCCGTGTCCGTGTCCGTGTCCGTGTGCGTGTCCATGTCCGTGTCCGTGTCCGTGTCCGTGTCCGTGTCCGTGTGCGTGTCCATGTCCGTGTCCGTGTCCGTGTCCGTGTCCGTGTGCGTGTCCGTGTCCGTGTCCGTGTCCATGTCCGTGTCCGTGTCCGTGTCCGTGTCCGTGTCCGTGTGCGTGTCCGTGTCCGTGTCCGTGTCCGTGTCCGTGTCCGTGTGCGTGTCCGTGTCCGTGTCCGTGTCCGTGTCCGTGTCCGTGTCCGTGTCCGTGTCCATGTCCGTGTCCGTGTCGCCGCCGTCCCCGCGGGGCTGGCTCTGCCTCCGGCCGGGCAGGCTCAGGAAGAGCCTTCCCGGGGCTTGTCCGGGCTTGTCCGGGCCTGAGCCCGCCTCTGGCCGGGCCCGCGGGGGCTCTGGCTCCGTGTCTGCGGCAGCCCTGGAGCCCCGGGAGAGCCCCGGCGGAGGAGCCGAGCCCGGTGCGAGCCCCGAGCCCCGGTAAGCTCTGACCCCGGTACCTGCCCCGAGCCCCGGTGCCTGCCCCGAGCCCCGGTACCTTCCCCGAGCCCCGGTACCTGCCCTGTGCCCCGGTACCTTCCCCGAGCCCCGGTACCTGCCCCGAGCCCCGGTACCTGCCCTGTGCCCCGGTAAGTTCTGACCCCGGTACCTGCCCTGTGCCCCGGTAAGTTCTGACCCCGGTACCTGCCCTGTGCCCCGGTAAGTTCTGACCCCGGTACCTGCCCCGAGCCCCGGTAACTTCCCCGAGCCCCGGTACCTGCCCTGTGCCCCGGTAAGTTCTGACCCCGGTACCTGCCCCGAGCCCCGGTAAGCGCCGAGCCCCTGCTCGTCTGCCAAGTCGGGGTAAAGGATGTTTCCTTCTCTTTTCTCTCCCCTTCCTCTTCTGTCGCCCTTTTCCTTCAAGCCCCTCGTGCAGAAGCGCACACTGGATTTGGGGATGCTGCTCTGCTTTTGGGGGATCCCGGAAAGCTCGCACTGACCGTGTGGAGCTGGGCAGGCAGGGCTGGGGGCTGCGGAGCCTGGGAGTGGGGAGGGATCCCGAGGAGCTGCGTGAGACCAGGCACCTGGACTGGTGTGGAATTAGCCTCTCTGTGAGGCGTTGTCATGTCAAGTGTTTGCATGGGGAACACAAAGCTGGATGCTTAATTCTTCCTGAGGAGCTGGCAGCTGCTCCCCTCTCCTGCCACCCTTGGCACAAGCTGTCCTCTCCATCCTGTTTCCAGTGCTGCTACCTGGCTCAGTGTGTTGCCCCCAGTCCCCTTTGTGCTGAAAGGATAAACAACACAGCTCAAGTGCTCACATGGGGGAGGAAAGCTCTGTTTTGCCTTTATTCTGAAGACAGGCCCACCCTGCTTTCTATCTGATATAAAATGCATTCATTGTGAGCAGCCTACCTCTCATCTGTACAGTCAGTTTGATATTTTATTAGCTGTATATGTGCCAGGGTGTTTTGGAGTTTCCAAAAGCAGTCAGTTTTGTAGGCATGTCTGTGTTTCCTTGTATTTTGAAGGTAAACCACCAGTAATCTTCTAGGAACTGGTACAGATCATTTCTTAATGCAAATGGAGAGAAATTCATAACACATGAGCCATTGTTTTGTTTCCAAAGAGAGACTCAGCTGAAGGGGCTTATACAAGAGTGGGGATCTAATTCAGCTTTCAGTTTTATACATTTCTTTTTGTTTTCATTTGAATACATTGTGGGAGAAGTGACCAGGCATTCAACCTATGCCCAGCCTGCCTGGAGCAGCCTTCACCCTGAAAAAAGAATCCTGCACCCAGTGGACCAGAGAAGGCTTTGGTAAGAGAAAACAGAGTTTTAAAAACTGCATGCTACTGAAAATGGAGTTGGACTCTTTTCTGTGGAGCCTTCCTGCAGATGTTCCCCCTGGTGATGGAAGTCTGCTGCTGTACCCCCACGGGGGAAGCAGCTGAGGTGCAGGACTCTTTCCTTGTCTGCAGTATTGCACTGCACTCCTGGGGAGCTGATAAATGCATTAAATGCATCTCCCAGGGGTGATGGTCCTTTGTTAGGGAGGTGTAGCCAGGGTCAGGCTGGGAGGAAGATGTGGGAGCATCTGCGGGTAACAAAGGTAAAATTGGGTGGGTCTGGCCTTGGAAGAAAGGAGAGAGGCATGTCCAGGGGGTTCTCCAGAGATCCCTCAAAGTCCTGATAAAGGAGAAGGCTGAGCCTAACAAGTTAACAGAGGTGCTGTGGCAGTAAAATCTCTGCAGGCTGATCTGGGGGCCAGGTCAGGAACATCTTGACTTGGATAAACTTGTTTTTCCAGGCCCACCTCAGCTGTAACCCCCAGATCCCTGTTAGGGCTGACGAGCTGGAGCAGGGACGGGATGCTGAGAGCCCAGCCTGGCTCCTGAGCCCAGCCTGGCTCCTGAGCCCAGCCTGGCCTGCGCAGTGCTGGGTTAATGAGTCACGGCTCTCCCTGGCTGCAGCGGTCTGGACTCTGCCCAGGCTGTTCCGAGCTCCTGAATCAGCAGAATCCCTCAGCCTGCTGTCCTCAGGCTGTCCTGGCTCTGCAGAGCGGGGCTGGCAGGAGCAGGGGCAGCTTTGCCTGCAGGAGCATCCCTGCAGCCAGGCTGGCCTGGCCTGGCCTGGGCTGGGCTGGGCTGGGCTGGGCTGGGCTGGCAGCAGGCTCTGCTCACAGCCCAGAGCTGCAGGGTGCCATGTCTGCACCACAATTAACAGCTCTGGCAATTAACAGCTCTGCTCAGCTGCTGGTGGAGCTGGGAGCTGATGGGGTGGGCTCCTCAAAGACCTTCTCCAGAGGCAATATGGGCAGAGCTGGTGTCTATGGTGTCTGACAAGTGACCACAGAGCAGCTTTGGCAGAGCATTTTGGCTTCTGCTTAAACCTTTGGGCTCAGTCTGTGTGTTTTATCTAAGTTGGCTGAGATACAGGGAGGGAGTGGTGTAAAGGGAAGAGAACATGCACCAAGTCCATGCACTAAGGTGTGAAATACATTCTGGGTGGCACAAAGGTGCTCTTGTGGTCACTGAGGGCTGCTTTAAAAGCCTTACAGTCAGAGCTTAGGATGCTGCTGCTGGGCATCTCTGATCTCATTTGGGAGAGAAGAGGGTGGAAAAAGGTGATGAAAGTTCTGTTACTCGTTGTTACTGCAAGGGGAAGAACAGGAATTCCTAGAACGTGGAAAGCAAAGTGTGGAGTTTTTGTTCTCAGCCGCCTGTGGCTCAGGGCAAAGGTGTTGTCCCATTTCCAGCCTGGGCCCGGCCTGGGAGTGGTGGCAGTGCTGGGAGGAGCCACAGCCCCATCAGAGGGTGGAACTGCCCGGGTGTGCTGGGAGCTCAGGTGCCTGCACCTGCCCGAGCCTCCGCTCCTCTTCCCTGCCTCGGAGCAGGAGCATGGCATCACCTGGGAGCAGGAAGGGGGGGTCACCTGGGCCTCCAGATGGACCTCAGGGACTGCTCAGCTGGACCAGCTCGTGCCACAGCCCTGGAGGGAACTGGTAAATCGCTCTCCTCTCTGGGGAGTGTCCATTCATCTCTTAGGGGAACCTTGTGCCGTGTGGTTAATTAAAGAAAGGCCAACGGGAGTTGGTAACTGCTGTCTCATATTTGGGGAGTGAGGATGCTGTGGGGAGCTTGGAGGAGAGAGAGCACAGGGAGAATACAATAATAACAGGGCTCAATAAGCATTGCCAGGAGTCAAAGCCCAGAACCTTTTTCTGGATGATTTGGTGGGATATGGCAGGAGAAGGTGGGACAACACAGCACTGACCTGAGAGTAAGATCAGAGTGTAAAACTCCACTTGTTGACAGCAGGAGGAAGACACAATGCTGGGAATGAGCTGAAACAAATGTGCTTGGTTAAATGAAGCTCGTGGTATCACATATTTCTGTGCTGACAAAGTGATTGCTGCAGATCTTACCTGACAGGCCCTTTTACCTTTCCTGGAATGCAGAATTTCTGTAACAGGAGAGTTTTTCCACCTTCCACACCCCTCAGCTTGTTGTTTTACAGTGAGGATGTCTTCATAGGCTAATTCACTGTTACATGATCCACCAAACAGCTTTTTCCTGCTGCTTTCTCACCCCCACAGTGAGATTTAGCACGAGCTGGCATGCAGCCTCCTTCCCCAGCAGGCAGGGGGGAGTTGCTGTGATTTCTGCAGGCTGGGGCACCTCTCTCCAGGTGGGGCACCCCAGGAGTCAATAGGAAGTGAAACAGGTCATGTGTTATCTTTTCTCTAAAGAGAAAATGGCCATTTTGGGGCAAATGGAGCCCTTAAATGGAAAATTCAACAAATTGTGACCATGTAAACTTTGAGTGGCGCCTCTTTAAATTGTGCTTGTGAATTTATTTTTCTCCTTTCCTAAAGCACTAGGGATTCTTAGAGGTAGCAAGCAGCAGAGGGGAGCTAAAATGATTTGAAAAATTAATAGCAGGGTCGTTATCTTGCTGCAAAGATGTTGCCCAAAACATCTTTCCCTGGCCCTGTCATGCTTGGGTTTTAGTGGCTCAAAGGAAAGTTTTACAGTTCCCAAAACAGGAATTCTGCAGCCTTGTGTGTCCCCCGAGGAGGATGAAAGATGAAGCAGGATCTTCCTCTTCTGTACCAGGTTGTTTTGCTCTCCTGTGGCTGTGCTTGTCCCTGACCTGTTAATTGCCTTTGAGACAGTCGGGCTTGTGCTGGTGCTGATGGGAGATGTTGGGGGGATGATGAGGGCAGTGTTTGAGCAAGACAGCTCCTTCAGAGGGGGACGTGTTTGCAGGACAGGCGGGTACCGGGTGCTCTTCTCTTCTCGGGTCTTGGTCCCGGTGTTTGAGAACCGTTTGCTTTTTTCCTCAGGGTGAAAAGGTCACGGACAAGACGTGGTTGTTAATGACTTGGTGTCGCAGTGCCTGGTGGGTGTCGCTGCTCTCTGCTGTCCTGGCGGGTTGGATGGGCAGTCACAGCACCCTGTGTCACCTTTGTCTGCCCCCGGGTGTCAGAGCTGTCCCCACCACCTGCTCTGCCATCCTGGCCGGGGGACTCTGGCAAGAAACCCAACAGCTCTGTCTTTAATCTCTCTGTGTCTGCTGTACAAACATCTGCCCGTGCTGGGGAGAGCCAGGAGTGTGGGGCTTTGACATCTGCTCTCCAGCCCGAAGTGCTCACCCCTTTCTCTGCAGGACGCCAGGGTTTGCTAACTGGGTGTAAGAGGAAATGTAATTTCACTGTGAGCAAAGCAGGGTGAGAGCAAACAAGAGCCCAGAGTCTCAGCTCGCTCTGTCTTGCTGTCTAAACACCATCCAGATTCTGGAGCTTTTGGAATTTGAAACGTGGTGCATCGGGGCAGGGGGGATGGAGGTTTAAGTGTCTGGGAATCCACAGGTGTGGTGTGCCACTGAGGCCCTGGCAGGAGCCAGAGGCTGGGGGAAGGCACAGGGCTCCTCCTGGGCAGCACCTTTGCTCTCAGGTGTTGCACAAGAGGCCCTTGGGCAATCACTCACCTGCTCCCGAGGCTGTGGGGAGAGGGGTAACCCTTCCTGTGTCCTGCAGGTTGTCTTCTCACGTGGTCACGTGTTTCCAGGAGCTGAGGGCTGCAGGAATGCTGGATAAGCCCAGACCTTGTGCAGCCCGGGCTGTTGCAGTGTCTAACAGCAAAGTCCAGTGGACAGGTGAGCACTGGTGCCTCTCTCCTTTGTGTCCCCAGTGAATTCTCGTTCTGCCCAGCCTGTGTGCCCCCTCTGCAGTGCAGAGACCACACCACCAGTTTAAAGAGGTTTGTACCTTAAACTATTCAGCGTTCGGAAACACTTCATTGTTCCACTGCCTTGCCTGAATGGTGGTGTGGGAGACTTGGGAGCTCCTTGAGATAAATACTGATTACAGACAAGTCAGCTGTGTTTGTCTTGTTAATATTGCTAATTTTAGAGGCCCTAACCAAGATCTGGGGGTAAGGGACAGGACAACTGTTGATTTATGAGTTTGAGCCTCTTCTCCCGTGAAAGCTTTTTCTTCAGTACTGCTGCAGCTGCTTCCCTGACTCTTTGTTTGTCCCCAGGCTCTGACCCTCTGTGAGTGAGAAGAGAGGAGGATTTCAGCCCACCTGCCCCAGCTCCCCCCTTGTTTGATGCCAGCTGTGAGTGTTTCTTTGGCAGTGTCTTAGCTGGTTGTTGTGAGCAATAGTCAAGGAAGCAATCAGCAAGTATACTGCCCTAGAAGTGCTGCACATTGTTGGGCTTGCCTCACCCCTGCCCCTGCCCCCAGGCTGGGATGCTGCCCAGGGGTCTCTGAGGAGCTGCAGCTGATGGCAGGAGTGCCACGGGATGCCTGCTGTCCCTGCATCAGAGGAGAGGAAGAGCAGGAGGAGATGAGCACGCTGCTGCAAGTTTTGTTCTTTCTTTGTCCTTCCCGAATGCCTCTGGAGGGCTCTGTTGCACCCTTTCCCTGCAGCAGAGCTCTCCTTTTGCTGCCTTGCACTTTTTCTGTTCCAAATCACTTGTGTGAAACAACTGGAGTGAGGCTTCAGGGCAGCTGATGTGCATCGTGGCTTCCTTGCAGCCTGAGGCTCTCATGATCAGCTTTTCTGTCTCACCCGTGCTAAAACCAACAGCCTGTGGGCAGCCCTTTCCCTTGCACAGGCTGTTCGATTGGCACCCCAAAAATCCTGCCATGGTGCACTCCATACCTGGCTATTATAGACAAAGAGAATGTTAGGAAAATACCAGTGGAAGCTCCACGAAGATCACTGCAGGGGCAGGCTCTGCATTCTGTGTAAATGCCCTTTCCAGTGCCCTCTCCCAGAGTGCCACCCCTCCCTCCCTGCTGGAGTCTGGGCTGGTGGGTCTTATGATCAGGTCTTAAATGTAACTTTTGATGTTTGTTGGTGGCATGCTCTGTTTCATTATGGAATGTACAATATTAATATCTTTACTTTTCTCCACACAGCTGCAGCATGAAGGAATATCCCATATTAATCCCCTAATTTAAATTTGGAATTAATAACCATCGCAACACTTGGAGCATCCTTTAATCCATTGATTGCTGCTGGCTTGGTTCCAGCAGTGCCACTAATTACATTCTGCCTGCAAAAAAAATCCTCATTGCTGGTGGCTTTTCTTCTGAGAGCTGCTGGCTGGAATTCTTGTGCCATCTCTGCAGCCTGAGACACTTTTTAATGCTAATGGGACTGTTTAAACTGACTGAGCAGCTCTGCTTGCTGGAGGAGAAGCCCCTGGGCTTGCTGAGGGGTGGGGGCTTGTGTGGGGTACAGACTGTCTGCTCTGGGGATGGGACAGGACAGACTCAATCCCGGGCTCAGCCTCACCCAGCAGCTTTTTCCAGGGTCGTGTTTGTTCCTCCATCCCCACCTGGGCCTGCCAACAGCTGAAGGTTTGCTGCTCCAGGAGCTGCCCCTTGTGTTGGTCTGGTAAAAGGGCGCTTCCAGAGGACTGGGAATAAATTAAAATACCTTTAATTCAACTTGTTTTCAGTTAGTGGATCCAGAGGACGTGGAATAAGCTAAAACTAGCTTTAATTCCCTCATTTTCAGTTACTGTGATGGCATGAGGGTGCCTTGGGTGGTGCTGCCCCCACGCTGGCTTGTGCTGTGTGACACATCTGGCTCCTGGAGGAGAGTGTTGGAATTCAGGGTGGGTGGAATGTCTGCTCCTCTTTAACTGCCTGCCTGCCCTGCTGCTCCTTTTTCTTGGTAGACACTCAGGGAAAGTATTTCCTTGTGGGGTTTTACTTGAGTCTGCTGAATCTCCTTGAAGAAAGGTGTCTGGAGGGGGGCAGCTGCTGAGAGATGGCTCTGAGGGCTCTGAGTGATCATTTCTGGAATTTTCTGAGCAGCCCTGGATGTCTCTCAGCAGTGCTGTATCAAAAGCTGTTGGTATTAGTGCCTGTCCAAAATGGAAGAGAAGGGGTTAATGAACTCAAGGATTAGGTCCTTAATCTGTGCCAGGAGTGCAAGAAGTGTAGACTTTTTTTTTTTTTTTTTTTTTTGTCACATGCTAGAAAAAGCCACAAAGGACAAGCATGAGGGCTTTCTCCTCTCTCGGGAGCCTTCTCTTAACCATGCTCCCCTGGCTTTCCTTTCAGCCCACGCAGTGACCCCGAGGATCAGGTGCTGACTTGGGAAAATGCTCCCATTCTCCTGGAAATGAAGAGCCCAGGTGCTGGTAAAACTCTTGGCTGGCTTTCTTTCTGAATTGTGCTCCAATTCCGGAGTCAGGTCTCTGTTTCAGGTTTGTTCCCTCCTGCCTGGGGTCTCACACAAACCCTGCGTGCTGAGGGTCTGTGGGAAATGGATTTCTGGAGAATTCCCTGTGCCAGGGAGGGTTGTGCAGGATGCATTTCATTCTGGATTCCTCTGAGAAGGGTGGGACTTGTGTGTCTCAGCTGTTCTTAGCCCTGAGGAGCTAAGGAGTGTAAGAGGCAGTTGTCCTGGCTTCCTTGGCTGGAATCAGCTGTGTGGTGTTTGAGAACTCAGACATTGAGGGGTTCTGGTTATTGCAGTGCTCATCTGCTTTTTAACTTTTTTTTTTTTTAACGGGTTCAATGAAACTGGACTCACCTCCTTTTCCAGGCTCCCACCTGAAAGTACTGCTGAGCTGAGGGAGTGATGCAGGTACAGAAAAAGGTGACCAAGGCCCCTTGGCTGCTGTTAGAGGCTCCTGCCTCTGTCAGAGGCGGGGAGGAGCTGGTGATGGGAGAGCAAGAATCCCTGTGCCTGGGCCAGCAGTGACCTCTTGTGGGTGCTGGGCTGCTGGGGACACTGGCTGTGCTGGCACTGGGGTCAGGGTGTTGATCCATCCCTGCCTTCAGGTGAGAGGGGGGAAGGCAGCTCGGGCTCTCTTGGCTCAGCTGTCAGGAACAAAATAAACGGTGCAGAGGCTGGGATGTGAGGCAGTGGTAATGGCTCAGGAAAAGCCCGGGCTCTCCTCCCTGGCCAGCCCAGAGCTGGCTTTGAGCATTTCAGGGCAGTAAAACAGAGCCAGAGCAGAACTTCTGCTGATGTGCTTCTCCCATGGAGTGTCTTCATCTCTGATGAAAGTGTCTCGCTGGTGTGGCACTAGATCCAGGAGAGCAGCAGGCCCTGTGAAGGCACTGTCTGTGATATGCAGAGGTGCTGTGGGGTCTCAGCTCCTAATCTTCACTTAAAAGCCCCAAGGCACATGACCACGTTCCCAGTTAATGGAGAGCTGTGCCTCAGCCCAGCTTCCTACCCAGCTGCAAAGGCAAAGTAAAAACTTCTTCTTGAAGCCATGAAAAAAAATAATTTGAAGGTTATATCAGTACCTTCTGTCTCACAGTGGAGGTAAATTTATGTAGTTACAGCTCACCCAGTGCTTTATAAGATGCAGAGTGCAGCCTGTGTGTCAGAAAGCTCTTTTAGTAGTTGGTGGGGTGAATTCCAGTCATTAAAAAAGATTTTCTGTGTCTTTTCACCAAATACCATGTTGCTTTATCTCCCTATGCTGTAAAAAGCATCTGAAGGTGAAATTCTGAAAGGAGAATTTTCATTGTTGCATTGCTATATGACAAGCCACTTCTTTAGACTTTTGTTCCTGAGCTATAGACAATGCTGCCTTTGAATTGAGATGTGTCTTTGGGCACTCTCCAAATATTCCTGTTCTCTGGGCAGCTGCAGATTCCTTGGGGCTGGAGGAGGAACAGACAGCTGCTCCCCTGCCCTGCAGTGAGGAGGAGACAACATCAGGTGACAGGAATGCCACAGGGATGCTGAGAGTCTTGCACGTGGAGGTGCTGAGAAAGGGGAAGGTGATGGGAATCTTCAGTAAGAATTCTTTGCCTTTTGTCGCTCAGTTTTGAAGCACAAACTCTGAGAATGGCCTGCTGTTGAGTGGTGACTTCTGTGTGCAAACTTCCCATACCCCTATTTTAGAAAACAGTGAGAGACCCGGCAGAAAATCCTCTGCCTGTCCTGTTTCTGATTGTTGAGGCAAAGATCCATTTCTCTGGTTTTTATTTCAACAATTTATGATGACCTGAGGAGCCTTTTTTTTAGAACTGAGGGGAAAGGAATATCAGAATCACAGCCACAAGTCAGTGGAAATGCAAGTTCTGGATTTGTCTTGGTTCCCTATCTGGCAAGACTTAATTAAGCTGTGTTGTGGAGCCACATCCATCACCCAAAATAAAAGCAGCTCTCACCGGGCAGGGTGTTTGCTGACGTGGTTTGTCTGGATGTCTGTGGTAGGTGGGGCTTGTTATAAAAGTGGGGAAAAGGGAAACCAGGGAACAAGGAGGAAGCCAAGAATGTGTAAGAGCAACAACTGGGAATGCAGCCTTGACAAAACTTTGTCTCGTGGGGTTTTTTTGAGGGGTCAGATGGTATCAGATTGTGTGGGGGGCACATGGAAGTTGCTGCAGCTTCCTTTTTCCTATAAAGAACATGCAGGAGGCATCACGCTCCAAAATAAATTCCAAAAAAAGTAAAGGCTGCTTGACTTAAGTTTAACCGAGTGGCAATTAAGGTACCTTGAAAGAAGATCTTGTTCCCAAAGGCAGCAGCTTGTGTATAAATCTGTGTCTAAATCCCGGTGGCTGTGGCTCAGCAGGGAGGGCTGTGTGCTGTCCTCGGGGAAGGAGGTGTCCATAGGGAAGGAAGGAGACAGCAGCAGCCCAGGGGTTTGTTCCTGTCTCGCTCCCTGCTGCCGCGCTGCTCCCGCCGGCCAGGGCGGCTTTTTTGATTGAAAGGAAAAAAAGGGGAAAAGGATTTTCCGGGCTGCGGGGCCGCGGTGGGTGCGCTCCGAGCGCCCCGGCGGGAGCGGCTCCCGGTCCCGGTCTTTGTCCCGGTCCTGGTCCCGGTCCCGGTGGGGATTCCCTCGGCAGCGAGGGGGCCGGGCCGGCCTCACATGACGGCGGGGGCGGGCCGGGCCCCGCCGCTCCCGGGGCTCTCCTGCGGCTGCTGCGCTGCCTTCCCGGCCGGTGCCGGGCTCCGGCCACTGCGGACAGAGCGCTCCGGCCACTGCGGACAGAGCGCTCCGGCCACTGCGGACAGAGCGCTCCGGCCACTGCGGACAGAGCGCTCCGGCCACTGCGGACAGAGCGCGCCCGTCCCGCGGGGCTGCATCGCTCTGTCCCCTCGCTTCTCTCCGCTGTCCCCCCGCTCCATCCCGCTGTCCCCCCGCTGTCCCCCCGCTCCATCCCGCTGTCCCCCCGCTGTCCCCCCGCTCCATCCCGCTGTCCCCCCGCTGTCCCCCCGCTCCATCCCCGCTGTCCCCCTGCTGTCCCCCACTCCATCCCGCTGTCCCCCCGCTGTCCCCCCGCTCCATCCCGCTGTCCCCCTGCTGTCCCCCTGCTGTCCCCCCGCTGTCCCCGCTGTCCCCGCTGTCCCCCCGCTGTCCCCCCGCTGTCCCCCCGCTGTCCCCCCGCTCCATCCCGCTGTCCCCCCGCTGTCCCCCTGCTGTCCCCCCGCTGTCCCCCCGCTGTCCCCCGCTCCATCCTGCTGTCTCCCCGCTGTCCCCCCGCTCCATCCTACTGTCTCCCCGCTGTCCCCCCGCTCCATCCTACTGTCTCCCCGCTGTCTCCCCCCTGTCCCCCCGCTGTCCCCCCGCTGTCCCCCCGCTGTCCCCGCTGTCCCCCCGCTCCATCCCGCTGTCCCCGCTGTCCCCCCGCTGTCCCCCCGCTGTCCCCGCTGTCCCCCCGCTGTCCCCCCGCTGTCCCCCCGCTGTCCCCCCGCTGTCCCCCCGCTGTCCCCCCGCTGTTCCCCCGCTGTCCCCCTGCTGTCCCCCCGCTGTCCCCCCGCTCCATCCCGCTGTCCCCCCGCTGTCCCCCGCTGTCCCCCCGCTCCATCCCGCTGTCCCCCCGCTGTCCCCGCTGTCCCCTGTCCCCCGGGCCATGCCCGCCCCGCTGCCCCCCACGCGGCTGTTGGCCGCGGAGCGCGGGGCCGTGCTGCTGTCGTGCGCGCTGTCCTGCGCGGGCTCCGCGCTGCTGCTCTGCACCCACGCGCAGTGGCCGGAGCTGCGGACGCGGCCGCGGCAGCTGCTGCTCCACCTGTCCCTGGCCGACCTGCTCTCGGCCCTCTCCTACTTCTACGGGGTGCTGCGGGACTTCGAGCGCACCTCGTGGGACTGCGTCCTGCAGGGCGCCCTGTCCACCTTCGCCAACACCAGCTCCTTCTTCTGGACCATGGCCATCGCCCTCTACCTGTACCTGACCATCGTCAGGGGCTCGCCCACGGGCACGGGCTTGCTCTGGGGCTTCCACGCCGTGAGGTGGGTGCTGTGTGCTGGGACCCCCAGGCACCCCCACCCTGCTCTGTGACGGAGCCTCGGGCGTCGCTTGAGTCTCTGCGCTTGCCTTCTCCTCTTCTTCCCCTCGGGCTCCTCTTGAACAGGGGTTCTGCTGTCTTTTAACTAACCGACCCTGCTTGTTCCCCCTTTCCCTTCCCAAGTGAAGAGTTGGAGACGTGGAAAAGTTGAAGTTTTTTTTGTTCAAGGTCACTTAGAAAAATCTCTGGCAAGTTCTAATGGCTGAAAATCCTGGCTTCTGCTTTCCCCGCAGTCTGCTCTGATGTTCTAGAAATAACAAAACAAACCTTGTGTCTGTGATACCTGCCTGCTGCTGCCCAAGCTTCCGTGTTTGGGATCTGTTTCCACAGGTCCCCAACTTCCCTGTCAGCCTGGTCTGTGGATCCTTCCCCTCTGCCCAGGCAGGTTGCTGTAATTCCATACTCACAGGAAAATGTTGCCCACAAGTGATGAAACTGCTAGAGCAGCACTCTGGAGGTTGTTGTGGCATGTTTGATTGTAAGCAAGACAAACCAGTCCACAGTGTAGCTTTATGTCTCAGTTTCTGCTATTTAGGGCACTGATTTTCCACATCATGTTCAGTAAAAGCTTTCATTATGCAATTGGAGCTTGTGGAATCATGTGCTACGTCCACGCCGAGCAAAGCAGTGATCCTTTAGTCCCCCGTGTTGCCAAGCTTTTGCAATAAATTATAAGAGGAGCGATCTGGTTTAAGAGGGGGGAAAAAAAGCCCTCAGGACAAGTAGAGGATTTTCTTTGGTTTCTTAGTCAAATATTTGACACCTTTTTGATTGGCAGATGATTGCAGTAGAGCTGAGTCCAGGTGAGGATGGACCAGAGGGACTTGGAGTGTCTTTGAACTTCAGCTCCTGCCCTGCTGGAATTGCTGCGTGGCAGCAGTGTGAGGAGCTGAGGGGGCTGCACGTGGCCCTGGGCACGCCAGGGTGGTGCTGAAGCTGGGACAAGAGGCACTGGAGGAGCATTTCTGTTATTCCATCTCCAGTAAACGGAGAGTTGCACTCTGAGAGCTGTGCTGAGGACAGGGTGCTGGTAAAGAGCCACGTGTTGCTTAATGGATATAAAATCCAAGTCTGACTCCTTCCTGGGCATTCTGGCTCCATCAGGCACATCAAAGAGCTCAGGCAAATCTGGCCCAGTTGTAATTTTCCCGCCTGCTAATTGCTTGTGTGGCTTTTGTCTGTGCTTCAGTTTCTCCATCTGGATTAATGCTCCTCAGCCTTGTCAGATACCAAGTGTGGAGTGAAACAGAGCCACTGAAACTGTGCTGGCTGCAATCTGTGCACTCCCTAAAAACTGTAAAAGTCCTGGGAGAGAGATTGCTCTGACCCCTGACACGGAGGGAGAGGTGCTCAGACTGAGCTGCTTCTGGGTGAATTTGTTCTGTTTATTTTTGGTTCTTTACAATAAAAATGAAATGCCATCTTCAGTCATTGCTATTGATCAGCACCATCTGCTCTATTTAAAGGCTGTTGAGCACCTGTGATCAGGTTCTGCTTTGTAAATGCCTCCTGTTCTGTGCAGAGCCAGTGTTCAAAGCTGCCTCTGATTTATGATGTGTCTGAAAAGCCAGAGACAACAAGTCAGGACGTGTTCTCTGCCCATCCCCTCGTGACACATCATCCTGCTTTCCTTCCCTGCACTTTTGTAGTTACCTGAGAAATGAAATTCTGGGCATAATGCTTGGAGATGGAGCTGACTAAATATATGTTGGAAGTCAGAGCCTGGAATTTTCCTGAGGGAAATGAGGATGTCACAGTGGATCAGACCCGTCGGACAGGTTTGTGCCACAGGGGTGCCTGTGGTAACACATCCACCAATTCTAGGCTGGAGAGCTGCAGCCTCTGCTTTGGTTTTAAACCTGTTGAGCTCGGATGAGCTTTGAAAACAAGCCCACAGCCAGCTTTGGAAACACTTACGTAGCTGCAAAATGTGAGTTCTGGCATCCAGCGTGCAAAGGGCCAGGCTGCCTCACTGCTTCTGAATTTCCAAGTGTCAGGTGTCATCTGGTTGGAAAACATCACCTTTGTTGTGAGAGAAGTTGATCCAAACTCGGGGTGAGGAATGGACCAGACAGAGCCCACCTTGGGATTGTTTCCTGCTTGGCTTTTGATACCAATTGCTGACAACATTTGAAGGGTTTCCATTTCATGATCAGGCTGTGCAGATCATTATAACCATAAATATACTTACTTTTAAAAAATCTATAACATATGCATGCTTATATACTAAAATATATGTTTTTTATATATATATACACACATTTATAACCATGCATATCTGTTCATGTCCATGGAGTGCCTGGGGTCCTCTCATGCACTACTGCACTGCTCATCTCACTCCTTCATGGGCTGCCTCCTGCAGGATTGAATTTGGGCAGATTTGGAGTTCTGGTTACAATGTGTGCTCAGAGCTCCTTCCTGGACCTGCCTGGGATATCCAGGAGCCTGATTTTTCCCTCCTTACAGAGTAAAAATTCCTGTCCCCAGAAGGAACTGCCTGCAGGATGGCTCCTTGTCTAACCTGTGCAGGCAGGTGACAGCAAAGCACCTGCCTGTGAGAGCCTCCGGGGGGGAAAAGCTGTGCAGCATAAATCAAAATGTGGTTATTGGGCAATCTGACCCCAGAAAACCAGGGCAAGTCGAGCTGAACACTGCTGGAGCTGAAGGGTGCTCACCTCGCCTTGTTTTGGTGTGGCTGTGCAAAGATCTGCTGGGTGGGATGATTTTTTTATTCCTAGATCACCAGGAGCTGTATTGGAGGAGTAAGTACTGCTGTGTCTGTGTTACAGGGTGGATTTCCAGCCTTTTTGCAGGAAGGAGGAGTCATCTTCCCTTCTCTCCCACAGTTTGCATCCAGGTGTGCTGTGGAGAGGCCCAGCCTACCAAATTGCTCCTTGGGGCTCAGAGGAATATTGCTGCTTCTCTGTTATCTTGGATCCTTTTGATTCCAGTCCTTACACACACCTTGGGTGATGATCTGTCCTGATTCTTCAGTTCCTCCACTCTCCTGGTTCACTAAAAGCATTGACATTTGGCAGCCCTCCTGAATCTCTCACTTTGGAGCTCTGAAGAGCAACTGAATCACCAGTCTCAGTTCTCCTTTCCAGCCTGCTGAAATGGAGCTGAACTTCACAGAAATGTCTGGTTCCTTCCTGGGTCCTCTCTAATTTCACTTTGTTGGTAATCCTTTTGCCTGGTGTTAGTGGTAAATATCCATCTGATCCCAGAAGGCTGTTCCAGTGAAGATTAATTCCTGTTAATGCAGCAGTTTTATTCTTCCTTTCACCAGTTATCTCCTGAAGGTTTTTAAGTCCCTTTCTCAGGGGTGAGTTCTTTCCCCCTGTGGCCTCTCTGTGCCTGTACTTACACTGTCCTGTCTGACATCCACACACCATAATTTGACCTGGTTTTATCGTCATTCTTTTGCAGTTTCAGCTCACTGATGAGATCATTATTTAGGCAAATTAGTTTCTTAATCCAGTTCCTTTTTCTTGCTGCCTTCATGCCTTTACATGGTTTCTTTAAGGAAGTGCCATTTCTCTTGAATTCTCTACCTTAGTGCTCAGTTCTTGCAGGAGTGCTGAGAATGGAATGTCTTTGCATTTGCAGTTGTTTTCTGAGAAATCACCCGTTTTACCAAAAGGACTCCTGAATTGTGTGGAAACTTTCATGGTGGTGGTGACGTTTGGGATGTTTTTAGAAGTCTGCTCTGATAACAGAGTGGGGAGGGCTTCCTGCAGCACAACTGTCCTTAAATAACAGCACTGGCTTGGAATAGCACTGCCTGTTCTGAGCTGAACCCTGAGACAAAATGTTCTAAACGGGCTGGAGAGTTGACCCTAAATTTTTCTACAGCCTTATATTTATATTTGTTTATTTTGTGAGTAGGTGAATCCAGACATTATTTAAGAGTAGGAAATGGGGCATTTTTGAAATCTAATATCATGGGATTATCTCTGGTTCTACAGTTGGGCTGTGGAGTTTCAGATAATCTGGTCAAGGCAACTGCTGTTTGCCCACCTGGTCTGGTGCCTGATTTTTGGGGGCAAGATCCTTTCCATGCTCCCTGCAGCTGCTCCAGGCTGTCAGTGGAAGGCTGTACGAGAGCAAGGCAGTCGTGGATTTGTTTCTGTGCACCTGGGGCGAGCAGGAGGGTTGTGCTGGAAGCCCAGCCCGAGCCCCTGCCCCTCTCTGCGGGGCGGCCGTGGGGAGGGCAGGTGACACCCTCAGCTGCAGGCAGGGCACTCTTGGGGTGGAATTTTTGTTTGGGCTGGTGGGATTTCTCTGTTCTTCCTCATGGTTTCTTGTGGGCAGCCCAAGCTGCTGAGTGACTTCATTCAAGTGTGTCATCACAGTTATTTTTCTTCTAAAGGCTTCCCTGTATTTGCCTCTGCCATCAAGTGAG
Organism: Vidua chalybeata; assembly: GCF_026979565.1. Taxonomy (NCBI): domain Eukaryota; kingdom Metazoa; phylum Chordata; class Aves; order Passeriformes; family Viduidae; genus Vidua; species Vidua chalybeata. The sequence continues at coordinate 7,471,268 of NC_071551.1, read as the reverse complement.
AAGCCAAAGTCACAGGTCCAAGTTATGTGGATGTGGCTCCTCTTTGCTTTCTTAGCTTTTTGCTGTTACTACCAGTACTTTTCCCTGGCTCTTTGTCCTTCAGAAACCATATTGTTGCTCCCAAAATACTGACTACATCTCCACTTAGAAGCAAAGCAAACAAACAAACCAGTGGCAGAATGAAGCTGTGGATTGCTTTGTGTGCAGAGTTTCACTTTGGAATCAGAAGGTGGGACTTGGCTGCTTGTGCTCCGAAAGCTCGGGATCAGCTGGCTGGGTCCTGCAGGAAAATCACATTTTACAATGCCCTGGCCTTGGCAAATCCTCCACCTCCCTGTGTCCAGGAGGGAGTGGAGAAGGGCAGGAGGTGGGATGGTCCTGCTGCCCTGGCTGCACCCTGAGCGTGCAGCACATCCCTGCACCTCTGCCCTCAGGGCTGGGCTCACACTCCCACCCTGGGTCCCAGGAGGTGGATTTGCAGTCCTGGATCATTCACTGCCCAGAGCCTGCTGGCCACTTGCCCTCACCTGGTGCAGCAGTGCTGCTGGTCTGGGATAAGTGCTGGAATCCTGCCTGGGGGAGAATCCCTGGGTCTGCCACCCATTTCCTGAGGTGTGGGGGGCTCAGCTGAGGGTGTTCCTGGCTTAACCCCATTCTCTGTGTCCCCCCTCAGCTGGGGTGTCCCCCTGGCCATCACGGTGGCCGCTGTGGCTCTGAAGAAGATCGGCTACGACGCCTCCAATGTTTCTGTGGGCTGGTGCTGGGTCAACCTGGATGCTGAGGATCGGCTGCTGTGGATGCTGCTGACAGGGAAGGTCTGGGAGATCCTGGCCTATGTCACCCTGCCAGTGCTCTACATCCTCATCAAGAAGCACATTAACAGAGCAGTGAGTATTTTGCTGGGTGATTCCACCCCCCCACGCTCTGCATTTCTTGCTCCTTGTTCAGGCAGGAGGTGCTTTGTGACACTGAAATGTCCCTGGGAGAAGCAGTGCCCTGATCCAGCAGCACCGTCACACAGTGACTGAGCACAAGCAGGATGCAAAAGCTCTTTGAAAACGAGCAGGGGTTGTGGGATGTTCATGAGAGAACTGCTACAGTAAGAATTGAAACAGAATGTGAAGGACAAATTCAGCTTTAATCAGATTTCTGCAGTTCCACTTGTACCAAGATTGGAATTCTCAAGCCTCAGTCCTTTTAGTGTCTCCAGTGATAGTTTGTGTTTGTGAATGTCATTTTGTACTGGCAGCTCAAAGCTCCATTTGGGAGTCCAGGCACTGGATGGCTCTGGGCACCATACAGGAGACTCCCTGTCCTAGCAGGGGTTGGAATTCAGAGCTTCAGTTGCTGCTGTTCCGTGTGAACTCACAGAATCCAGACATCTAGGACAGCATTTGCACAACAGACAAATCCAGATGAGAGTGGCAGAAGGAGCTGCACCCAGAGATTCCTTTTCTCTCTGAGCTGGGTTAGGGAAAAAAAGCCCCACGTGTGGGTAGACGTCCTTCTGGAAATTTCTGCCTCTGCTTGTGGTGCAGCTGTGGTGCTGGTGGGGATGAGCACAGCCCTGGTTAGGGCAGGATCCTGCAGATGATTTGGAAGAATCAGGCGATTTTCAGCAGCCCTGAGTGTCCAGGGAAGGGAAGGGAAGGGAAGGGAAGGGAAGGGAAGGGAAGGGAAGGGAAGGGAAGGGAAGGGAAGGGAAGGGAAGGGAAGGGAAGGGAAGGGAAGGGAAGGGAAGGGAAGGGAAGGGAAGGGAAGGGAAGGGGAGGGAAGGGGAGGGGAGGGGAGGGGAGGGGAGGGAAGGGGAGGGGAGGGAGGGAAGGGGAGGGAAGCAGAGCTGGGGAGGGTTTGCTGGTGCCTGTCAGCATCACCTGGCGTGCAGCAGGCAGGACACGATGTCCCAGCCCGGGCAGAGAGAGCAGCGTGACCTCCTGGAAACCTGAGCCGGGCTCCTGCCTCTGCCAGGGAATGCTGGGCACGCTGCTGTCCCTCCCCACTGCTGGGGGCACTGCTGGGGGCACTGCTGGGGGCAGCTGGCCCCGTTGTCCCCTCGGCTTTAGGGCAGCACAGGGAGCAGTGCCGCTGCTTGCCTTCAGCAGGAATGTTGGCGTTCCCAAAGGCAGAGTGTGGCTGCTGCTCTTCACTCCCCTCCTGAGGGACTCCTTTGCTCTGGGAAGGAGCCCTGGAGCTGTCCCATGTCTGCGGGCTCCTGCTCAGGCCCCCGTGCCCGTCCCTGTCCCCCCCTCCTGCAGCACGCCGCGCTCTCCGAGTATCGCCCCATCCTGCCCGGAGCCCCTGCCCTGCAGCCCCGCGCCAGCGTGGCAGACAAGAAGCTGATCCTCATCCCCGTCATCTTCATCTTCCTCCGCATCTGGAGCACGGTGCGCTTCGTCCTGACCCTCTGCGGCTCCCCCGCCGTGCAGAACTCCGTCCTGGTTGTCCTGCACGTGAGTGTTTGCCGGGAGCTGCATCCCGGGGGCCGCCTGGGCCGGGCAGGTCCGATTTGGTGCTCCCAGTACCTTTTCCTGGTGGGACGGAGCATTGCAAGAGCGCCTGCTGCCCTCAGGTGCTGCCTGGGCAGCAGCAGCGCTGCAGCAGAGACAGAAATGCAGCAGGAGCTGTTGCAGCAGCATCTAGCGGCTGCAGAGGAAAGCTGCACTGGCAGGGAAGGACGGGGTGACACCAAACACTGCGGGAATGTTGGGTGTCCGTCCCGCAGCAGGGGTCAGCCTGCGCCTGCCCTGCACACAGCAGCCCCCCGGTCTGCTTTTGGGTGCTTCTTGGGGAAAAAAACCAGCTCATTTTTCTCTGACCCGGTGCTTGCTGTTCTCTGGGCGTGCCTGTGGGAGCAGCCCTGGGTGAATCCTTTCCTGCCCTTGCAGGGAATTGGGAACACGTTCCAAGGAGGAGCCAACTGCATCATGTTCGTGCTGTGCACGCGGGTGGTGCGGGCCCGGCTGCTGGCCCTGCTCTGCTGTGGCCACTGTGGCGAGCTGGCCTGGGCTGGCCAGGGATCCCCCAGCTCCTGGCAGCGCCCGCAGCCCCACGGGGACAGGGACAGGGACAAGGACAAGGACAAGGACAAGGACAAGGACAAGGACAAGGACGTGCCTGGCCCCGGGCAGACGAAGCCGCTGCTCCCCAGCACCTGAGCTGGCCCTGGCTGCTGCTGATTCCTTCTCTCATGGTAAAATTCCAGAGTGAGCCTTTCCTCCTGTCTGTGCCCCTGCCTGTGCACCCATGGGAGGGCTGGGGGCAGGGACAGGGGGCAGGGACAGGGAGCAGTCACAGGGGACAGGGACAGGGAGCAGGGACAGGGAGCAGTCACAGGGGACAGGGACAAGGGGGCAGTCACAGGGGACAGGGACAGGGAGCAGTCACAGGGGACAGGGACAAGGGGGCAGTCACAGGGGACAGGGACAGGGAGCAGTCACAGGGGACAGGGGACAGGGACAGGGAGCAGTCACAGGGGACAGGGGACAGGGACAGGGAGCAGGGACAGGGAGCAGTCACAGGGGACAGGGGACAGGGACAGGGAGCAGTCACAGGGGACAGGGACAAGGGGGCAGTCACAGGGGACACGGACAGGGGGCACGGACAAGGGAGCAGGGACAGGGAGCAGTCACAGGGGACAGGGACAAGGGGGCAGTCACAGGGAGCAGTCACAGGGGGGTTCTGCTGCTGCTCTGGGGTTCCCTGTCTGACTCTGCAGCCCCATCACGCTCCCACGCCGTTTACAGAAGTGCCTGTGAAAGGAGGAACTGGGCTGCAGGGCTGTCTGGCCCACAGGAGCAGGCACCAGGCAGAGCTGAGGAGGAACTGGTGGCTCTTTTTAGTGTGAAGTGCCACGTGCACACACATTTTGTCAGCACTGCACAGATCAGATGTTTGGTGCCCCAAGTTCTCCCCACAAGGCGATGCCTCTGTGGGCAGAGGTGACGCCAGTTCTTTCCTGAAGCCTTGGCATTCACTTTATAATTATATTAGTATATTTAAACCCTAATGTGCCCAGGCTGTGTAAACACTCGTGAGCCCATTTCATGGGGCTGCAGAATGGCTCTGCTCTTCAGCCTCCCTGGAGCCTTTGAAAGGAAGATGGAAGCATCTTATCTGTGCCATAGATGACTTCAAGAGTTGTTTTTGCTCCTTTCAAAAGGCTTTTAGAAACTTCTGAAAGCTAAATAGCAACCTTGATAGCTCAACCTCTTGTGAGTCCCACAAGGCTTGGAAAGAGGAGATGTGTTAAACTTCTTGCAGAAAGGGTAGAAATGTTTAAATTTTATGAGACTTAGCATCGTGCTGTGTTCAGGTGTTTTTGGAGCCAGCCCTGAAGAGAGAAAGTAGAATTGTCACCAACTTGGCTTAAGGGAAGACAAAACAGCCGAAAAAACAACACCAAAAAAAAAAAAAAAAAAAAAAAAAAAAAAAAAAAAAAAAAAAATCAAAACAGATTCCATGTCCTCAGTTTGCCTTTTTCCATTACAGAAATGGAAAGAGCTTTGAGAAATGCTTTTGGAGGAATGGGCCAGGGTTGCATTTCCAGCTCCAGGGCTGTGACTGTCACACTGCACGCAGCTACAGGGTGGTGGCACAGCCCCACAGTGTGACTGTCACTGTTCCTGCAGGTGCAGGGTGGTGGCACAGCCCTGCAGTGACTGTCACTGTTCCTGCAGGTGCAGGGTGGTGGCACAGCCCCGCAGTGTGACTGTCACTGTTCCTGCAGGTGCAGGCTGGTGGCACAGCCCCACAGTGTGACTGTCACTGTTCCTGCAGGTGCAGGGTGGTGGCACAGCCCCACAGTGTGACTGTCACTGTTCCTGCAGGTGCAGGGTGGTGGCACAGCCCCACAGTGTGACTGTCACTGTTCCTGCAGGTGCAGGGTGGTGGCACAGCCCTGCAGTGACTGTCACTGTTCCTGCAGGTGCAGGGTGGTGGCACAGCCCCACAGAGGGAGCTGCAGCCCGGGGAAAGCGGCGCTGGAGAGGCTGAGCCCTGGACAGGTCCCGTTCCTCACTCACCCCGCAGCCTCTGCTCCTCAGCCGTGTCAGGATCCTCTGGAACAGACTGCACTCCAGTTTATCTCCGCTCCTTCCCTCTGCCTCTGCTGGGAATCTGAACATTATTTGGGGTCTCTCTTTTCTGCCTGCCGAGGCCAGTGCGTGGTGAGTTCTGAGCTGAACAAACCCCGGGGCCAGGAGAGCTCCAGGAGCTGCTGGAAGGACTGGCCTGGGCATGGCTTTCACTCGTGGTGTGGGAGCCCTCCCGGGGGCTCCAGCCTGGCTCTGTTCTTCACTTGAACAGGGACAAAATAATATTTATTTTGTGGTGCTGATGGATGGTGCCTCTGGATGTTTACCCCTCCGTGGTGTTTAGGGGCTGTCACCACTGGGGTTTGTGGTGCAGAGTGGGGTTCTCCTGAGGGAATCAGAGCCCTGCAGGCTCCCTCGGTGCTCAGGGATGTGGGGATGTGCCCCAGGCTCCAGCAGGGACAGCCCCTGCCAGCAGCAGGACAGTGCCTGGCTCAGAGCTCCCGGGCTTTGTCTGTGCCTTGGGCCTGCTGGGTCAGACTGGGGAGGGCTGGGGCTTTGTGTGCCATTTGGAGATAACGTTTTACCTCATTCACAGCTCCTCACTTGCTTTTTTAAAGTATTTTCTCCAACTTTTACAAAATAAAGCTCAGTTTCTTTACCAGGACATGCCCAGCATTGCATTTGTGCAGCACAAACAGGATCTCATCTGGCTCTTGGTCCCAGAGCCCCAGCTCTGCTGCTGTTCCCTGCAGAGTCCTTCCTACTGCTGGGGATCAGACTCAAATCTCCCTCTCCATGTCTGATTGGAAGCCATTTGGAAGCTGATAAATCAGGGTCTGTGTACAGCTTATTTTCAGGCAGACCATTAATTTCTGAAATCCTTGTCTCACCTAAAGTCCCGTTGTCGCTCCGGGGCCCAGAACACTGAATTAGCTTTGCCTGAACATGCAATTCCTTCCCAAAATGCAGGTGAGAAGGTGTCACTTGTGGATATATTCTGAGGGATGTCTCCTCAGGGTGGGCACCCTGCAGCAGGGCTGGCTGCCAGCTCCTGCTCAAACTTCACATTTTAGAGCTCACCACTGACATTCTCCAGCACATTTACTGTCCTGCAAACTTAGTTTGCCCTATTAATCATTTTTTCCCCCCAAAGATATCAGGGTATGATAGGATCCAGCCTTGAGCACAGATCATTAGGCTGAGGGTGGATAAATCCCTGCACACGTTCCCTGCAGGGGAACTCTTGCCATGAGCTGGGTGAGGGCAGGGGGGACACGGAGCAGACTGGAAGTCTCCAGGCACACATGCTCTGGGGTGAAGATGTAAAACTTGGGATGTGCTGCAGCTGAAATGGAAAACGTGCTTGTAAAATGCCTGTAAAATCAGCTCTTTGCTCGTTCCTGGCTCTGTCCTTTGCCAAGTCCAACAGCATCCCAGCTGCTGAAGATGTCACACCCCTGCAATTGCTTTGAAAATCCAAGCAGTTGATTTACCATCCTGTCTCCCTTCACCAACCTCTTCCAAGATCATCCCGGTGCCAATTACAACCACAGAGATGTTGTTGCCACGCTCCTGCTGTGTTTGGAAAGTATTCCAACTGTTCTGCTGCCATAAGCAAATATCTACTCTGATGAAGGGGTTTTGATGGCAAACATGTGTGTTCTCTTTGATTCCTGCATGTTTCAAGACTATTTCTTCAAGTTGAGGAACAGAGTTTAAAGACCATGATAGAGAATTCTCCTTCCCTGTATTTGCTGAGTGTCAGAGCAGCTGTTATTCTGCCAAGAGCTGCCAGAGGGTGATACTGCTTTTAAAGGACTGGAATTCCATGATGGAAATTTGTCCTCTTTGCAGTTTCCCCAACTCTGGGGCAGAATTTTCCCTCTTGGCTTAAGATCTGTAAGGGTGAGGACAGCAGGAGCTGCTGAGTGAGCTGTGGGCTGTGACACAGGAGCGTGATCCCCACCAGGACACCTGGGAACAGTGCCTTCAGGCTGTTCACTGAAAAGAAATGCAATAAAAGAGAAAAGCCAAGGAGTCTGGGGACTGAATTCCTCCACACTGAGAGCAACAGGGCTCTGCTCTTCCTCCTGCTTCAGGGCATGCTGCTTCCACGTGGAGGAGGAGATGCTGCAGCCAGCCAGCAGACACGTGGAGAAGAGGTGTTGCTCAAGAGATGCCTTCATTCTCAACTGGCTGATAAAAATAGACAGACCAATAAAGAGCAGGTTTTGTTCTAGTTTATGTGGCTGCTGGGGCCGCCTATGAACTTTGCATTTCTCTGATAAACTCTGGAGTTGTAGTGGATGATTAACCAGGTCCTGGGCTCCTGGAGCAATCCCATAACAGAGGAGGTTAACAGAGAGCCAGCAGCACGTGGTGCATGGAGAGGGAAAGGAACTCAGGTGCTCTGGAAGAGACACGGCCACAGCTCTGGGAGGATGAGCTCTGAGGAGTGCTGGAGTGCCTGAGCCAGCTGGTCCCTGCAAGGTAGGACAAGGAGCAGCATTTTGGCCACTTTGTCTGCAGGGGGATTAAGGGGCTTCAGCTGCACTGCTGTGGCTCGGGGCAAACACCCTCTGTTGCCAGGGCTGCTGCCCGTGTTCCCTGATGCCAGCACAGCCCCCGGGCAGTGCCTCTGGCTGTGCCACCCCCCGTGCCCAGCAGCTGCAGCTCCATGGACTCTCCTTGTCCGTATGTCCAGATATCGGGGGGAAATTGGCTCATTTTACCAACTTTGGTGAAAGTCTGCCTCTTCCCCTTGGAGAGACGAGCCTCTCACTGGGCAGCACCTCTGTTTGAGACAGGATCTGGTAAAAGAACATCTGGCACTGGCAACAGAGTTGGAAGAAAATGAAATTGCAGCCGTGGGAGAGACAGGCAGAGGGAAGGGGATGATGGATCACAGTGCCTTACCCTGTCTGACAGAGCCTGTCACTGATTGGAAGGGTTTGGGAGAGTCACAGAAGGGGTTTTGCTGTGCAGGGCGTTTCCATGCCCCCCGTGGCTGCCGTGACTGGAAGAAGCTGTGCTCAGCATCTGTGATTCACACACCGGCATGGAGCTGAAAGGAGGGAAGCAGGACAGCTCCCAGGGCGGCCAAGGTGCCAAGGGGGTGAGTGTGCTGCCTGCTTCCAGCCTGAGTGTCCCACAGGGATACAGGATAAACCCTCCTGTGGGTACCTGTAAAGAGAGGAAAGACCCTGATCTTTTGGGCTGAGATGTTTCTATTCTTGAGCCCAGTCTGTCTGCAGTGTAGTGTTGCACCAAGTGATTGTCTGCAGCTCTCCCACCCCATAATTTCTGTGGCACTTTCCCCCTCTGTGGCACTTTCCCCTTCTGTGGGACTTTCCCCTTCTGTGGGACTTTCCCCTTCTGTGGGACTTTCCCCTTCTGTGTGTGTTTTCTTTCCCATTTTCCAATCAGTTTTAGGCTGCAGATGCTTCTGGGTGGGGCTGCCTTTCACAGCAGTGTTTGGGGAGTCTTGCACAACGCACTGCTGGGGAGTGCCAGAGGTTTTCTTGAAAGTGCTGGATGTCAATAATTAACACCAGTGGCTCTTTTGAGCTCCTGGGATTTGGTTAATGAGAGCAAGGCAGCTGCTTTTCTTCACCAGTGAGAGAATGTCAGCAGTCTCCTCCCAGAAAACAGACCTGGAAGCCCGAGCTTCCTTCCAATGCTTCGGCTGAGATAGACCCGAATTTCCATCTCCTGTAACACCTTAAACTCTGCAGATCCCTGGAGCTGAGCTGCCAGAGATTCTGAGGAATAGAAGGAAGCACCAGCAGCTATTTGGACAAATGTTCAATTAGGGAAATGACAGAGCCCTCTGAGTGCTGGGACGGAAACCCTCGCAGACATTAAGGCCATTAAGGCTGGTAATGGTGGCAGCAAACGAGATGAAAATGAAAAATGACTTTATTGATGTAGCGGCAGCGAGATGCATTAGTGAGCTATAAAACCCAGCCAAACAAAACCCCAACAACCCAGCTCTGTCAACACAGCCCGGGGGCTGAAGGGCAGCTAAACTGTTGGGGAAAGAGAGTGGTTTTGGTTGTTTGTGACGCTGGGGAAGATGTGCCCACAACGGGGTGTTGATCCCGCTCCAGATGGCAATTCCCCTCCTCAGTTCTGGTGCAAAGTGCAGCTCTTGTACCCCACAGCCAAGCACTCTGGGGGTTGCCTGGATAAGTCCTAATTGGCTTCAGTGGCAATCAGTTAGATCCATAAATAGCCCTATCCCAAAGTACAGAGGAAGAAAAAACAAACAGGAAAGAGATGTTGCCACTTGATGCAAAAATCACTTCTTTTTAAAGCTTTCCTGTGCCAATATCCTGTGTTATTCCACTGCCCAATTTGCACATTGAAAAGGAATAATTGCATACAACCTCTTTCCCTGCAGGGTGGTGTTTTAAGAATGGTAACTTGAGAAAAAAATTAATCATCCAAATGATTCATCAATACCAGCAGAGCAGAGTGAATTACTCTAATGACTGTGGGCATATCAAGCAGAACAAAATGAGTTGTAATGGAAACAACCCATTGGGCTTCTACATGCAGCAAAATGAAGGCAAAAACACACAAAGCAAGACTTTGTGTATTTCTTTGTTTTTACTGAATGGTATTAATGCCTAAGAGCCAGACCCACTTCCAAGGTGGTGTTCATGGTTTTTTCTCTCCCTCTGCAGAAAATGACACTTCCCCTGGCCCTGGTAGCTCTGATTTCTGCCTTTGGATCTTCCTTCCAGTACGGCTACAACGTGTCTGTGATCAACTCTCCTGCCCCGGTGAGTGGCCCCAGCCTGGAGGGGGTTAGAGCAGAGCGAGGCAGATGTAAGATTCTGGAAATTAAATGTACTTTGTGGGTGCTTGTGGGCACGGGCTTGTCCTCTCTCTGTGCCCGGGACAGACGAGCTCTGGATGCCAGGCACATCCTGAAGGGCAGGACAGCCTGTAGGAACACAGGCTTCTCCATCCTTCTCCACGCCAGGCTTCTCCATCCCTCTCTTGCATTCATTTCCCAGTTCACCCATTCAGTTTTTTTCTCAGGACAGTTGTTTTATGGCAGAGCTTTATGGCAGCTGTTGTTATCTAACCCTCAGAGCACGAGAACCGTTCTCACTGTGCCAAATCTGCTTTGTGTTTCCTGCCAGTACATGCAAGACTTTTACAACAGAACCTACCTGGACAGGACTGGAGTGCCCATGGACAGAGGCTTCCAGACGCTGCTCTGGTCTCTCACTGTGTCCATGTTCCCTCTGGGTGGCCTCTTTGGGTCACTCATGGTGTGGCCTATGGTCAACAACTGTGGTCGGTAAGCGAGAGCCCAGTCTGAGCTCCTGCCCTCACTCTGGGAGCAGAGAGCATTTATCTCATGTCACTGCACCTTGCCCAGCCCTTCAGCAGCCTGAAATTCCCCCACACACCTGAGCCTAAAGCAGGTGGGATGAGGGGGAGCTGCTGGGCTCAGCCACAAGAGTTGTCTCCCCAGTGTGAAGGGATTTATGGGGTTCTGGTATGGCCAAGGATGTGGGCTGGCCACTGAGCCAGTGGGGAAAGAAAGTCCTGGGGTCTCAGATCAGGCCCAGCTTCTGCTGCTCAGGTTTCCTGAGAAACTTCACTTCTTTCTGGAAGCCTTCATTGCCTGCAGGAAAAATGTGGCAATTTCCATTTCCTCCTTGAGCAGTGTTTGGCATGATGATTAATTTGAGTTTTGGACAGCATGGCACACAGGGGATCTTTCTGCAACTTAGAAATGCCCAGCTGAATCTACCTCTTCTCCTGTTACTTTGCAGAAAGGGCACTTTGCTGATAAATAACCTCTTTTCCATCACTGCTGCAATCCTTATGGGAACCTCAGAGCTGGCAAAAACCTTTGAAGTAATCATCCTTTCCCGGGTTGTCATGGGAATATTTGCTGGTAAGTGGATGGTAAAGGGAGAGCAATAAATATTTCTTTGGCTGTGTAAAGGTGTTTTTATTCTCCCAACAGAAGCTCTCACAGGTATCACACTTTGGGATCTGCATGAGGAGGCTGTGCTTTAGCCTGGTGCAGAAGTACTAAAGATCTTGGGGAGATAATGGCCCTGGGACTGGAATTTAAGCTGCAGGGAGGAGATGTGTGTCTGTAAATGCAGCAATAAACATCTGCTGGGCACTGCAGCTCCAAACCTGCTGAGGATAATCTGTTTTCCCAGACAACTTAAAGCAGATAGTCTACTTCTTTTCTTTTTCACATAACCAGAATAATCCATCAAAAGCATTGCCAGATCCAATAATCCAGCCCTGGAACTGACTGTTCTTCCTGCAGGAGAAAAGAAATGTTAAAAGGGAGAGCAAAGGGCTCAGAGCCACTGGATTTCCTGCAGAGGTAGATGGAAGCCAAGGATATCTGTGTGTTCCTGGTGTGAGTGGCTGCATTGGAGCTGCAGGAACAGAACAGAACCATGCTGGGTGCCCCGAGCACAGCCAGGTCTAGAAGGGTCCTAAGAGCATTTAGGCTCAATTAATTGGCTTTGGGCTGGTGAGACTGGCACACTCCATGGTTTGTTAATGAGCTGGGGTAGCTTGTAAAAACAAATTTCCTGCCTCACCAATTGTAATTGCTGCATGTACAGATCAAGTTGCTTTCCTGAGCCAGTTTCTTGTTCTTCATTTTTTTTTTAATCCAATGGTTTTACTTTGGCTTTTGACTCCCTTAAAGCTGGCAGCTGCTCTCAGCACTGGAGCTTGGAATAAATGCCAAGGGTCTTGTTAAATGTGATCCCTCTTTGCAGTTATTTATAACCAACAAGCAAGTCCAGCCTGGCTGCCCTGGCTTGTCCTTCTCAGGCTGGCCTGGCCTGAACTGTGCCTGGGGAGGATCCCAGTGAGTGGCACCCTCTGGCACTGCTGGCACTTGTTTCTGTGCCTTTTTGGCCTTTTAGCTTTCAAAAATCAGCCTGATCACCTTTGTAACACCCGGCTCCTGAAGCCTAGGGACTCTAGAAATGTCAGGTAAGAGTTCCCCGTGGTCATTTGATTCCAGGAGTTTGGGAGCTGCCAGGATTTCCAGCGTAAGCACAGGAGCTGGCAGCTCGCTGGGGTCACTGTGGGCAGCCCTAGAATGTTCCTAAAAATAACCCGTGTCCCTGGTGCCCTTATTGGAGCATAAATACCTATTCCAGCAAGCCACCTGCAAGACATCACAGAGCAGCAAAGCTCTGAGCACAGCCTTAGTGAGCAGGGAAGTTTTAAAAGCCAACACAAAGTCATTTCCTTCCACTTTCACACCAGCATGTTTGGATACTGATTTGTCTTCTTGTTTGAGAGGAAGCAAAAACTTCCTCTCTTATACTTGGAGTTTGTTTCCAAACCTGAAGCAGCACAGTTTTTCTTTGTGTGCCTTGTGCTGTTCCTGGCAGAGCCTGCTGGGAGAAAGCTGCATTCAGGAGGGTGAACCCTGAACACTCAAACCAAGACACCCCCAAATCAGCTGCTGGCTCTGTAGGCACGGCAGGCTAATCCTGTCAGACTCCAAAAGTGCTTTGCTGCCCAGCAGCTGATAACCCAGACACTCAGAGCAGGAGGGTCTGAGTGTGAAGTTTCTGTGCATCCTGTGGTTCATCAGGAATCTCTTCTGTTGCACGTGGGAGATCAGCAGCTTGCTGGAGGCTGAGCTGCATGTCTAACACTGTTCTTTTAACTTCTAGGTCTGGCTTCCAATGTGGTTCCTATGTTCCTTGGAGAAATGTCCCCCAAAAACCTGAGAGGAGCTATTGGGGTGGTCCCACAGCTCTTCATCACCATTGGCATCCTTGCAGCTCAGATCCTTGGTCTCAGCAGCATCCTTGGGAATGCTGAAGGTGAGGCTCTGGCTCAGGATCTCTCTGTGGGCTCCCCAGGGGAGGATTTCTCTCTCTCAGCTGACGTGCTGTGACCTTGCTGCAGGGTGGCCTGTGCTGCTGGGGCTCACTGGGATCCCGTCCCTGATCCAGCTCCTGACATTGCCCTTTTTCCCCGAGAGTCCCAGATACCTGCTCATCCAAAAGGGCAACGAAGAGCAGGCACGGAGAGGTACAGTCCCCTTCTCCCATGGGAGGGCAGGTGGGACAGGGTGGATCTGCTGAGGGACACTGCTGACAGCACGAGGCTGGGAAATTCTCCACTGATGTGCTGCTGGAGGGTGGGATTCTCGGGGCACTGCTCCTTTCCCTTTCACCTGGGGTGTGTGGATCCCCAGGTGCCCAGCACGGAGCCACGGCTGCCCAGGGTCACACGCTGCTCTGTCCTGCTCTGAAGCAGGACAGCTCTCTGTAGACCTGGGGCTCGTAGCTCCCTGTGCTCTCCCCACCAGCTCTGCAGAGGCTGAGGGGCTGGGAGGACGTGGATGATGAGATACAAGAGATGTACCAGGAGAACCGGTCCGAGAAGGAGGAAGGGCAGTTCTCTGTGCTCAGCCTGTTCACCTTCAGGGGCCTGAGGTGGCAGCTCATCTCCATCATCGTCATGATGGCAGGCCAGCAGCTCTCGGGGGTCAATGGGGTGAGTGGGGAAGGCTGGGGGGTACAAACAAGGGCTGGAACTTCAGAGGGGTGACGGGGGCAGTGCTGGCACAGGACACACACCTGGGAGTGCCCCTTCACCCAGCACATGTCACACGGGGGTGGGTCAGCCCTGGCCAGCACCCCATCCACGGACAAGGTGCAGGGTCAGCTGCCCTGTTAATGATCACTGGAGCGTTTTTAGAGCAAAGTGCTTGTGCCCAGATCCAAACCAGCGTCTCCAGAAATGGACAAATCCTGTCCTCGGGCTTCTGTGCACCAGTGCTGGGATTTAAAGCAGCCAAAAGGGGGATGCCCATGTTCTGCCTCGGGCCTGTATTAACACAGCTGTGGTTCTGCTGCAGGTCTTCTACTACGCAGACAGAATCTTCGAGTCAGCAGGGGTGCACAGCAGCAGCATCCAGTATGTCACCGTGTCAATAGGTGCCATCAACGTCGTCATGACTCTGCTGGCTGTGAGTCTGTGCTGGGGCTCTCTGAGCTCTCACTTCCCTGCTCTCCCCTCGCCCTGTTTAAATCAGGTTGTGCTCATGGAATCCCACAGTCACACAGAGTGGTTTGGGTTGGGAGGGACCTTAAAGATCATCTCACCCCAAAAACTTTCCACTGGAGCGTTATTGGCACACACTGGGAGATGTTTTCCACTACAGATGCCCTGTGGTGTCCCTTGGACAAAAACATCTGCAACAGCTGCTGAGCCCCTGGTGTCTCCCCCTCTCCTGTCTCTTCCAGGTTTTCATTGTGGAATCCCTGGGGAGGAGGATCCTTCTCCTGGCTGGCTTTGTGCTGTGCTCTGCCTCCTGTGCAATCTTAACTCTGGCCCTCAATCTCCAGGTACGCATGAATGGCTCAGCTGCTCCCTCCCATGATTTCTGGGCTTTCCAGGGAACAGGCCATTGGAAAATTTTGGGGATGCTTCTACACCCTGGGGAGGAGGGGACAGCATGGAAGTCTGTGTACTTGCATATCTGCCTCAAAGAAAGGCTGTGATCCTGCTTGCCTGGATGCTCCTCCCAGGATGTCACGGTCCCAGTTCCTGCTGCATCCCTTTGGCAGCAAGGGCCACACCCAGGCTGTGCTTTCTGTGTCTCATTATGGCTCTGAAGGGTCACGCTGCCTTTGAATGCCTTCAGATCTTCCTGTGAGCAGTGCCTTAGTGTGCTGGTGATGTTCAGACAGGAAGCACCCCTAACCTGTGACTCAATCCTCGCAGGCCACTGTCCCCTGGATGTCCTACCTCAGCATAGTCTGTGTCATTGCCTACATCATTGGACACGCCGTCGGACCCAGTAAGTGCCCACAGCCCAGGTGCTGTCTTCAGTGTCCAACCAAAACCTTTGTGGAGCTCACCCAGGGAGGCTGAATTTCATCTCTGTGTGGCCATGCCCTGTGCAAGTCATTTAATTGCCCCGTTTTTTCCTTTAAATTTAATCCGTGTTTGATTTACTGGTAGTTGAAACCGCTGTCTGCCACTGAAATGAGCAGCCTGATTAGGGATTCAGAGTGAGGGGATTGCCTTTGGGGTTTCCTCACCTGCAGCTGCCTTGCAGGTCCCATTCCTGCTGTGATGATCACGGAGATGTTCCTGCAGTCGTCCCGACCCGCGGCGTTCATGGTGGGGGGCTCTGTGCACTGGCTGAGCAACTTCACCGTGGGGCTGGTGTTCCTCTACATGGAGGTAAGAACCCACCCCGGGGCAAAACCTGGGCTGCACATCGGCCTCTTCACCCTGTGTTCTTACAGAGAGCCTTTGAGGAGTGTAAATGCACTTGTTGGTTCCCAAAACCTGTGTGAGGGATTGCGTCAAGGGCAAGAGAATGATGCTCCTCAGCATTTTCTCATCACACCTGGCTGTTGCACAGGCTTTAAAAGAAAGCAGTTTGATTGCCAGGTCTTATCCTGAGCTCAGGAACTTGGAGAAGATGGTAAATTCCCCATCTTCCACTGCAGGATGTGCCTCGAGGGGACAATTTTAGGTTCTGAAATGTGGGTGCCTGGTTAAACTGCCCCCAGCAGCAGTGACCCATAAACTGCTGCAGTCCCTGACTTTAACCTGAGTTTCGTTTGAGTTACAGAGCAGACCCTCACCCTCCTTTCCCAGTAAGTTTCCAGTAAACCTGTGGTGGTGGTTTGAGAAGACAGAATCTAAAACCACCCCAACTTTGAGTTGTTCAGGTTAAAACATGAGCACCTCACCGTGGCTGTTTCCACAGCCAGTGCCGGGTGCAGCAGGGCCAGAGCAGGTAACTCCCAGCTGGAATGTTGCCCTGACCCCTGCTCTCTCCTGTCACTGCCCTAGGCAGGGCTGGGGCCCTACAGCTTCCTCATCTTCTGTGCCATCTGCGTCGCCACCATGCTTTACATCTTCTTCATTGTTCCTGAGACCAAGAATAAAACCTTCATGGAAATCAACAGGATCATGGCCAAGAGGAACAAAGTGGAGGTTCAGGAAAGCAAAGAGCTTAAAGATTCCTACCCCCTGAGCAGGCAGGAAGAGAAGAAATCGCTCTCCAGCAGTGAGATGTGACCCAGCTGTGTTTGGCCTGACAGGATCTGTTCAGCAGGAAAACAAATACAGGGATTCCTCCTTTGATGCTGATCTGACAAGCACAGAACTCTTAAGGCTGGAAAAGACATTTAAGATCAAATCCAACTGCAAACCTAATGCTGCCAAGTCCTCCTCTTGTTCCAAGGAAAAGGAAATGTCCTCAGCCAGCCCAGTTCTGTGACCAAGTAGCCAATGGCACGAGCTGATGTGTGTCCCTGGTGTCCTGGTGGCACATCCCGGGGGAAAAGGCAGCCCTTGGGCTGGGTGTGGGGCAGTCGTGTGCAAGGAGTGCACTAAACTCCTCTGAGGAACTGTCACTTGTGTGTTTGAGGGTCCAGTAAGGGAAAATTAAATTCAATTTGGTATAGCAGTGTGCTGCCCTCTGTTTTGAAAAAAGCAGAATTGTTGAGCAGCTTGGCATGGATTTTGTGTAGTAGATGGAGAATCCTTTACATGATTTACTTTAACCTTAGAAAATCAGTTTATATATACAATATACCTGTGCTCAAGTTTGTAGTATATGTGTTGAAAAAGGAGCTGTTTCTTTGCTCTGTCTCTACATCCACTATAGAAAAGAAGGCAAAGCTGTGCCACAGGCCAAGGCACAGGGATTGCACAGGACCTGTCCTGGGACCTGCCCTGCCAGAGCTCCACATCCACTCTCCTATGGGATACGACTGCAGGGGAAGGGGTGGTGAGTTGGTGGTGACAAACAGAAGGAGAGACAAGCAGGGAAGATGATGAGAAACTGAGATGGGGTGAGGGAGGGGAGAGAAATTTTATTTGAGAAAGCAGCTCCTTTGACCAGAGAGCACCTCTTTGGCATGAAAAAAAATCTGTGTGTGGGGATCTAAATCAACCCCCTGGGAGGGACGTAACAACCCAGGGTGCTGGATTGTGCCAGATTCTGCAGTTCATTGCTTTTATCTCACAGATGAAGGCTTGGTCTCTTGGAAAAGCACCCTGGAGCACCAGGAGGTGCACAGTGAGCCTTTACAAATCAGGAGGAGGAACAAGCAATCCACCCCAGTTTTTCTCAGTTTTCCCAAGAAGCAGTTCAGACTCTCTGGACGCCTTCAGAGGAGGCTGTGCTCACTGGCAGCTGGTGTCGGGCTGCAGAAGCACCCCCCCGAGGAGGGCCATGGGGGTTTGTCCCCAGGCTACGACGTCCCCCGTGGGCCGCCCTGCTTTGCACAGCGCCAGCGCCCGAACCTCCGTGGCGCTGAGGACTCGGCTCCACAGGTTCACCTGGCTCATCCAGCCCGCAAAGCCATTGGAGAAGGTGCCAAGCAGAGCGTCCCTGTCCTTGCCGAGGACCAGCGTCCCCCCAGCCCGGCTCACGTAGCCCTTCTGGACACTCTTTGCTTTGCCAGCTGCCCCGTTGAGCCAGAGGCTGGCCGTTCCCTCCGCGGAGGCCCAGGTCACGCAGTGGTGCAGCCAGCCCCGAGCCTCGTGCTGCAGGGGGAAGCTGAGGAAGTGGCCTCCTACCCACAGCCCCAGCTCTGTGCCCACGGTCACCACCAGCTCGTGGTCGCTCTCCCCAGTGGAGTAGGACAGGATGGTCTGGCTGCCGACGGGCTGGGCTCTGCTCCAGAAACACAGCGTGAAGGCTTGCAGAGACACAGCACGGAGGGGATGAACCTCCACAACGCTCTCAATGTTTTCCACGGGGAAGTAGAAAGCTGGAAAGGTGCTGGATTTTGTACCTGAAATAACCCAAAAGCCAGCAGTTACATTTCCTGTAAACAAGTCAAATTCTGGAGAGTAACACCCACAGAACTGGTAGGGCTGTGGAGTCTGAGTTACTGCTGTGTGTTGTGCCAGCAGGGAAGGGCTTTGGAATGATGAAAAGCTGAGTTCCCCCACACAAATGTTTGGGAAAATCATGGTTTCCCCTCCTTCCTCCTCTTTTCTCATGTTGTATAAAATAGAGGTGATGGTTATTTATCCTGGGGGAACTGAGCTGAGCATTTTTACTCTCTGTAAAAATGTGTTCCCGTGTGGCAGGAGAGAGCTGTAGCTGGCTTAGGGCTGGCCTTGATGATGGTGAAGGATTTCTATCAGCAGGCCCAGATATGGGACAGAATTCTACCTGTGTGTGCCTGTATTAAACCTGTCAATGATTTGGGCCACCAAGCTCAGCAGGGCTCTTCATCCTCACAAGGTGAGCTGGACTCAACCTGTGTTTCTTACCTGTGTGGCTCAGTCCATTCAGCAACTCTGTCTTCATGTCCTGGAGCTGCATCTGGATTTGATCCAGCCTGAGGGTGAATTCCTCTGGATGACACTGTGCTGGAGCAATCAGACAGCTGGATTTACAGAGGGCTGGGACCTGCACAAGCTGCATTTTCTAGCTGCAGCAAAAGCTGTGTTCCAACACGCAGCTCCTCTCCTCGGTGTGGCTGCCCAGCCAGAGCTGTTCCCACAGGCCCCATGCACCAGACACACCTGAGCTGGGGGTCCTGACGTGGTGCCAGGTAGCACCAGCTACCCTGGAGGTGTGACACTCAAAAGGCAGGGCTGGCACACCCCTTAAACAAGGGGTGCCAGCGGGGAGGCACACGGGACACCTCTGCCTGAGCAGGGACACTGCCCTCCCACACAGGGGATTCCAGCCCGTCCAGCTGCAAGGACTGGCAGTGTCCAGCTGCAAGGACTGGCAGTGTCACACCTTCCCCGCGGGTGTTTGTCCCCCCCCCGGGGCCCCTGGCCCTACCCTGGCCCCGCTGGGCTCGGAAGGAGGCCTCCACCACGCGGCCCTGCAGCGGCTGCGCGTGCCGGTAGTCGTTGCGCAGGGTGCGGTTGTGCCAGTCCAGCAGGGTGTTCTCCAGGAGCTGGACCTGGCACAGGGACAGGGACAAACACAGGGCACAGTGGCACGGGGACATCACTCAGGGCACGGGGACATCACACAGGGCACAGGGACATCACTCAGGGCACGGGGACATCACACAGGGCACGGGGACAGCAGCTCTGCCTGGAGCTGGAGTGCAGAATGGCACAGGGACATCACACAGGGCACGGGGACAGCAGCTCTGCCTGGAGCTGGAGTGCAGAATGGCACAGGGACATCACACAGGGCACGGGGACAGCAGCTCTGCCTGGAGCTGGAGTGCAGAATGGCACAGGGACATCACACAGGGCACAGGGACAGCAGCTCTGCCCAGACTTGCAGTGCAGAATGGCACAGGGACATCACACAGGGCACAGGGACATCACACAGGGCACGGGGACATCACACAGGGCATGGGGACATCACACAGGGCACAGGGACAGCAGCTCTGCCCAGACCCGCAGTGCAGAATGGCACAGGGACATCACACAGGGCACAAAGGCATGGGGATATCACACAGGGCACAGGGACAGCAGCTCTGCCCAGACCCGCAGTGCAGAATGGCACAGGGACATCACACAGGGCACAGGGACATCACACAGGGCACAGGGACAGCAGCTCTGCCCAGACCCGCAGTGCAGAATGGCACAGGGACATCACACAGGGCACAGGGACATCACACAGGGCACAGGGACATCACACAGGGCACAGGGACAGCAGCTCTGCCCCGAGCTGCAGTGCACATCCTGCAGCTCGGGATTGGCCTGAGGATCACACAGGAATCCTCAGGGTCTCTTGCTGAGCAGCAGCTGGGGAAGGAACAGGACTGAGGGCTCTTCTCAGCTAATTCACGATAAAGGCATTTTTGCCTGGGGGAGTTCTGAGCACCTGCCTGATGATAGCATGGATGGAGATTTTGCTGCTATTCTCTACCTTTCTCACTAGTGCCTTCCAGCCTTTCTCTGACAAAAACAGTATTTCTTTTTCAAAGAGAGCACACTGTGATCCTCCACTGCTGTGGTCTCAATTTTATCTTTTTCTTCTCCTGGAAGAAAATGTTTCTGATGCTTCTTTATTATTTATTAACTTAAAAGCATTACTTCCAGTGTGAGTCTAGACACAGAAAAACCCTGAAATACCTTCTAAAATCTGGCAATTATTCTGTAATTATTTTAATGTTATTTATGGTTCTTTTTTGGTTAGGTTTTTGTTTTTTTTTTTTTTCAGGGGGACTCTCTTGCAGTAGTTTTTGCCTTGTTAATTCTCACTGGTCTCTTCCTTTTTTATAGTGCTTCAGGGTGGCTGAGCTTAGCTGAGCAGAGAGTTTTGTTATCAGTCACCAGACCTCAGGTCACCTGCTACACAGCCTGACCCTGCTGCCATGCAGAACGGCAGGCACCTGTAAGTCCAGTTTTTCAGGAATCCACCCCAAAAGCTCTGTAGGAGAGGTGCCCTAAGAGCTCTTCTGTTCCCAAGATCCCTGGAGGACAGAAAGGGAAACGTTGAGAGGGAAGAGGAGCTGGTGAGAGGCAGCACTGACCTGAGTGTGTGACAGGACAATTGGGGAGTGGAAGATGGTCCAGATCACGCTCTCGGAGCACGGGGGGGTGGTCAGCGAGCCCTGGTACCTGTAGAAGTGGGAGAGGTCTTCTGGCAGCATGGCTTGGATGTCCAGAGAGCTGAGCGTGGTTGACTGACCTCCAAAGGAAGCAGAGATGGTATCAGACGTTAATGGGCAGGGAAGAGAGAGGTGGAAATGCTCTTGGAGCTGGGGTCAGCAAATCCCTCTGCCCAGAGCAGTGGCTCATCAGACTTTTTGTGGAACTGGGAGGAGATGGAGAGGCATGAAAGGCCCTTTCTGGTTTGTCAGTCAGACGTGTCTGGGGGTGCTCTCAGTGCTGCTCTCAGTGCTCTGCCAGTCCCTGGGGTGCTCCAGGAGGCATCAGGGGGTGTGCAGGCTGCAGGAAGCTGATACTTGGTGCTGCACAGACCTCCAGGAGTGCATTTATTGCTGCCCTGAGCACCTTCCCACGGCCCTGGGCTGGAGTTGTGCGGGGCTGAGGATGCTCTGCCAGCACAGCAGCAGGAAAATGTCTGTTCCCAGAGCCAGAGTGTGCACACAGGCTGGGAGCACATCAGGGACAGAGAAAGGCATCCCCAGGTCTTACCTGCAAACCTGATCCTTGCCAGTTTGGAAATGAATTCGCTGTAGTAGGTGTTCTCAAAGTGCCCATCCTAAACACAGCACAGACACCTGATCAAAAGGAGTGGCCTGCCAGTCCTTCTCACTGCTGAGCACTTGTGGTGGGGCTAATTCATCAAAGAAAACAAATACCACCACAGATCTCCTGATGGGCTGGACAATGGTCAGGTTTGTACAGCTTGGGCAGAATAGTGAACAGGATTCTTTTTTACTGCTTTTAAATCCACACTGAATCAAGAGTTCCCACTGGCAAAGCAGAGCAAGGCTCGGAGGCACAGCAGGGAAACCCCACCTGATATTCTTATAACACCACCTGATATTCTTATATATGGGATATATATATAGATATATATGTGGGAGATATAGATATAGATATAGATCTATATATATATAGATAGATATAAAATACTACTTATGGGGCAGTTTTCTGGGGCTCCCAGGGGGTATTGGCTGGAGCTGTGTGAAGTCCAGATGCCCAGGGGAAGCAGCACAGCCCCCTAAAGTGCCAGACCCCATCTCTGGGGACAGCTGAACAAACCGGGCTGCTGGTGTCTGAGGGAGGTTTTAGCTCAGGCAGTGCCCCCTGCCCCAGCCTGGGTCACACCTACCGTGTACAGGAAGGCCAGCACAGCCAGCCCCTGGGGCTTGTCTTTGGCTTCTTCAAAGCTGGAGTAGTTAGCAGAGTTGTAGTGCACAATGTGCAGCTGCCAGGAGAGAGATGGGGTCACTTAGCAGGAAGTGATGAACGGCTCCTGCGTGTTTAGAGGGGCACACTGAAGGGACAGTCACCACCCCAGTTCGTGCTGTTTGTGCCTCATAGCAGGCCAAAGGGACCTCTGGTTTAACAGAGGTGACTTTGTGGTGACTGTGGGGGAACAGCTCCACCTCTGAAGGACACGAGTGCTCTTACCATGGCTTTTCTTGGAGCCTTCTGTGCCAGCACTGTCAGGCTCAGCCCTCCCATTGCCCTGCTTTCCCCCTTGCCTCCCTGCAGGCCCTGTGGGATGCAGCCCCCCCTTTCCCAGTGAGAGCCCCAGAGCCCTCCCTGCAGCCCTGGGCCGCACGAACCTCGGCGAAGTAGCGCATCCCGTCGATGGTGTGCTCCGAGCCACTGGTCTCCAGGTCCAGCCCTCCCCAGTGCAGGTGCATCTGGACAGCTGTGTAGACACCTGGGAGCCCTCTGGAGATGTTCATGGTGGGTGGCAAATCGATCTGAACTGAAGAATGACAGGGCTGGAGGCAGCAGGGGGTGCAGCCTTGCCCATCCCCGTGGTGGTTCCACCTGGAAGGTGGCACCTCCTGGAAGGAGCAGGCACGGTCAGCACAGCACCCCGGTGTGGGAGGGAAAGCAGTGAACCTTAAAGCTGGGTGTGCTGGAAACCTTTCCTGGGCTCAGGCTGGTGCAGCACACCAGGCACAAGCAGGACTGGGCAGTCCCCAGCTGTGCCTGCAGAGCCCTTCTCCCCCTGAGAGCTCTGGCTCTGGCAGCAGGCACTAATGAAAGCTTCAATGCTCACTCTCACCCAGCACAGCACACCTGGCACAGGTCTGTTAGGCACCTCCTTTCCAAGGCAGGAAAGGGGAGTAGGAATCAGCACAGAGTGGCCTCATCTGTTATCACAATTCCCAGTGAGGCCCAGCCATTCTAGGAGCACCCTGTGGGTTTGAAAAGGCTGTGTCACTGCTGAAGGATTTGTGGAGACAAACCTCTTTTCTTCTCCTTGCCAAGGAGAAGTCACAAACCCTTTGTCTTCCTGCTAATTCAGTGCCAGAAATCATAGATTATGTTAATAAATCTAGGAGTGAAAGTGGAGAATTGCCTCATCTCAATGAAAGCCCCCAGCATGTTATAAAAACTAGCAACTATCCTTGCAAAATGCAACACAACATATTATTAATTAGTCATAGTTTGTGTTTCTGAGGAGTTTCTTTTGTTTGTGAACTGTTTATAGACAGACAAGACGAAAGCATGTTTCCTTTTAATATCCCAAAGGCTCTAGAGTGGGAGGGATAACATAATCTACCTTTTTCATAAGTTCCCTGCTGACTGCCTTCCATAATGAGGGTTATTTACTTCAAGTACCTCACCAGGGTTTCTACTTTCTACAAAACACAGCCAGGGATTTGTGTTGTGAGTTTGTAACAAGCTTAAGGCCCCTCTAAGATATTCTAGGCAAATATTTGCTGCAAGCACAAGGCAGGGAGCAGCCTGGCTTGCTTCTGCTTTCAGGCAGAGCGTGAGCGGGGAGCGACTGCTCCGAGCTGGCAGTGCCTCCCTCCTGCTCTGCCCCGGCTCTGCCAGGCGGTGGAGAATCAGCTGGGCTGAGCAGGGCGAGTGCAGCTGAGCCTTCCCCAGCACTCCTGCTTGGCCTCTGGCCATCGCTGCCCGCAGGGACAGCCAGCCTGGCTGCCCGGCTTGGCCCCTGGGCAGGCTCACTTAACGGGGCACACTGGAGGCCCCAGTTAAATCTGCTCCTGGAGGAGGATGCACACATAGATGATGTTTTAATTTTCCTTGTCCTCACTACCAGCTGGAGGAACAGCCCTCTTTAAAACAAAAAGAAAGCTTTTTGTTTTAATACAAAAAAAAAAAAAAAAAAAAAAAAAAAGGCTTTGTTAACCCCAGGCTGTCTGTGTGAACACTCCCACCACAGCAAACAGGCATTTTCAGGTGGGATTTAACCTGGTGCTAACAGACCTGCAGAAAAAATGAACCTGGTTTCCTTGGTGAGGCATTTGGGGTTTGGCTCTGAGAGTCTGTAAGGAGAGTCCTGCTGATAAATCCCTCTCCTGTCCCTTTCAGATGTGCTGAGTGCTTTCCCTGGGAGATTCTGCTGCCCTGTCCCATCTCACTGAAGCCAGTAGAAAAGCCCAGCCTGACTCACAGGAGCTGTGAATAGCGACAGTCGTTTGTCTTTGTGCTTTAGGAAACTGCCCTGCATCAGAAAATCATTGTTGGGAAGTTAACAAAAGAATGGGCAGATACACACATGCAGTCAAAAAAGCTAAACCTGCAAGAATTAATGTCTAGGCAGGCAGGGCAGAAGTGCTGACAGAGAGCTCCGGGCTGAACGCTGAGCTTGTGCGGGCCGCACAAAAGGAGGTACAATTTTCAGGAACACAGTCACAGCAGTCTTCCTCTGCTGGCACTTTGTCCCTCGGCGCTCCGCTGCCCTGCCCTCACACCGATTTCTCTCTCTTTGTTGCAGGCAGGAAGAAAGCTGCTGTGCAGGACTCAGGAGCCGAGAGCTTTATGTTCCCGACACCTTCCCAAAGCGCTCATCCTCTCTCCCCTGCAGCCATCAGAAAATTCTCTCATTGCTCATCTGTAGTCCGAAGGCGTTATCCCAACAGTACCAGCTGATGAATTATTTAGGCAATGAATTACAGATTGCAGCGGGGGAATCTGGGATCTCCTAAATTATAAGCATTGCCCGAAAGGGTGTAGCCAAAGGCCAGGGTTTTAACATGTGCTGTGCTTCAGTTTCCTTTCCTGAGCCCCAAAATACCAATCCTCTGGCTTGTGATCCTCCTCCGTGTTGTACTTAGGGTGACCTACATCCAACCAAACCTGGGAGGCAAAGGTTCCATTCCTGTCACTTCTGATTCATGCCCAGGCCAAAAGATGAATTTTCTGAATGCAGAGGAGTCAGTGTGCCCCAATTACCACTCACTGCTGCACTCCTGTTGTCTTGCAGCACATTAAAGGAAAGGATCAATCTGGAATTCTCCAGCTGCATTTTATCCCCTTTCCATGTCCAACAGAGAAAATGCCTTGCAGAAACCTAACTGCCTTTTATTTATTTGATTTATTTATGTATTTATTTGATTGATTGATTGATTGATTCTGATTTATTTATGTATTTCTGGAGAGCTTTCCTGGGTGACTGAGGAAAACAGCAAACCTAAGGGAGCAGAATGAAGCGAGACGGCAAAGTGAGGTGAGTTCAAAACACGGGCATTGTCTGGGAATGCATTTCCACAGCTGAAACAAAAGATCTGTTCCCGCAGTGCCCTGAGCCTTACCAGAGTGGCCGTTGTTGGTCATCCTGAGCTGGCCCTGCAGGGGCCCATCGTAGCCACCGAGCTCCAGCTGCAGCAGGGGGTTGTACCTCACCTTCCTCCTCTGGATGTCAATCGGGGATTGCTGCTTGCCAGCACAGTCTGGGAAGTGCTGTCCCCAGTGCTCTTCATCCAGCTCTCCTTCTCCTGGAGCGGGGGCAAGGCAGGTGACAGGGATGTGCTGTTAGTCAGCAGCCAGAGCACTGCCCTCCTTTGCCAGCGGGAAATGCCAATCTAATTATTGGAGCGCCAGGAGCTGCAGCCAGAACAGGTTGCTTTGCCTTCCCCAGAGTGAAAATGCACATTATTGTGTCTGCAGGACAACTGTGCTGCAAAGAAAGAAACCTGCATTGCAGCAGCGGCTCGGTGATCGCTGGGGGCTGAACCCCCACCAAAAGAGAAGCAGTGTTTACATGGAAATGGGGATTTAAATGGGTCCCAGCTGCCAGAGGTGTGGAATTGGCTTCTTAACCAGTGCGAGTGAATAGGATCAGGGCAATAGGCAGGAAGGCTCAGCTTGGGATCAGGAACTGACAGCAATTAGCTATTTTTAACTAGGGAGAGAGCAATTGCAATATTGCAAGTCTTCAACAATATCCTTTGTTGTAAGCCCACTGAAGATTATAAAAGGATTAACACTTCAGTGAGCTCTGCAAACAACCCCCTGACACAAATGAAATTTAGATAAAAATTCACCCAAAAAATTATAAATACCTAAATAAGTACTTCTTAGTGCTCTGTACTGCCTGGTATATAACAGTAAAATAAGAAGCAGGCAGTATTTAAAGCTCTTCCTTGCAGGATCATCCAAAGGGCAGCTTTTCTTCTAACACATTCTGAAGATTTCCCCCATTGTTTGAACCTCGTTGTGCTGCCAACCCTGACAACGTCTCCTAACCACACAAAGGAGTAAAAAGAGGTGACATTGAGGAGAATCACTTTCAAGACACTGAGGCATCAGTGGAGTGGAATAAATCAGCTGCTCTGTGATCTCTCACTAAGGGACAGCCAGGCTGCTCCTGCGGCACAGAAGGGAAGGGAGCCTGTGCAGCAGCAGCAGCCCCAAAGCAGCCCCGTTTTTACCTGTGTACGTCCAGGGCACCTCGTGGCAGTGGCTGAGGGCCACCAGGAGCAGGCGGAGCAGGAGCGCTGCCATCAGCATGTCTGTGTTGTACCTGCAGCACAGCCGAGGGAGGGACTGGTTAAAAACCCCTCAGAAACCCCAAATGCTGATTTTCTGCAGGCCTGGCCTTTCCAGCAGCCCTCCTGCCCTCCTCCTCACCCACCCGAGCAGCAGCAGCGAACAATGCCGTGCGGATCATCGGCTTGGCCAGTCAGCTCTGCTGGCCCTTTTGGCTAAGCTGTCCCCGCAGAGGGGACAGGTCCCCCCGATGGCCAGAGCTGATGGCCTCGGGTCGCTGTCTGACCCCTGCACAGCTCTGCCCACTCTTCCTGTCCATTCATTGCTCATGAATGGGTTGAAAAGCTTCTGGCTGCAAGTGTGGGTACAACAGAGCTTCGTAAGCAGAAATACCCAGCCCAGACCTCAGAGCTGCTTCCTTTACTCAGAGCGAGGACCAAGGCAAAGGCATTCAGAGGACTGGATTTCAAAAGTGCAGAGCATTCACAATCCTACTAGGAATCAAAACTGTAGACGCTTGGCTCCTCTGAAAATCGGAGACGGGGTTTAAAAGCACTCCACACCCCTAAGCCTCAGCATTCAAAGCATTTTGCTTTCAGCACCTTCCCTCATCACTGAAAATCCAGTTTTGAATGGGAGAGATTTGAAACCTTTGAAAAATTCAGAGCTCTCAAAAACTACTTGGACTTGAAAGGTGCAGGCACCATACAAGAGACTGAAACCCTGATGGCTTTTCAAAAAACGTGCAGGAATTCAAATAAAAACTAGCAGGTGACAGGTGTCTAAATGCTCTTGTGGACTTCTGTGTCTCTTCAGATACTCAATTTCCTCAAAAATGTGTCCCAAGCAAATACTTGTCTATGGTCCAGTAAAAGTCATTTGGCAGAACAGGGAACAGGCCCTGGATTCTCTCCCTGCCTTTTTGTATCCTGTCACCAGGCAAATGCCATTCCCTTTGAAAATCCTCCTCCTCCCCCAGGAATGACACACTGCTGGCAGCCCTTTCTTCCCAGCCTGGCCCCAGCTCCTGGACCCGGGGTTTCAAAACAAAAGAGGAGCAGAAATCTCCCCAGGAATGGAATTTTTACCTTCTATGGAAAAGAATTAGAGATTCCAACAAAAGCAGCATAGCTGGGCTGTTGGTTTTAGGTGACAGGCAGCAATATTAAGCACGAAGCGATAAAACTCAGATCAGTGAAATCTCAGCACTTCTGTTCCCAGTGTCCCTGCCACTTGTGATAAAATTGGCAATTATTTTCAGGAACAAGGTGATTTTCAGCCACTCAGCGAGGTGGCAGCAGCTGAGGTGAGTCTGGGGGTGAGGGTCAGGCTGTGCTGCACAGAAGGCAAGACCTGGCCTGGCAGTTTGGGGGGCAGTTTGGGGCAGTTTGGGGCAGTTTGGGTGGCAATTTGGGCAGGACAGGCCCCAGGATGCTGCAGCACAGGCAGTTTGCTCATTCTGTGATTCTATGAATAATAACAGCAATTGAACAGTAAGAGGCACAAGTGAGCTACAGGTGCCATGGGAGCTCAGGTTTCTGTGCTGAAGAACAGAAACAGGTATTTTATACTCAAAATCTTATTCTTTGCAAGTGAATTGTTAACATAAAACTGCCTTTCCTGGGTTGCTGGTTTGTGCAGTGCATATTTAATCTTTGGGAACTGCTGTAATATTGAGCTGATTAACCAAATGTGTTTTTTCCCTCTCTCCTCTGAAGAAGTCATTTATTCTGACAGTTGCACTGAACTGTGTAAGGACCAAACTAAGCAAACCTGCCCCGCAATGCACTTCTTAATCCTTGTGTATCCAGTTGTGTAAATAGGCTTTGAAATTTAGCTGAGGGTGAAATTTTGGGGGTTTATACCTCTTTGCACTTCAGGATTCCACAGAGCAGCACAGGAGGGTGTGAAGAAGAGTCAGGCACAGGGGGTCACCTCTGTGCTGGAGCACCTCTCCTGTCACCTGCAGGGGAGGGGAATGGATGTCACCCAGTGACAAGCTGCTTCCCTTGCCTGTGCTTTATTGATCAGCCAGCCCAGCCTGCACAAAGCACTTGAAATGAAGCCCATTCGGGAGTGTGCAGTGCCAGGAAACTGGAGATGACAGCAAATTCATTTTTAATGGAGCTTCTGCAACATCTGTGACATTTTGCTTGACATCAGCAGGGGCTGTGGGTGCTCAGCACACCCAAAAGCCACATCTGTGTTAGCTCAAATTCTTGTCTTTAAGGTCCCTTCTAACCCAAGCCATTCTGTGATTCTGTGAAGACACAGCAATCCGTGGAAAGGATTTACTAAGGGCACAAAGCATGAATTTGTTTTGGGGTTAGGACAGAACAATAATTTTAATTAAGTTCTTTAAATGTATTTGGATGCTGAGCTTCTAACTAGGAGCTGATGGCCTAGTTAGAAGCCTAGTTAGTTATGGAAGTCCTCCTGTGTAAAGTATTGTCCACGTCAACCAGTGGTTACTGGTTCTTGGAGCTTTTTTAGTGCATGTGGTATTAAACCTGGCTGGCCTGAGGCTTGTCTGGGTCAGCTCTTTTGCTACCTGGACATAATTTCTGGAGAGAAGAATGGACATAGTGCCTGGGAACTCCAGGCAGCACAGCAGCACCGTGCCTGAGGTGAGCTGGGGGTTCACAGGTGGAGACTGGAACAGGACTCATCTCTGCACCGAGATTCAGCCAGTGAGAAAATCTGATGTCCTGTGTGTCAGCCATGAATATTCTTGGCATGGTTTCTTTCCAGAGACAGGGAACTTTCACACAGACCTCAGCCCTCCCCCTCCTGCCTCAACTGCAGTAGGAAATAAGCCTTTTATCCCACATCGTTGGCTTCCATGCACTTCACTTTTATCTCTACAGTTTCCCCTGATTCTTTGCCATCTTTTAAATCCTGCTTCTCCCAGGCTATTCTCTCTGTCCTCGCTGGCCTAAAGCTCAGCTCAAGTCTGACATTCTGGTGGCCACATTAAAACCTTGATGTGGCATTGAAGTAGCTGGCTCAAACCTCAGTGCTCCTTTGACCCAGAACTTGAAAGGGTTAACTCCTCTGCCTCTGAATCAGCTGGAATTCCATCAGGGCTTGCAGTAAGAGCTGCATCACTGCCAGCCCAGCAAACATTTGACCAGGAGCAGGCTGTTTGAAGTGAGATGGACAGAGTGCCTTCAATCAGGCCATTCGGGTTTTTCTGAGTGAGTCTAAAACCTCTTCAAACAGAGCTCTCTCTGCTGAGGTTGTGCTGCATGAGTGAAGGCATCCAGAGCCTACACAAGTTTTATGAAAGGCAAAGATCAGCCAGTGCTGGCAGGCCCAGACCCATGAGGAAAGCTGACAATAGCTGTGCGGATTGAAACACGAGATTCTTTTATTCAACAATTCCTGTAATGTTTCTACATCTTATTTCCAAAACTGGCCCTCTTTTCTTTGATATTTTGCCCAGGTTCTTTTTTTTTTTCTTCTTCCCTTTTTGCCCCTGGTTTTCAAGTACATACAGAGATCACAGAGGCAGAAAAGCACTGGAATTCATTTCTCCAGTTCACACAATCCCTTTAGACCTCCTTCATCTTACACAATATTTTGATGTATTTAACTAAATTTAATCATGGAATCAGAATGGTTTGGCTTGGAAGGGACCTTAAAGAATATATCTAGTCCAACCCTCTGCCATGGGCAGGGACACCTTCCTACCTTCTTCTGATATAAATTCAGACACCTTTATGATTCTGCTGAAGCTTTGTGGAAGAAATGGGCTTTGAGGCAGTCAGAGACAGACACCAGAGATCTACACCAGTGCTCCTAAAGGCAGGATTTGCCCATTTAAAAGCAGAGAGGTTTCCTCTGCGAATTCCATTTCACGGTCTAACAGATCTCAGCATTAGCTACCTGCACTTCATTGTCAACCTAAATTTTCTTTTGCTCAGTTTCAGCCAATTACTCTTAGTTATAGCTGTAACCCTTGGATTATCTTAAAATAGTTTCCCTTTTTAATGTTCACATCACTTCTGGGGTGGTTATCACCTCGCTGCACCATGGGCAGGAGCAGCCCTTCACTGCCATTTCCCCAAGGTGGAGAAAAGGACAACGTGATGCTATAAAAAGGAGAGAACATGGCCAAATAATCCCTCTTCATTTTCATTTCCAGGAAATGTCATTACAGCCCTTGTAATGTCTCTTTAGGGCTGCTCTACAGACTTTGCTGAAAGGGGATTTCACATTCTGGATCTCTGCTTGAGACTTTGGAAAAAAGCAAAGCGTGAAGGCAGGATTAGGAAGGGAGAGGCCAAACTTGCCACTGCATTGTGTGTGAGGAGCACTGGAATGTGGTCTGAGTGTGGGGATCAAAGGAGCTGTGTGAGAGAGAGGAGGAAACCTTGGAGAAAGGTTTCCATCATCCCAGGGCTCTGAGCTGTGCACTGGGTGGGACAGAGAAGGAATAACTCGGTGAGAAGGCAGCCTGGCAGCATGTGCCAGTACCTGTTCATGGTGCAATTAGTGCTTTATAGCCACCTGCACTGCTCCCCTAAAAATGTTCAGTTTGCTCCTCATCTCCCAGTGTTATGGCAGGCAGGGGAAGCACAACTGCTGCTCCATCTCTGAAAATGGACATTAGCAGTGCACAAACAAAGGAGAAGACCCCAAGGCCCTTAACAAACAAACACAGTGCACAGAACAAGAAAAGGCTCTGGAAAGTGCTGCTGCTCATTGCTGGGTAAGCACTTTCCCTTTCTGCATTGTGTGTTGAGCAGCTGTGACATCCAGTGGCCAAACACAATACGGTTGGGTCTGGTACAGACCTCTTCATACGTGGTAACAATAACAGAGCCCTTCCACGGCACTTTTCATCTTCAAAAAGCTGTATAAGCAGGAATTCATTAACCCTGCACAGCTCACGGGGCAGAGCAATGCAGCGATCCCAAAAGTCCACATAGGAGGGGACAGCACTCTCCAAAGGCATGGCAATCAGCTCTCCAGGCACGTGGAGAACCTGCTGCAGGAGCAGAGTGCAGGACCTTCAGCCCCAAGGCAAGGAGCTGAGAGATAAGGGATCAGAAAGGTGCAGCTCATTCAGCACTCCATGAAGAGGCCACACCTGAGGGATGAGTTGTGCTTGTTTTCCCAAGAGCAAAAAAGTCCAAGGAAAAAGAGGGGAAAAGATGGGGAAAGGTGAGAGATCCCAGCAGGACCAGAGCTGCTTTGGAAGAGATCCTTTGTCAGAGGCCAGGCCTGAGGAAAAAGCTTCAGCAGAGATTTTCTGAAAACATCAGAGGACATTGCTGATAGATGTGGAAGGTAGGGAAGGCAGCACAGATTGGATTTGGATTAAGAGATGCAGTGGTGGAATGGAAGAAATGTGACTACAAGGAGATGCCACCCTGAACTTCCTTTCCAGCCCATGCAGCGAACCAGCCTTGAGATGCTGTGTTTTATGGGTATGTCTGGCACCAATGCAGACATGCCTGCTCCTCTTGATGATAAAAGCAGACCTCAATGAGATGCATTCAGAGATCCAAACTGGGGACAGATGCACCCAGTTTCAGTGACCAAGGGACCAGTCCCTGCTTTCCCAAGGTCATCAGTGCCCAGTGTTTGCTTGCTCAGCTCTGCAGTGTTTTTATTTCTGCAGGCAAGGTCATTGCAGGGACTTTCAGAAGGAGCAAAGTGCCCACAGTCCCTCCTCTCCCAGCAGCTCATCCCCACTGCACTCTGAGGAGCTAAAAGTGATGATGGGAGCTGAAAGTGTTTCCCATGAGAATGAGGTTGATATTTAAGGCAGGAAGACAACATGAAGGAAATTTAAATCCTACTGTCTGTGTTGTACCTGTTCCGTGGCAAGAGGATCCTGCTCGATAACTCTTGTGCTTTACATAAGTATTTTGCACCCATTAAGGAAACAAATGAGTTGCTATTGGACTACTCTTTTTTTTTTTTTTTTTTTTTTCAATTTATCATTCAAAAAAACCCCAATCCTAAACACCAAATACAATTTCTTCATGGCAAATCAATTCCTAGCTTGCTTTCCCCTTTATAGTGGAATACATTTCAAAGAGAGGGGGAAGGCCCTGCTCAGCAAGGAGCCTCAGACACTCTGTGAGAGGCAGAGCAGGACTTGCACTCTGGCCTCCATAAAGAGGATTACTGCATGGTTTCAGCATGGTTGCAACAAGCAGCTATGGCCTTTGGATCCACAGCTCCTGGCAATTAATATCCAGCTGGTTCAGAAGCTTTCAGTCTCCCTACAAATCACCGTATCAGATCATCAGCTCCTGGGAAATGTACTCTTTGGTATCAGCACCCTGATTCATGCATTGGTTCCCTTCCAAATGACCATTCCCCGTGCCCTGAAAATGGATGTGGTAGTTGTAAACGTAGGTTAGCATTTCCAGTAGTACAGAATATCCTGCCTGGTACCCGAGGGTCTCACACAGCCCTCGTGTGCTCAGGGAGGCTGATGATGGAGCCACACTGCATTTCACAGCTGCACACAGACCCACACTAACCAGCATGGACTAACCAGCCCTCCCCTAAAGCCCTGCAAGACAGGATAATGAAGACTGGAAGTTAAGAGCATTAAGAAAGCCATGAGGTCTGTCACCTCCAGCCATTTCACTATTCATGTGCCTAAAGGTGCCTCACTGCAGGGTGACGCTGTGAGACAAAGGCATGGCAGAAAATGGGATGAAAAGTGGGGGAGAAGGATGTAAAGTCAGAGGAGGTTCTGAATGCCTGGAAGAAAACATCTCGAACAGTCATTCCACAATCTAATAGATACCCAGAAAGAACATTAGTCAGACTCTGCCATTACCTTTCCAATGGATGTTCCTTAAAAACACCAGGATCTGCAGGGTGGATGAAGAGCAGAAATCTGAGTGACGGAGTGCTCACGTCTGCATCCAGTGGCTTCCCTCTGGAGGTCCCCGCTGGACTGAAGTGAGGTGCAAAGCCTGGCTCCCTGAGATGCAGAGCTGCCCTCCCAAAGGAACCTGCTGAGAACACGAACAGGCTGGCACTTGCTGAAGTGTCGGATGGAGCGGGTGAGGGAGGTGCCAGCGCAGCCACCCAGGCACATCTTCAGGTGTTCTGGGAGGCACTGGGGGGAAAGAGAAGTCCCTGAGCATGCAGGAAGTGCTTTCAAGGTGCTCTGAAAGCTCACGCCCTGGAATGTGCCCTGCGCTGCTAATGGTTATTAGCACTTGAATGCATCGCAAACAAGTTCTGATCTGCGGTGGTTCTGCTCTGCCCTGGCACCCTCAGCTGCCTGAACCAGTGATTTCACACTCTGCAGAGCTCAGAAGGCTCCTGCCGAGCTGCTCTAAACAGGGCAGGGAAAGGCTGGCCTGGCTGCCTTCTGGGTTCATCGGCGTGTTGCAAGCCACCAAAAAATTTACATTTATCACGCTTGCAATTTTACCTGTAAAGCACAAGGAGTGTGAGGCCTTGCACTGGAGGGATTTTGCTCCTGAGGGTCGTTCTCCATTTCTGGCTGGTGGATGCCTGTGAGCCAGGTCTGTGCTGGTGGTTTTTCCCCCCTGCTCCATCAGCAGTTCCTCTGCTGTGTGAGTGCTCCTGCGTGGGCTGTTGAAGGGGAACACTGGCTTTATGTGTCCCCAAACTCTCTGTCCCCATTAGCCATACAGGCCCCTTCCAAACCGTGAAATATTTAAAGAGTGTACTGAGTATTTGATAAACTGGTAACAAGCTTGGATTCCCGAAGAAACTCCTGCTTCCTAGAAACCTCATAGCCTTGGGGATGCTCTTTAAAGCAAGACAAAATGAAAAATCAGGCAGGATACACGACAGAGCTGCAGCACTTTTAACATCAGCTCTGAGTTTAATTTTAACATGTATGGCACAGTGCAAGTTTAAATCTGCTGATCCAGGAAAAAAAATTATACCAGCACCTGAACAGGGCTTGTGCTCAGGGATGCCTGAGCACTGCTGCCTGCAGCCCCAGCGTCCCCAGCTGTGCCTCCTCGGGGACACGGGGCCAGCGTGGCTCCTGGCACCCAGTCGCTGGCCAGGGGTCCTGCCGGGATGGGGGATGCAGGCTCTCAGCCCTCGGCTCATTGCCCGGGCTCCAGACGAGGAAATCTGCTTTGTGCTGCCTCTGTGCCCTCAAGGGAAGGAGGGCGAGGCAGGGGACAGGTCCTAAACTCCTCCTGACAAGTTCTGAGCTCTTTCTCACAAGGAGGGGTTTAGGCTGGTCTCCCACCGCCAGCTCTCCCTCACAGCTTTGGTTTGCTTGAATGGGAATAGGGCAAGAGCTCAGTGCTCCGGGCAGGGGGTTTGCTTTAAACCCCACTTCTGCCTCCCACCAGGCTAATTATGACCTTTCAGAAAACGTTTTGTCCCCAAAGAGCACCCTGCTGTATTCAACATCAGCCTTTGCTGGCTACTACAATATTTAATTTCCTCAGCCTCAGGCTTTCTTGTGCTCCATTTTCCTTAGCTCATTATAAGACTCGACACCTCTGTGTGATTTTCCTGCACGGCAATAAAGGCACTTTTACGAAGTGCAAAGATAGTGAAGCATCTCTAATCCAGCAGTTAACCAGCATAAAAATGCAGCTTTAGGATTTTCAGCATCCGGAATGTGTTTTTACAGGGAATGTTCCCCTCTGGTGCCCTCACACCAGGCAGGGTGAGGCTGCAGGATAAGCCAGCGCTGCCAAGGACGCAGCTATAAGGGGTACAATGTGCAGTTTTTGGGGGGGGCTGGCGCTTCAGAGAATTATCTACCTGTGACAGTTTAATTCCAAGGGCTTTCCCTGCCCAACGGTGCCTTATCTCAGCTGGGTACAACCCAGCAGCATTCCGACCTGACTCATGGCTGTGCAGGCACACGGATGTGCAGGGAAGGCACAAAGCCCACACACAGTGGGACACAGGGCACTGTCACAAAGCAGCCTGGCTGGCACAGGGCTTCTCCCTCTGGGGAGGCTGCTGTCCCAGCCCGGGGTCACAGCATTCCCGTGCAGTCCCTCGGGACGGTCAGTCCTGCAGACTTCCTTTGCTCTTTATTAGAATTTAAGCTTGTCCCGAGGGGATGTTCTCAGGAAGGAAAGAAAAATGTGCCCAGAAGGTACATCAGGCACAGGCTGGCAGGGCGAGGCAGGGCTGGAGCAGCACGAACTTCACTGATGTGTGAGCAGTAAAACCGCTTCGTTGGTGCAGTCAGGGTGAACTGGGCACTGCCACATCCTCACAGACAGAACACAGAATGCTTTGGCTTGCTGCGACCTTAAAGCTCGACCCATCCCAGCCCTGACACGGGCAGGGACACCTTCCACTATCCCAGAACAGAGAAGTTTGTGCTCCTGCTGGCACACTGGTGTGAGCTGTCACAGCCATCACCTTAGTGCTCCTTCTCCCCCCCTCCAGGAAGTGTGATGGTTATTCACTTCAAAATCTGAGTGGATATTTATTGCGTTTGTAATTAACCTTTTCCTGGAGCACACACATCCCTTCCAGCCTTCCTCCTTCCAGGTTTACTCGTTATTCCCACACCCCCTCAGGCTCCCTGGCACTACCCAGGCCCAGCCCTGCCGTCTCTCCTCATCAGGGAGATGCTCCAGACCCCAACTTTGTGGCCTCCACTGGATCCTCTCCAGTAGCTCCTTGCCTTTCTTGTGCTGAAGAGCCCAGAAGTGGACACGATTGTGAGGAAAGGCTGAGGGAACTGGGATTGTTCAGCCTGCAGAGCTCTGGGGCGGCCTGGTCACGGCCTTCCAGTGCCTGAGGGGAACTTAGAGATGGGGAGGGACTGCCTGCAAGGGCGAGTAGTGGCAGGACAAGGGGAATGGGTTCAAACTGACAGAGGGCAGGTTTAGACTGGAGATTAGGAAGAAATTCCCCGTGAGGGTGGTGAGGCTCTGGCACAGGGTGTCCATGGCACTCTGGATGGAGGATAACTCTGAAAGCATCCCAGGCCAGGATGGACGGGGTTTGGAGCGAGCTGGGGCAGTGGGAGCTGTGGCTGCCCGCGGCAGGGTTTTGGCACGGGCTGGTGTCCAGCGTCGCTCCCCAGCCAGAACATCCCCTCCCTCTGGCGTCCCTCACGCCGCGCCCGTCCCTCACGGCTCCCCCCGCGCTCCGCTCCACATGGTCCCGCCCGCTCCCCCCGCCCGCATGCGCCGCGCCGGCCCCGCCCCCTCGCGCGGGGATTTTCCACGAGGCCGCGGCCGGGCCGCACGTAGCGCACGCACGCGAGCCCGCCGCTGGCGCGAGGCGGCCGCAGCCAATCGGGGCGCGGCGGGGGACGGCGCTGGCCAATGGGCGCGGCCGGGGGGCGGGCCCTGCGCGCGAGGGCGGCTATAGGCGGGCGGGCGCGGAGCTGTTGGGCCTCAGTCAGAGCCGGGGCGGCGACAGCGGTGCGGCTGCGGAGCGGGGCTGCCGGCACAGCGGTGAGTGCGGCGGCTCGCTCAGCGCCCCGCGGGCCCACAGGCCGCGGTTCCCTTCTCCGGGCAGCGGCCGCGGAGCCCCGCTCGTCCCCGTGGCAAAGGGCCGGGCCGAGGCTCGGTGGTCCCAGGGGGGCGCAGGCCGCTGTGTGCTCCTGCAGCACCGGCGGGGCGGGGAGGGCCTGCGGCGGCCTGAACCCCGGCAGTGTGCGGGGGTGGGGATTAAAAACGGGGGGGTACGGTGGGTCAAAGCGGGGGCAGAATCAGGGGGATACGGTGGGTCAAGGCATCCTCAAAGGCAGAGTTTAACCTCTTTTCTCTTAATCATTAACAGTCGCTCTCGGATTGCGTGTGGTGATTTGGACCTTCCCCTCTTTAGTGGATGTCCTTCAGCTTCCCATCTCAAATATTTAACGTTTGCTAGCGCTCCGTCTGTGCCTGAGGTGTCTTGGTGGGTGTTTAAGCGCTGGTTATCCCGAGGCAGCGTTGCTGGGGAGCAGCAGCTGGATGTGCAGGTGTGGATAAGGAGCTGCCTGTTAAGCATCTTGCCTCGTGCAGGGCTGCCAGAGAGGATCCTGGCCTTTCTCCTGCTCCGTTACTTGCCTGCTGAGTCACAGGGTAGGGCCATGGCTCTCTGAGCCCGGCAGGAAGTACTGAAGTTTGTCATCCAAACCCACAGGCTGAGCCAACGCAGTTTCAGGCCTCCATCTTACCAAACGCAGAGGGAGAAAGTGGTTGAACGTGTCTGTGGTTTGCTCCCTGCCAGGCATCCTTTAGAACCCGGTGGATCACGTTGTAG
Source organism: Vidua chalybeata (assembly GCF_026979565.1). Taxonomy (NCBI): domain Eukaryota; kingdom Metazoa; phylum Chordata; class Aves; order Passeriformes; family Viduidae; genus Vidua; species Vidua chalybeata. The sequence continues at coordinate 7,433,706 of NC_071551.1, read as the reverse complement.
AGGTGGATTAATACCCCGTGGAGTGCAGAGGAGCAGGCTTGGAATGCGCACATTTGTCCAGTTTCAGGGAGTGCTTTGGCAGGGGAATTAATACGTTGGGATCTGATAGAGTGCACTCAAAGGTCTCAGCTTTTTTCAGAGCACTGGTGGTATGAGAGTTACGGTCATAAGGACCTTTAAGTGTCAAGAGAGGCTTCCACTGATAAATGTGGCAGGCCTGTGTAATAAGACACTCACTAGGGCAGTTATTTCTATGGCTAAACTTTAGTGTTGCTTTTTAAATCTCCATTCAGATGCTTGCAGTGCTCAGCCATAACCCTGTATTGATTTTAGAGAAGTTTGGCTGCAAGATAGCTCACAAGGACAGGTTTTGGTGGTAGGGTTGCCTATAAAAAAATGTTGGGAAATAATTTTCAATTGGAGTAATCTCCAGTTGAGAGTACTGCATTCCCTGTGCAGGGTCAGATGAGGAATAAGTGGTGATTTCTTAGACTTGAGCTGGTAGTGAAGAAGGTCCTCAGAGCTGGCAGGGGTTGTAGCTTACCCTTGGAGTAGGTGCTCCTGGGCAGGCCAGGCAAACTGGAGCGTGTGGCTTCCCCTGAAGGGAGACAGTGACCTTGTCAGCCGATTATGCTGCAAAAAAAGGTTTAAGGCAGCGTGCTCGTTAAATGCCACCGGGGTGTTTGCGTGTTTGGCAGAGGACAAAGGTCCTCTCTGCCTTCAGTCAGCATTTCTGTGGTTAAACCTGGGCACGCAAGGGCTGACCCTTGTGTTCTGGATGAGTTGACTGATTTGATTGAGGCAGAATACGTCGTGGTGAGCTAAACAGCATCAGTTTTACCCTATAGCTCAAAGGGAGGCTTGTTTCTTGAACACAGGAGTAGGGAGTTTGCAAAAGGAGCATCAAGGATTTCTGGGGTAATGCAGTGCTGTGAAATGCCTCTTTCTGCAGAGGAGGGAGGGACTTGTGGTCCTTTGTCGAGGATGGAGTAATGTCTGACCTGGCAGACATTCCCAGTGGAAGTTGTTGCAGTGTGTGTTCCTGAAGTGCCTCCTTCGTGAAGGTCAACAAACAGCTGTAGCACTGCACTGAGAGGTCCTGGAAACTGGCTGTGCTTTCAAAGAATGAGCCACCAAATTCTGTGGCAAAGCAAAAATCATTCTAAAAAATGAAAGTAAGGTTTAGCAGGTGATAAACTCTGAAAGCCCTTCTTGGATAAGTGGGCATTCTTCCTGTTAGCCATTGCTCAGTGCGTCTGCAGAGAGCTAAGTGTGGGTGGGACTGATAAGCAGAGCCTTGCAGGGATTTATTTCTAGCTTGTGTGTTCACTGATAGAAGCTGGGTAGTGGCAGCGTGAAGGTCAGCTTGAAGAAGCTGTCTTGTTTCATATTTTAGTCATATCATGTGTCAGTGTGGGGGTCTGACTGAAATCTTAGACAACATGCAGGGGCAGGACAGCTGGAAGGGACACGGGAAAGCCAAAAGGGGGAAAGCAAAGGTTGCCTGTGCTTTTGACCTGGGGAGGGCAGAGTTTGCTGTGGGGGAGGAACGAGTGTGTGCAGCTACCCCCTCACAGACCGTGAGCCAGCAGCAGCATTTCTAAGGTCATGGTTTTTAAACTTTGCAGTAACTGTGGAAGGATTCATGACCATTTCTGTAAACAGGGTTGCCACCCACATTGGCTTGCCAAAAAAACAGCTTCCAGATAGTTGTGCTTCTGAGGCTGAGCTTTTTTCTGTGCAGATGGGCTGGGTTTGGTGCCAGTCGATGGCTTACAGGCATGTGTATGACTTGATTTTTAAAATGTAGCTGGGCTTACATAAGAATTCCCTTACTGCAGTTTTCTGAAGTGGATAAATGTAAGAAGGGGAAAAAGGAAGTATTCAAAAGACTAGGGGGATGGTTTTTTTTTCCTTTTAAGATGAAAAGTTAAGAGGAAAAACTATTTGTGTAAATGCTCAACAGGGTGTAACTATCAATGCAAGTTTTTAATGAGAGCTGTGGCTGCTTCTCTTTCGTCATTGGTTCCGTTTGGCTCTGAGCAGCTGCTGTGCATACTAAGAGCACTCTGTGCATGCTGAGAGCTATTGCACTCTGGTCTCTTATCAAAAAGAACTCTTAACTGATAGCAGAGAGTTGCTGTTTTGGGAGCTCTTTGCTGCTCTGACATGGTGAGGTGATGTCCCTTTAGATTTGTCATCTGCTCCTGCTGCTCTGTCTAGTCTAGGGTCTGATACTGCAGTTCAGGTCATTTGGAAACATCAAGAGATTGTCCCTTGCACATAAGGAAGTGATTTTTTTTCTTTATAATAAAAGTCATGGGACACTGGAAGAGCTTGCCCAGAGAAGCTGTGGCTGCCCCATCCCTGAGAATGTTCCAGGCCAGGCTGGATGGGGCTCATGGCAGGGTGTGTGATGGATTGAGCTTTGTGGTTCCTTCCAGCCCAAACCATTCAATGACTAATTCTAAGCTCCTTTTTTCAGGTACTAAAGATGTCTATCACCAAGATCCATGCCCGTGAAATCTTTGACTCCCGTGGCAACCCCACTGTTGAGGTAGACCTCTACACCAACAAAGGTGAGTCCTCAGCTGCAGGTGTTTATCCCTGGCCTAGAGCTGACAGAACTCCAGGCAGGCAGAGTATACAACCTGTCCTGTTCTAGCAGTGGAAGTGTGCTGACGTCTTCCTCCACACATAAAACTTGTTAGAACTTGCTGTGAGTCTTGCAGAAAAAGCCTCTGCCTCATTCTGTTGGATGAGTTTGCTGAGCTCGAGTTCCTGGCCTGGGCAGTGCAGAGTTTTTTGGAGGGTGCTGCTTCTTACAGCCTAAACTGTGGGAGAGCTGTTCCAAACCTGCCCTCCTTCCCTTGCCCCAGCATAAACTGGGAAAGCTCCTGGAAACTCTGTTCTTGAGCAGCTGCTAATGGCCCTGGTTGTCAGTGCTCCCCACACTCTGTATGAGTACACTTGAAGTTTAATTCTTAATTTGTCTGCAGTGGCTTTCTGTAATGACAGAGTCTTCTGCTGCACAGTTGAACTTTGGGTAATGATTTCTCCTCTGCCTAAGTATTTGGGCATGACTAAAGAACTTGTCTAATTGGGCTTTCACATGTAGCATCTTATATTTTTAATTACTGTAGGACTTTCCCTTGGTTTGTTAGTTGTTCATCCCACATCTTGATAGGATCTGACAAAAGCATTGTGCAACCTCATACCAATGTGATTTGGTGGAATGAGCAAACACAATGGCTGTAAATACACTGACTAAAGAGCTGATCTTTCTGCCTCAAAAGATTAATGCAGTCATTTAATGAGACTGCCCCCACTAAGCTCTTTGATTTAGTGGGATAAGGGAAAGACTGGAGGCTGAAGTTGGCATCTTGAGCCCCAGAGCAGGCTCCAGAGTGCAGATTTGCTCCAAGATCAGCATCCTTGGCTGAAGGAATGGGCTGTCTGTTCTCAGAAGAGCTCAGAACTCCTGTGAACAAAATAGTTCTCTAATTGTCCCTTTTATGCCATATCCTAGAAGAATTTAAGAGCTTGCCTTGCCTGAGCTCAAAAGCAGATGCAGTGAATGAAGCAATCATTTTTGGAAGGGGAATGGATGCCTTCCTTAACTCTTGAAATGTAGAGGAGGATTCAGTTTGCTGTTGATCAGTGTGAGGGAGATGCTGATAAATCGGTGATGCTGTAAATGAGCAGAAAGCCCTTGTGGGATCACTGTGTGTGAGCAGAGGTGTGGTTTGGAGCCTCCCTCTCCCAGCTGCAGGGCTGGAGGTGTGTGGCAGGCTGGGATGGTGTGTGCCTGGGGGGTGTTTAGTGGGTTTGAGTGTGCCAAGGTGTTTTTTCCTGTTGTGAACAGGTCTGTTCAGAGCTGCTGTTCCCAGCGGTGCCTCAACTGGAATCTATGAGGCTCTGGAGCTCCGTGACAATGACAAGACACGCTACATGGGCAAAGGTAAAGCTGGGCCCTGTCACTGCTGGGCTCCTGTCCCACTGTCTGTGTTCTGCACAAGGCCTGGCAGCTGAGCAGGGCCAGAGGGGACAGACAGGGAGTGACAGCAGCACCTGGCAGGCGTGGGCTGTGAGCTGGCCAGAGGCAAGGCAGACGTGGCTGGTTTCCCTGGGCATGACCTGGAGGGTGACTGCCTGCAGCAGTGCAGCTGCCTGGTGCTGCAGGGCAGGGCACCTGCTCAGGTGGGTGTGTGGAGCTGGGCACACCCAGCCAGGTGACAATGTCTCTGGTACAATGTGTCCAGGTGTACTTTGTTACCCTGCTCCCCTTGCACTGTGTTGAAGCGTGGCAGAGTGCTTTACCAGTGTTGTAATGGCATCTAAACTGCCAGCTCCAAAAGCCTCAGTCATGCTGCAGTTAGTCACAAGGTCTTTTCATAGCCCTTACATCTGTCAGCTCTGAGACTGCAGACTCCTTAGATCCCAGCATGTTAAATCCTGACCCTGAGCTTTTATGCCAGCTCTGTCCCCTGTGAATGTGCAGCTCTGCACTGCTGGTCCTGGAAGGTGCCTCTATTTCAGACCCCACAATGGCTACAGCCACTCTGGCTTTTTGTCTGCCATTACAGGTAGCCAGGATACTTAAGTTTGTGTTAGTGGTGTAATATTTTACTTGTCTGGAGACTGGCTGTGCGTTCTGAATAGAACCTGAACCCAGCAGTCACCAGGCTGGCTTGGGAACAAGTATGGGTGAGAATGAATAGCTGCAAACAAGATGCCATTACCTCATAAACATCCCAGTAGTACTTCTGGTGATTATTCTGAGAGCTTGGACAGGCAGGGCTCCTTCTTAACTTGCTGCTCTAAAAGCATTGATGATGCCTCTGAAGTGTGAGCAATCATCTTGACTTCTGGCTGGAAGAGAGAATTATTTTCAAACTTTCCTGCCAGGCAGGTGAAAAGAAGCTGAAATATTTTTTGCCTATTAAGAAAGAACAATTAAAGTGGATAACTAAATTGAACTTGGAGAGCCTTGTCTTAGGAGATTCATGGCTGTTAATATCTTAACAGAGAATAAATGCCTGGATGACTGAATGTCCCAAAAAACCTGAGGCTCTTATGCTCTTTACCCAGGGCACTTCTTCCTGCAAAGAGTAAATGTGTATTTACCCCACTGTGCTAAATGTGTGTGCTTAGACCTCTTAAGTCTGATCCTATGGACAGTTCTTAATGGCATTTAATTAGACTGTAGTTAACAGGCTGTAGCTGAAGGGCTTTGTCAGCTGGGAAATAACACGAGTTATGAAAAAATAATAATCAAATTGGAAGAGTTGCAGATAGCTGTTAGGCCTTTTGTAATAGAGGTCTGCAGACTTAGACCATTTGGAAAAGCAATTAATATTGTTTAGGATGCAGTCAAATAGCATTCATCATTCTGAAGCTTGGGTTTTTGGAAGTCTTTAAACACTGCACAGTAAATAAGGTGATGCTATGGCAGAGTTACAAAATAGTGTCAGGTAGTGAAGTGCCTGAGCTGTTGCATGTGTAACTTCTGGGGAAACCTTTTCCCTCCCCTTACCCCTGGATTCTCCGAGTTGGTAGGAGAGCCCATCCTAAAACCTTCCCTAAAAGCTGTGGTTCAGGCCCTTGAGGTTTGGGCTGGCAGTGGTGATGGCAGAGTTACAGAGACCTGGGTGGAGAGCCCACACAGGGCCTTGCACAGCTTCCTCTGCTCTTTGAGCCCTTTGTCTCTAGTCCACTGCTCAGTGCCAGGCTCCTGCTGCCTGTTTGTGTCCTCTGCTGCATTCCTCTGGGGTTGGCTGGGAGTTGTCACCTGTGCCTTGACTGGGGTGTCCGTTTCGCTTCTGCCAGGTGTCTCCAGAGCTGTTAAATATGTTAACGAGTTCCTGGCCACGGCCCTGTGCACACAGGTAATGGATGTGCTCCCAGTGCAGCCCTGGCACTCGGATGAGTCTCTCCAGTGCATGGCCTGGCAGACTAACCTGGCATTCCTGGACAAGTCCTAGCCAACGCCTCCTTCATGTGCCTCCCAGTCTAGCCAGGGCCTTTCAAGTGTTCACACCTGGCCAGAAGCTCAGCTTGGGCTGGGGTAGCATGAGGTGGTTTTCCTGGATGTTCCTGAGTTCCCCTACTAATCCCTGCATAACCTGTGTGTTGACCAGTGTCTGATTTGCTTGTTCCTTCCAGGTGTCTCAAAAGCTGTTGAGCACGTCAATAAAACGATTGCACCTGCACTGATTAGCAAGGTAGGAGCAATCTGTCTTCTCTTAACATCTCCCACAGCCAGGCAGTGTCCAAACCATCCTCTGGTGGGGTGTCACCTGGGGGGTGTCAGCCTGTGTGTTGGAGTGCATGTGAACAAACTGACCACAGCAATGGTTTTACTTAATTTACTTAATGAGTGCACATCTAACACGTAATGAAACCTTCTCCAGCAGCCTGGTGTTGTAGTGTGCAGAAACACTTCAGCCCCTGGGAGCTGCAGTGGTGCAGCTAGGATACAAGCTGATTTATGCTTCAAAGAGTGGCTGAATGATGAGGAGGAGCTAGGTTTTATCCAAGCAGCATAATTTGAAGGGAAGATCTAGAAAAGTCTGCTTGAATGAGACTCCTTTGTGCTTTGTGGGCACCAAGCCTGGCCTACAAAGGCTGATGCAGACCTAAGTGATAGTGGGTAAAGCGATGGCACATCCAGCTCAGCTGTCAGCCCTGGCCTGCTGCTGTGTGATAGTGACAGGAATTGGTCTGGTCAGCTCTTGGTAGCTGCCCTTGAGCAAGTGTTGGTGCCTGCCAGGGGTGTCAGTGCTCTGGTGGCTAGGTGAGGGTTTGTGTGCCTGTGCTTGGTGTCAAACTGTTTGTTTGCTTCCCTCTGCAGAATGTGAACGTTGTGGAACAAGAAAAGATTGACAAGCTGATGCTGGAAATGGATGGGACAGAGAACAAATGTGAGTGGGCTTTGTGTTGCACTGAGGGGTGAAAAGATAAAGATGGGTCAGTAGAATTCTATTTACCAGAACCAATAGCCAGTGTATGGCCATGTGCTGTGCACTGCCACAATTCCAACCACGGGCTGGTATTGCCGAGTCTCTTTTTATAACGACACTTCTCTAATCAATTTCTTCCCATTTCAGCCAAATTTGGTGCTAATGCCATCCTGGGTGTGTCTCTGGCTGTGTGCAAAGCCGGTGCTGCTGAGAAGGGTGTTCCCCTGTACCGGCACATCGCTGACCTTGCTGGAAATCCAGAAGTCATTCTCCCAGTTCCCGTAAGTCCCTGGGTGGGGCAGGCTAGGCCTTGGTTTGACTTTAGCCTGGTGCTCTTGGATCAAGCTTTAGAGTACGAGGAGTGTGACTGTAAGGGCTGTTACCACGTCCCCTGACATGTTCCAACCTGGCTTTTCCTGGTTCATTCAGGCTTTCAATGTGATCAACGGGGGCTCCCACGCTGGCAACAAGCTGGCCATGCAGGAGTTCATGATCCTGCCCGTGGGGGCAGAGAGCTTCAAGGACGCCATGCGTGTCGGGGCAGAGGTCTACCACAACCTCAAGAACGTCATCAAGGAGAAGTATGGCAAGGATGCCACCAACGTGGGGGATGAGGGTGGCTTTGCCCCCAACATCCTGGAAAACAAAGAAGGTGAGAATGAGCCAAGTGTGGGAGGAGATGTAACTGACAGCTGGGGAATGAGCTGATAGCCTGCCCAATATAATGACAAGCAGGATCAATAGGATCAAAGGTGTAGAACTTCCTGCTTTGTCTTTACTCTGTGTCTTACCTTGGCAGACATCCTAAGATGCTCTACTGATGTGGTCGGGTATTCCCTTGGACATCAGTTTATGCAGTTGGACAGGATGCTTTTTACTTCAGTGCCTCATTACTCTCCTTCCTGTAGCAGCTTAAGGGAACCTTGTGCCCTTCCAGTTGAAAAGTGATGTGGGAACTTCTGTGCACTGCAGGTGTTCCAGAAGTCAACAGAGATCAGTGGAGTTGTTTTTCTGCAGACAAAGAGGGAAAACAGCTTGTGCTCTGCCTGGTTGTGTGTGGGAGGGCACGAAGGCTTGCCTGGGAAGCTGAGGCAGTTGCTGCTTCCATGGCCAAACAGTTCTGTTCAGGAACCTGTGGGAGAGGCAATTTGCCTGTGGGAAGCAAAATATCTGTTCCTACAAAAACTGTACCAGAGGAGCTTTCTCTGCCTCTCCTGAAATGGAGCTGCTCACAAGGCAGTAGGAGAGGAGCTCAGCCCAGTTGCTTTTTGCTTTACAGCTGTTGGTTATGTTACTGTGGAGGGGACTGGTGACCTGTACTGCCTTTTTTGAAGATACTGAGACAGCACCAGCAGTTGTGTCATTTCTGAGTCCCAGTGTCACATGCAGCTTTGCTGGGTCTGTACCCTTGCAGACATCAGTGAAGATGACCTTGAATGACAATTACATTCCAAGGAATTTTTGTTGCTGGCAGCAGCTGCTTTTGCAGTTTGTGCTACATTAGCATCTTACAAAACACAACCAAACCCACACAAAAAGATCCCAAACAACAAAAGAAAACACTTTATCTGAGCTTCCTGCTGCAAACAGAGCCCAGCTGATCCCTGCTGCTCCCCTGCAACTCAGGGTCACTGGGACTCTGACAAATAGTAGCACACTGGGCAGTATCCAGAGACTTCTGCTGAGTGGTTCTGTCCCCTCTTGTGCAGGTAAATGTGCACGTGGAGAACAGGTAGATGCCAAGAGGGGTCTCGTCCTGGAGGCAGGCTCTGTCTCCCTGCTGCCAGGGTTTGGATGCTCACCACTTCCATGGTGAACACCTGCTCTGGAGCTAAAAGGGATTAGAGTGCAGGCACTGCTTCCTGCCCACATGCATAAAGTTGAAAGAGGATGTGGTATCATCTAGTATTAAGCTTTCTGGGCTGACATGTAGTCCTGCCTGAAGAGATTAGGAATCCCATAATGGTGTCTCAAGGGTATTACAAGCTAAAAGCAGCATTAAAGTAATATCTTGTTCCAGTCAGTTCAGAAGTGGGAGAATTTTAAGAACCTTTTCCTTTGGGCTTTCTGAAGGGGTAAGGGAGCTCCTTTGCCAAGTGAGCGTGCTGCTGTTGGGCAGTGAGGGGCTTTGGGGTTAGGATGCCTGCAGGCACTCAGGAGCCCCTGTGTGTGTTGCAGCTCTGGAGCTGCTGAAGACGGCCATCGCCAAGGCTGGCTACACTGACAAGGTGGTCATTGGCATGGACGTGGCTGCCTCGGAGTTCTACCGCGACGGCAAGTACGACCTGGACTTCAAATCCCCTGATGATCCCAGCAGATACATCTCTCCTGACCAGCTGGCCGACCTGTACAAGGGCTTTGTCAAGAACTACCCTGGTAAGTAGCTCATCAGTGAGAAACACAGTAGTAGTGGTGAATCAGGGTTGATTGCTGAAGGAGGGAGTTGGTGTGCAGCCCCTCTTACAGGAGAGCTTGAGAGCTCCTGCTTTACTCAGCCTCTCGGGGTCTCGGGAATGTTCTGGGAAGTGGGTAGCACTTGTCTGCAGCACTTTGGTACCAAAGCAGACCTTAGTGCTGGCAGCATCCTAAAGCTGCTGTGTCCCTCCACAGTGGTGTCCATTGAAGACCCCTTTGACCAGGATGACTGGGGTGCCTGGAAGAAGTTCACTGGCAGCGTCAACATCCAGGTGGTTGGTGATGATCTGACTGTGACCAACCCAAAGAGAATTGCCAAGGCTGTGGAGGAGAAGGCCTGCAACTGCCTCCTCCTCAAGGTCAACCAGATTGGCTCCGTGACAGAGTCCCTGCAGGCGTAAGTTCTGCCCTCTGGGCCAGGCCAGGGTGGGGAGGTGGATGTACAGAGCAGAGTCCTGTGCTGCTCCTTGGCAGTGCCACTGGAGCAAAGGCTGCTGGGCACAGGGCATGGTGTGAGCTGCTTCTCTTCATCTCTTGCAGCTGCAAGCTGGCCCAGTCCAACGGCTGGGGTGTGATGGTGAGCCACCGCTCTGGAGAGACAGAAGACACCTTCATTGCTGACCTGGTAGTGGGTCTCTGCACTGGCCAGGTTGGTATCTGCAGCTGCTGCAGTTTGGCTGTTTGCTTCATGGGATCATTTGGGGGTGAAGCCAAAGCCATGGTGCACTGCACTGCCTCCAGGGGTGCAGATTTGCTGTGTCTGTTTGCAGGGAGGTGATTTGTTAATGGACTGTGATAAGGGAACACTTTATCTTTTGCAAACTCGCCTTTAACCAGCAATGTCAAAGGTCTTGGCTCCAGTGGCTGTACTGGGGTTTCCTGGTCCTGCAGCTGACAGCAAATGCACAACCTCTATTGCTCCCGAGACCTGTTGTGTTTGCATGTCTGAGCCTGATGCCCAAGCAGAGCTTGTGGTGATGCTCATCACTCTGAGCAAGTTTTGTGTTGGCACTTCGAGTTCTTCACTAACTTTGTGATTTCCCTCAGATCAAAACCGGTGCCCCGTGCCGATCCGAGCGTCTGGCCAAGTACAACCAGCTGCTGAGGTGAGCCTGGGGCTGGGAAAGGGCTGCTCTGGGGCACAGCTCGGGCTTTGCCCCTCAGAAACTGCTGCAGTGCAGCGCATGGCAGAGGTGCTTGTGGGTGCAGGTGGCTGCTGGGTGGGTGAGAACAGGATCACACCATGTGATGCTGCACTGTGACACTCCTCTGTGCATGAGGCTGTTCTCTTGGCAGGCATCTCAAACGTTTGGGTGGAGTTGTGTCAGATGTGTGGCACTGCCCCACTGTGCAGGGGCTTGGTGGGAGCTGCCTTGTCAGTGTAGGGCCCCCAGGACCAGGTGGGCCAGGTGTTTCAGTGTGAAGCCTGTGCTAGTGCAGGGGTTCTCTGCTGGCTGCTGACACCCAGTGCTCTCTGTCCTTCATCAGAATTGAGGAGGAGCTCGGCAGCAAGGCTCGCTTTGCTGGGAGGAACTTCAGGAACCCTCGTGTCAACTAAGCGTGGAAGAGTCCCCTCTGTTCTGGTTCAGCACTAGATTATTTTGACTTAGATCACCATTACCTGTACTAGAAAGATAAGGGCAGCTGAAGGAAAAGACCAGTCTGCAGGTCCTCATCCTCTAGATGATCCCTTCACCCAGTGTTTTCACCAACTCTGGTCTGTTAATTGTAATGCTCTGCTGCTTCTGTAGAACAGTCCCTGGGGGTGTTCTGTGTATTTAACACCCTCGGGGGTCATGACATTGTGATTCTGGGCATAAACACTTTAGTTCCCTTCTCTGCCTGTCTCATCTTCAACGTTTGGAGCCGTGTGATTTGCAGTGCAGCAAGAGGTACCTGCAGACAGAGACAGTAGTGTTTTTACATGTGGTAAATAAAAGCATCAAACAACCCAACCATGTGTGTGGCTTGGAAGTATTTGGAGGCGTCTGGGGAGCAGGGATTCCCCCCTTTTCATCATGGAGTCATGGAATGGTTTCTGTTGAAGGGACCCTAAGGCTCATCAGAGTTTTTGGGGTGTCTCTGTCCCCAGAGTGGTTCTGTTACTGTGTGGGTACTGTCACAGGCAGCTGAGTTGTGACCTCAGTCCATTCCCAGACAGGAAAAAACAAATTATGACACAACCGAGCGAGAGGATGTCTAAGGCAGTTCTTGCTGCCTTTTTTTTTTCCGCGGTGGCAGGTTAGTAAGAGCGTAATTAATTCCCGATTCTGTTAATGACTCTTGCCGCTGCCCTGGCGCCGGGCTGTGCCCAGCACTGCCCCCCGGTGGGCGCGCCGGGCATTGCAGCGCACTGGCACAAACGCGTTCTGTGTCCTTGAACGTCGCGGTACAGCCAGCGCTGCTGCAGGGCACGTGTCACCCCGCCGGGGAGAATATCCTCCCTTCTGGGGTGGGAATAACAAGGAAACAACCTTCCCTGGGCACCTGGCAGCTCTGTTTCCTTAGGAGGTTTATCTCCTTTGTCAGGCTGCTCTTAAGAAGAGCTTTGCTATAAATACCAAATTTACCAGCCCCAGCTCAGCACCGGGCCAGGGCCTCCTCTCTCCCACATTTGTCCTTTCCCCAGGCCTTGCTCTGAGCTGTTTGCACTCCGTGGCAGATTTGAAGCCCACTGCACTTTTCACACTTAGCTGATCTCTGAATTAGACCTGTTAAATGAATAAACCAGCTAATTACACACAAATCCTATCAAGGGATTTTTCTTCTCTCAAAGAGGCAGCTTCTAATATCTGCAGAATGGTTTAGGAAGCCTTTTAGCAGAGCTGTGTTCAGGAGCACGAGTAGGGCTGTTCCTCACCTGGCAAGTGAAGTCCAAATGCTCAACCCCTTACCTGGGCCTCTATTTCCACCTGGTGGTTTTCTTTTAATAAGCATCAGGAAGCAAAAGGAGCTGGAAAATCAGGTCACTGGTTGCCATAAATCGCTCAAACCCCGAAGGGCAGTGAGGCTGTGATGAAATGAGTGACAGGAGCAGGGCCTGGCACCTGGGCTGCTGTGCTTGTGTGCAGCCACATCATTGTGGGGGAAAGCCAGGCTGGAATCCTGCTCTGCTCAGAGGAAGAGCTCAGTCCCAGCTCTGACAAAAGCCCCTTCCACGTGTGCTGGTTAACACTGCGGGCATGAATTCATTATCGTTCACACCTTGTCAGAGCAAGGTGGAGAGAACAGTTACAGGTCAATTACCAGGTGTGCTGTGCCTTAAAATAACCAGGAAATGGCAGGGTTGGAACATTGCTTGGGCTGTGCAGCCCAAAGCTGGAGTCAGCTGCCATTGAACCGTGTGTTCCTCCCTGCACTGCGAATCAATCCTGCCGTGTCAGATGCTGTGCTCACCTGTCCCATCAAACCCCTCACAGAAAGCTTTCAAGTTCAATCTCTGAGAGTATTTGGGCCAGATCAGCGAGGTGCTTCCAGCTGCAGCAGATTCAGGCTCTCCCTAATGAGGCTGCAGCGTTGAAAGGAGTCACTTGCAAAGGAAGAAAAGAGCCCCGAGTGGGGAAGTGCTGGAACGTGGGGCTGGGGTTTGTAGATAAGAATTTTAAGCGTGTTAGAGAAAAGTGAATGATTGGTAACGCTGTGTGTGTTTGGAGTGAGGGGAACAAGATTTGATTGCTGAAAATCAAGACCTAAACCTGAAGAGCTGGAGAGGGGGGGAGCTGTGTCTGCTCCTTAATCAGGGCTCAGCTCCTGCTGCTCAGCTCCTCACCTTTCCCTGCTGTCCCCATGGAGTTGGACTCGAAAGGCTGTGCTTTATAACAGAGAGGAAATGTGGCACAGCCAGTGGCTTTATTACTGCAATAATTTGCAGGGATGGCACTCCTTGGAGCAGAGGAGGCATCAGCTTAGCAAACACGAGCTGGGAGGCTGCTCTGAGAATAGCAGCCAGGCTTAAAAGCAGAGCTGTGGTGACTGATGGGCGAGGGGAGAGGCAGGAGGTGCTCTGGGAGCTGTTTGGGAACAGGATTTATAATGGGGTGATGCAAAGGAGTGCAGTGGGAAAGCTCTCCCATTACCCCTGGCTGTTTCTAGGTGTGTAGGGCTGGCTTTTCTGCCTTTTAGCCCAGCCTGCTCTTAGCACTGACTTCTCGTGTTGGTTTTGAGGCCTGGCACAGGCCCTGTCCCAAAGAGTTTGCCCTGGACAGGACGGAATGTTGCCATCCCTCAGTGATCTTGAGAAACCAGATGATTCAACATTTGGCTTTCCTGCCAGCCATCAGCCCCTGGTGGGAGTGAGGACATCACTCCTGACCATCCCTCAGCAGCTGGGGCTGAGCTGGGACACCGAGGGTGGCCGTGCCACGGGGACAGGGCTCAGAGCCAGCCCTGCCTGCCCCCAGCAGCTCTGGGGCTGTGGCAGCACTGGAGGAGCCGTGCCAGGCACCAGCTCAGGCCCAGCACTCCCTTGGAAAGCTTTCACTGCTGTGCATTTGTGTTGCAGGGTGAAATGATTTCCCTGCAGATAGAGCTGTGGGTGGGTGTGAGAACGCAGGAGCCTGGCTCCTCTGAGCAGGTGGGAATGTGACCTCTCCCTGCAGCTGCCACCAGGGTGGAGCTGGGGCTGGCCCAGCCTGGGGAGCCCCGCCCTGGTCCCTTCTGCAGGGAGAGGGACCCAGGGGGACCCAGGTGCCATCAGATGTGGTGCACTGTGCACGCACCTTGTGCTCCATGGATAGACACTCGGAGAGGGGACGTGCAGGGTGTGGAGAAGGGGAACAAGGAGAAGAAATAAAGCCAAACCAGCTGCAGACCTCAGTTCTGCTAGGAAAGCCTGGAGGTAAAAAAAGACGGAGGAAAAAACCCCACAAAAAAACAAGGAAGAGAACTGAGGAATGGAGGAAGAAAAGGGGTTGAATAAAGAACTCAGATGATAAAAATGACACATACAAAATAAACTATGAGGAAGAAAACAATCACAATGCCCAGGTGACTTCCTTGAGCCACACTTGAAGTGTGTGGTGAAATCTCAGGCCTGAAGCACGAGGCACAGGCGCAGCTCTGTCTGGAACCACACACATTTAATCATCCAGGTGCCACTTACAGGCTTAAGTTACAGGAGAGAGGAGGAATACGGGCTAATTCTGCAAAATAAACCCCTTGGACAAAGGCCAGGCAAGCTGACACCGTGCTGACAGCAGCGTCTGCAGGAGCATCCCGGGGTCAGTGTCCCCCTGCCGATGGGGCTGGCAGCAGCCACGGGGCCAGCGGGGGCCTGGGGGTGCCTGTGGCAGCCACGGGGGTAGGGTTCCCTTGGAAAACGAGCCAGGGAAGCACCTGGCCTGGAGCAGTCCCAGAGCAGGCTACGTGCTCCCAGGGAGCTCCAAAGGGCAGCTGTCTGCAGCTCTGAGCCTGTCCCCAGCCCCACACAGGAGCGGTGGGTGGCTCTGGCCAGGCAGACAGGTCTCTGTGGTGCTGAGCAAACCCTCCCAGGCTCCTGCCCAGCTGCTCGGGGTGAAGGGTGTGAACATCCAGGCTGGGCAGTGAGAGAGGCCCCGCCGGGAGCCGCAGGTGTGAGCCCTGAGCACCCAGACCTCGGCTCTGCTGTGTCATTTCCCTGCTGCTCACTTGTCTCACCTGTCCCCAGGGATGGGTGACACTTCCCAGGGCGCTGGGGAGGATTCCTCAGTCGGTTTTGTGCAGTGCTTTGAAGATAACAAGTGCTGAGGGGGAAAAAGAGATGGTGCTTGAAATGGAAATGTTCCCATTGCCGAGGCTCTGTTTTCTCTCCCTTCAGAAAAGTCCATTCAGAGGTGCCATCAAAGGCAGCAGTGTTGCAACAGCAGGAAAAGAGCAGCTACAAGGGGGAGGTGGGAGCCAGGCACCTCCTCCTGGAGGAGCAATTTGCAGTGGGAAGGACAAAAATGCAAATCTGAAATCAATCCATCTCTCCCTTGACTGCTTTGGTCATTTATAACAGCTCAAAGGGAAGTCGGTCACTTAGGACAAGAAGGGAAGCTTGTAAATGCATTTACTGCTTCCTGCACTGGAGGAGCAGTGTGCATTTACAGTGGGGTGCAGAAAGTGCCCAGCTGGGGAGTCCCACCTTAGCAGGAGAGGGAGGCTCAGCAGTGCCAGAGCAAACCTGTGAACAACCAGAAAGCAGCAGGCCAGCCCTGGCAAGCAGCCCCTGTTTTGGGCTCCTCTTCCCTCCCCTGGATATCAGATTCAGCTGTTTGACATCTGCTTCTATTGTGAGGGCTCAGTCGATAATTGATTATGAGCAATCAATTGATATTAACTGTAAGGAATGTAGAAGTGAGCCAGCTCTGTGCTGTGCTTGTGGCTGACAGTGCATTCCCTTTAGCAGAGTCCAGGAGTTTAGAAGACACTGAAATTGCCCCTCTTTGAGCTGTGTGAGGTCCCCACTGCATCTGCACAAGGCACCTTGTCCTTGTCCCTGTGCATGGCCTGGTGGAAAACTGCTTTGCTGTTGGAAAGGAGATGGAGAAGCCTCGAGATTTGGTGTGTGTGGCCATCGAGCTGGATGTGAACGTGCCCCTGTGCTTGTGTGAGTGAATGTGCATGAGCTCAGTGCCCAGTGGCTGCTCAGACACGAGCCTGGGAGCCTTGAGGGTGAAAAGGCACCAAAAAAACACAACAAAAACTCACCCCAAATCCTCCGGTGCTCGGATCCCTTTTCCATCTCCCTGCTTCAAAGGGCTGCTGCCAGTTTGTGATGTTGGTACAACCCAGCAGCTGGTTGGGGTTGAAAGCAAGTTAGTTCTATTTAATTTGTTTAGCAGGTTTCAGCTGGAATGTAAATCCCAGAATGGGTTCCTGTGCCTGTCCCTAGGTGCAGGCAGGATCCAGAGCTGAGCATCAAGGGGTGATGCAATTAATCCCACTCCTGAGGAAAGACTCATTAGTCATTTGCAGCTTCAGCACTGGTGCCTTTCAAGGTGCACAAATCTCTCGTTAGACACGTTTCATGTTCTGCAGATGCCATTTTGTCCCTTCTCCACATGCACTGGAACATGCCCAAGTTTACAGAAATGAGAGGAACGATTGTTAGGGCTGAAATTTTTTTGTTCCCTTTCAATGGGATTTTTTTTCCCTTTGCACGGCGCACATCCTGGGCTTTGATAAATGAGTCTCACCAGACACTGTGGTAAGCCAACCTCTGCTAATATTCATTATGCAGAACCCACTAGGAAATGGTCTGAGTCAGGGAAATTGAAAACCTTTAAAAGATAAAAAGGTTTTAAATTTTTTTTTAATTTAATGAGGAAACTAATTTATAACATTTTACATTTCTGGGATTTAAAATATTCAAAATATTAAACCCAGAAATTTCGTGGTTGTATGTGCTGTGTGTTAGAAACCTGCGAATGGTCACACAGGAAATAGAGCTCTTCCCCCCAAATTCCTGAGGTATCTGGGAGGTGTGTCGGGACACGGTTTGGTGGTGCACTGGGCAGGGTTAATGGTTGGACTGGGTGATGTCAGAGGGCTTTTCCACCTTAAGGGTTCTGTGACCCATGCCTTCAAAACTTCCTGGCCAAACAGAAGGGCTGAGCCAATACAGAGACAAGGCCCCTCCAGGCGGCAGGAAACGCGTTAGAAGGTGGCTGAGGATGCCTGGGGATCTGCAGGGAGCCCCGAGGTGGGGCTGGCTGGGAGCGGGTCCCCAGCTCCCTGATCTTCCCATCCCCAGGAGTTCTCCCTCTCCCAGAGGGACACAGAGTGGCTGTGGTCACCTGCCAGCTCAGCCCAGCTCAGTCCTGCTGGGAACTCGTTCCTCCAGCCTCCGAGAAGTTGCATAACTCAGGGAAGAGCACTGGGCTTTTTCAGGGGCTCTGCTGAGCCCCTGGCACTTGCTGCCCCCTCCAATGGCTGTGAATATGCCCAGACTGATTTAAATCTCATTTCCATGACTTCTGCTTCCACTGCAACCCATACAGCCACTTCTAGACAGAGATCTCTGTGGCCAGGGGGAGTTCACACGTATCCAGAGCACTGGCCTCCAAGTGGGATGAGCCTTCCAAAAATTCCCTGGTAATATCTGTGGAAATGAGATTTTAAATTCCTGAGATTTCTACAGTAAACAAAACAAAGCAGAAAACCCCCCAAAGCAAACAGTTTTCAGCTAAAGGGCTGGTATTCAGATATGACAAAGGGAAAGAAAGAATATAATCCTTTTTTGTGAGTGGAGTTAGGTCATCTGTAAAAGCCTCTCAGAATATTATCTCCCGAGCTAATCGCTGTATTGACATTTGCCTGTTTCATTAGAGCTGAGTTTTTACTGCATTGCTGAGGTTACAACCTGTCTCATCTGTCATGGTCAAGGACTGGTTTGTAATTTCATGACTGGAGAATTAAAGACCAAAAAAACCCCTCCATTATTTTAACTAGCTGGGCTGAAATGGTGATCACAAAATTCCCGGTATTGGTGTGTTTTTACTTCATAGTTCCTCGTTAGATTTTTTTTCTCATAGATTTTTGTTTCAATCAGTTGGCAAAGTGTCAGTTATTTAAAAAAAGAGCTACGTTAAAACAGATTTGCAGAGAGATAATTTTAAAAAGTTAAATACACCACATACACTGCCATATGGATGTCAAATAAAACAGGTGCAAGGGTTGGCAAAGGGAGAAAGAACCACCCAGTGGACTTCTGCCACTGTTTGGTTTTGTTCCCCTGAAATGAAGGGGATGGAATGGTAACAGGTCAAATGTGGTGTGATTTTTCCGTGACGACACCACCACCACCACCATAACAGTAATAATTTGAAGGTCCTGATGTTTTCTTGCCTCAGTGGATCTGGGGGTGCCCAGAAGAGCTGAACTCTGTGACTGAGGCCCCAAGGCCCTGGGAGGGTGTGGGAGATGGGAACCAGGCAGGGGCAGGGGCAGGACAGGGAGCCAGGAGCGCTCAGCAGAAACTCTGCTGCTCAGATCCTCACAGGTATCCAGGGGTAAGGAGCAGGGGTGTGAGGATTAACATTCTGTGTGGGTCCCCCACCCCGTGTGGCACGCTGCAATTCAGGTGTCTCTGTGGATTTGGCCAATTAGGCTTTCTCTGTGCCAGCAGTTCCCACCTCCCGGGAGCGCTGGGGGACAGAGGCACAAACATCCAGAGATTCCCACTCTGCCTTGCCAGAGCCTGCCAGGATCTCACAGGGACAACCTGCATCAGCATCAAGTATTTTGCACACAGAACATAGAACATGCCCACCCATCCCACCAGCCACCTCTCTCCACTTGGGTGTGACCCACGAAAATCTGCAGTGACCACACAGAGGAACAAAGGCCTCCCTCAGCAGCATCTGGGGGTTCCTTGATCTCCCTTGTGTTAACTAAACCCCGTGGCTTTAGCTGGGAGAAGATTATGGGACAAGCTCTGTGGCTTTGTTTATTATTGTCCACAGGGAGAGCTGCATCTTTGACCAAAAAAAAAAAAAAAAAAAAAAGACAACCCAAAAAAAGCAGCAGCTTCAAGTGCTATTCCTGCAGCAATCCCCTGGCTATGAACCAAACTCATAATTGGATCACTTGTTCGTGGTGTGAGGATGTGGCTCTGCCTGCTAGGACTGGCTGGGAATAATTTTGGGGGCTACACAGATGTTTATTACACAACAGAATCCCAGAGCCCCAGACTGGCTTGGGTTGGGAAGGACCTCAAAGCCCATCCAGTGCCACCCCTGCCATGGCAGGGACACCTCCCACTGTCCCAGGCTGGCCCTGGGCACTGCCAGGGATCCAGGGGCAGCCACAGCTGCTCTGGGCACGCTGTGCCAGGCCTGCCCACCCTGCCAGGGAACAATTCCTGCCCAAAATCCCATCCAGCAGTGGGAAGGCGTTCCCTGTGTCCCTCCAGCCCTCGTAAATCCTCTCTCTCCATCTTCCCTGCAGCTCCTGCAGGTCCTGGAAGGCCACAACGAGGTCACCCCAGAGCTTCTCTTTTCCAGGGTGAACAACCCCAATCCTCTCAGCCTTTCCTTGTGCCCCATCCCTCTAATCAAGGTGGTGGCCTCCTCTGCACTAGGATACACACATTATACATATATTTATGAGGCTATTCCCCCCCCAGGAGTGCTTGGGTTTGTTTAAGAACAAAATCTGGCATCAAAACGTTGTGAGTAAACATTTCCAATCCTTGTGTGGCCACTCCCTCAGCAGGGCAAAGGAGAGCAAAGAGGAAGAGAAGGGAGAGAGGCTGCTGTGGAGAATTTCCCCATCACAGAGAGCACGACTGGGAAAAGCTGAAGGCAAACCTGCCACCGTGGCAATTCATGGAGATTTTAATGCAGACATCCAGAGGCCAAGGAACATGAAATTGTAATTAGTGCAGAAAATAGGAGAGATGGAATCGGGCTCTATGAAGGACAGCCTAAGTGCAGCTCTGAGATGGCTGTGTCAGCCACTGAGCTGATGTGCATTTCCAGACCCTTATCTAAATTAGTTATTAGAACACAATCAGCTCTGTGTCTCACCCTCTGGTGGCAATGCCCCCGAAGTTATGCTGGGGATAAATTTGTCCTGCATGTTCCGGGCAGAGAACCGAATTCCTCTGATGTGCCGAGCTCAGATCTCCCTGTGTGTTCCCTTCTCTTCAGTGAGAACAGTTCCCACTTCCCCCTGCTGAAGGCAATAACAGCCTCAAACTTACCTCTGCAGCACCACTGGCACCGACCACGGAGACAGTTTACAGAGACAGCAAACAGTTGGGGTTACACGGGTGTAATTGAGGGCAAAATCTGCCCTGACATATCCGAGTGCCTTTTCAGAAGGAAGATATAATTTCACATGAAAATGCTCAGATGCCCGGGAAGAATGTGTGACTTTCTTTACAGCCATGTGATTTATTTTGCTGGCCTGTGGAGGAGAGGTGAGGTTAATGTTAAATAACAAGTTTGCTCTATTTTCAGCTCTGGTACCTTCGTGTTATCTTGTCTAAATATGTGATAACTCAGAGATGAAGAAGCTTAAAAAATCTCCTAAGTGACCAAGCGTTTTATTAATTGCTACCCAGTAATTTGGAATTCTGCTGTTGTGTCAACTTCCTCGCTGCACAGAGCAGCAAGAAGCAGCATCAGCTGTTTATCCAGAAAAGCACTTATGCATAATCTGAACATTCAGTGCAGGGCCAGCAACAGCAGCTGAATGTGACTGATCCAGAGTGTGAACCTTGGAGGGCTGATGGGCTGCAGCTTCTGACAGAGCCATAAAATTCCCTGCCTCGCCTCCCATTGAAGACACTTCACGCACATTTACTCCTAAGGCTGATGACTGTTCACTAATTCATGAGAACGAGCCAGCCCGGGGCAAACGGCGCACGTCGGACACGTCCAGGACAGAGGGACTGAGCACAGCAGGGCTGCTCAGCCTGGGGCACCGGGGTCATCCTCACCGGGGTCATCCTCACCGGGGTCATCCTCACCGGGGTGAGCATCCCTGAGTGTCCTTGGGCACAGGGGTCATCCTCACTGGGGTGAGCATCCTTAAGTGTCCTTGGGCACAGGGGTCATCCTCACCAGGCTGACCATCCCTGAGTGTCCTTCGGCACTGGGGTCATCCTCACCAGGGTCATCCTCATGGGGCTGAGCATTCCTGAGAGCATCCTTGGGCACCGGGGTCATCCTCACTGGGGTCATCCTCACGGGGCTGAGCATCCCTGAGTGTCCTTGGCACCGGGGTCATCCTCACCAGGCTGACCATCCCTGAGAGTGTCCCGGGACAGGGGAAGCTGTGGGATGGGCTGGGATGAGATGGGCTCTAAGGCCCCTCCAAACCAAACCATGCAGCGGCTCTGTCAATTTCCCCCTGAGCAGCACCAGGGAAGGCTCGGGTGGGACCTCTGCAAGGCCTGTGCCGCCAGGCCGGACCTCTGCAAGGCCTGTGCTGCCAGGCCGGACCTTTGGACGTTGAGAATTTCCTCACGTTAAGGGTGGTCGGACGCCGGCAGGGGCTGCCCAGGGGGGTTTGGAGTCCCCATGGCCGGAGGTGTCCCCATGGCTGGAGGTGGCTCTCAGTGCTCTGGGCCGGGGACAAGGTGGGCATGGGGTCCCAGAGCTCCTTTCTAACCTCACCCACGCCGTGACGGCACAGCCGACACCTGGGCTGGGAGCAGCGGGGGACAAAGACACCTCAAAACAACCCCGGTGGCGCTCGGGACGGCGATCACGGAGCCGGCCCGCAGAACCGGGGGAAGGAGGGAGGGAGGGAGGGAGGGAGGGGCGGCTCGGCTCGGCCCCGGCGGGGCTCCCCTCTTTCCTTCTCCTTCCTTCCCCTCCCTCCCTCACGGCCGCCTTTGTGCCCGGCGCCGCCCCCGCCTCCCCTCGCGTTTAAATCCCCTCCATCCCGCGCCGCCATTGGCCGGCGGGTCACGCGGCGCGGCGCGGCGGCCAATGGCGCGCGGCGATACTGGCGGGGCGCGCGGCCGGCGGCGTTGCTGGGCGCCCGCGGTGCGTGCGTGCGTGAGGGCAGGGGCGGGCGGGGGCAGCGCGGGACCGGCCGCTCCTCCTCCTCCTCCTCCTCCTCCTCCTCCTCCTCCTCCTCCTCCTCCTCCTCCTCCTCCGTCCCCTCCTTGTTCCCCGGGAAGATGCCCCTGGGCTGCCGCTGCTGAGGCACCGCGCGGGGTCCCCGCCGCTCGCTTCCCCCCCACCCACCCTCGCGCCGCCGCCGCCGCCGCCGCCGCCGCCGCTTTGTCCCGGCAGCGCCCCGGAGCCGCCGCGGATGGTGTAGAGCCCGCCGAGGTGGGTGGGCCGCGGTGGCGGGGAGAGGCCGCGGCCGGCCCCGGGGAGCGCGGGGAGGGCGCGAGCCCCGCCGGGGCTGCGGGGATGCTCCCGCGGGGAGCTCCGGGCGGCTCGGCGGAGTTCTGCCCGCCGGGGCTGGGCGCCGTGTGCTTGGGGGTTATTTGTTTGTTTTATCCGCGTTTCCGTATTGATTTCTTTTATTTTACCGCTCGTCTGCCGTGTCTGCCTGATGCTCCGCGGGAATAATGTGCTCGGGGAGAGGCTTAACTTGTGAACCATCCGAATAAAGGGGGTGTATGGCTTGTATTTGATTTAAGTGCACGCACACGGGTGGACGGCTTAGCTGTTTAAAAGGCACGCTTGCTTTCGTGTGTGTAGGTATGGAATCCTGAAATGAAGATTTTATGCAAATTGATTTAATCATAACATTTTCGGTAGCATAGGAAGGGGTGGGGTTTTCTCTTCTTTTTTTTTTTTTTTTTCTTCTTTCGTTTGTTTTGTTTTGTTTCCATTTCTCTTTCTAAAGCGTGAAAAGAAGATGCCCAGAATCAGGAAAGTAGTAGGAGGTAGACAACATTGGAGGCTTCATTGCTGAAACTGACTGCTCAAGAAATTGCTGGGAAGAAAACAATATGATTCATTGTTGAGGTGTCTCTGCCCTTAGATTTATTTTTACAGGCTGCTTGCAGTTATTTTGGTTTGATGAGTTCTTATGCTGAGTTTTTCCTCGAAGCAGCAGCGTTCTTGGAGATGAGGAGCTCAGAGGGTTTTTATGCAGTCAGCAGGCTGCTGTCTGATGGCTGTTTACTCCTGGCTTACACTTGGCCAATTATTGAAATCAGAGGTGTTATTTCGCTTGTGCACCCGTGCAGCTGAATTGAGGAGCCTCGTGCACTAGGTCATCCTGTTAGAATTCAGTAAAAATGCGTTCTCAGAGCAGATCTGAAGTGACAATTCAGGTGGTGTGCCTGTTCTAAAATGTGGGGTTTAACCGGATAAAAATGAACACCGTGTCAGAAGTAGTTCTTGGTCGTGAAAGGCACATGTCAAATTTTTGAATAATGTGCAACGTACAACATATTATTGTTTTGTTGTTCTGCTATTGCCGGGCAAACATTGTGGGGCTTTCTTCCTTTTTTTTTTTTTAATTTTTTTCCTTTTGATACCCAGCTCCCTTAGACTCGAGAAACCCATGGTGGTTTAAGAGGCGTGGAAACGTTTCTGTGATAATAAAAGCACTTGTGGTAAAGCCGTCTCCTGCTGGTTTCCGTGCCCGAGTTTGCCCCCGGGATGGCGGAGGGGGCTGCTGTCCGTGCCCGGCTGGCCGGGGGGCGGCTGTTTTGGGTGTTTTGGGTGTTTTGGGTGCCGCGCTCCGGAGGGCAGCGCAGGAGCTGGCTGCACACAATGCCCGGGCTGCGAGCTCATTGTTCTTGTGCGCCCGCCGCCGCCGGGACTCCGCCGCCTCGCACGGCGCCTTTCTCCGCCGAGCAGGGGCACACCGAGCCCCGGCGGCGCTCCCTGCCCTTCCCCGCCTCCCCAGCACGGCCTGTGGGTGCCTCGGGGAGGGGGAAAAGGGGCGATGGGCGGCCGCAGGGCGCGGATGCGGCGGGAGCACGCGAGGTGAGGCCGGGAAGCGCCGTGCGCTCCATTGAACTTTCCTTCCTTCCCTGGGCTCCGCTGCTCCGCGCGTCCCCGCGCTGCCCGTGGGGCTGCGCCGAACTGCTGCCAGGGCACCGCGCGTCGCGTAAAAGCCTCGGGATGACAAAAGCGAGAAGGAAGTGCAGAGGGTTGACTCCAGCGTGTGCGCGGTTTCCCTTCCTGGCGATTGTTTCAGGCTTTTGTTTTGCCGGCAGCAGCTGGGGAAAGGCCCAGAGCAGCTGTGTAGAATTGTGGGGTGTCTGGAGCTGGGGGGCACCCCCAGGATCACTGAGTGCAGCCCCTTCCTCCTCGCAGGGCTGGGCTGGTGCTGAGGATGTAAAGGAGCAGCTGCTGGCTGGAGATTTGGGGTTGTTGGGCTGGTGAGGCACGGTAAAATCTCAGCTGGCTAGCTGGTGATGCTGAGGTTGCAGAAGGGAGTGCAAAATAACGTGGTTGTTGAGCAAAAGTTGCCAGTGTGCTGGATCCTTTGGAAAACAGGAAGCAGTGACTGTCACAGTTTAATCATGAGGTCCCTGAGTTTTGGTTTTGCCTCTTTAGCTGACTTCAGTGTGTAATTGGGGCGCATTACTTCATTTTCCTCACCTGAATAAAATGTGGTGGTTGCCTCTGGATTGAGGACATTTTTGGGTATTTTTCTCCCACTCCCGGCTTTGGTGTGGCCAGAGACTGTGGCTATTGTCTGCACGGATGCTGTGGTGTGAGGTCAGAGAGGTGCAGTGAAGCACTTGTGCTGCCTCTCCGTGGCTCTGGGATTCCTGTGCCGTGTGAATTTGCACTCTGCAGAGCCTGGGGTGGGTAACTCTGCCCCTGGACAAAGCTCCTGACGCTCCTGTGCAAAACAGGGAGCATTTCCTGGGCAGAAAAGGCGAGTGGGACCAGGAGAGACAGCCCTGCCCTCAGCAGTCATCCCTGGTGGCTTAGCAAGCAGTGATTTCTCTGCATCCAGGGGTTTGTTTTACCTTGCTGGGGTTTGTTTGCTTCCTCTGGAGTCGTGGCTGCAGATTCAGGGCTGCCACAGCAAAGTGAGTGACAGCATTCATGGGTTTGAAGAGATGTGTGTGTGTGATTTTTGAAGCTGTGCCAGGGGAGGGTCAGGCTGGATTTCAGGGAAGTGTTCTTCCCCCAGAGGGTGCTGGGCACTGCCCAGCCTCCCCAGGGAATGAGGCTGCCGGAGCTCCCAGAGCTCTCAGGGATGCACTGGGTGGGATTTTGGGGTGTCTGGGCAGGGCTGAGAGCTGCACTCTGTTCCTCATGGTCCCTTCCAGCTCAGGAGATTCTGTGACCCTGCAATTGTTAACACTGGTTGCAGCTTAGGTGAGAAAAAGGGCATTTTGATGTTGTGCTTTAATAACTGACTTTTTAAAATAGCACTCAATCTGTAAATTTATTCTCACAGCTCCGAGCTGCATCTTTCTGTTGAAGCCACGCCGGGTGGTTGTTTAGCCCATGAAGAACTTCTTTCACTTTTGGGAGCGGGAGGGGACACAGGTGTGCCAGGAGCACACGGAGTTTAGAGTGTGTGTTAGTGGAGGGGTAATGGCCCTGCAGAAGGTGCCTTGTCCTCCCAGCAGGGCTGTTCACAGCTCGCATTGCCCGAGGGGGCTCTGACTTCATTCCGAGCTCTGTGAAGGACCCTGGGAGCCTCAGTGCCAGGTTACACTCTGCTCTTGGTGTGTGAACAGTGCCCGGATTGTGCTTAATTTCTAGTTGGAAAAATAATGACAATTGGAAAACAATTAGTTATTATGTGATCCTGAAATGAGATGAGGGAGCAAGGACATAAATTATAAAGCGGTGGCTGGGGTTGGAGTTAACCATTAAAAAACCCAAACAAACTCAAAACAACCAACTCTAAGTTCCTAATGAACTGGTATTTGGGTTTTTTTTAAGTGGCATCCTGGCTAGACTAACTATTTTTAATGTTCAGCTATTTTTCACTCTGGTTTTAGTATATGTTGCAGTTGTCTCAGTTGCATGAAGTCCTGCTTCACTTAAAGGGATGCATACTCTCTGATTTTAGCTCAGAGCTTAAATTTAAATCAATAGGTTTAAAATGCGGCATATTTTTAAGCGAAACCTATCTTTGAACCGTAACAGAACAACCCCCCTATTGATTGGAAACCTGTTTATTTAATGTGCTTTTTTTCAAAGCTGCCTGAAACGAAGTTTGCAGGTTTGGGCCAGGGAGATGGGGGGGGCGAGCGTGATCAGCTGCTCTTTGGGAATGGCTTTTCCAGCCAGCTGCTGGGGAGAAAACCCGCGCCCTCCTTGCAGTGATAGAGGTGTTGGGCAGCAGGGTCCACAAGGCAGCTTTGTGCTCCGGCTGTGCCTTTGCCAGCAGCGTTTTCCACAGGCTTTGCTAATGTTGGTGGCTGTGCCCAAGTGCTCCTTTCAGAGAGGCTGATGGGGGAACAAAGGAGCAAACAGGATCTGAATGCTGCACTGGCTCCTTGTGCCTTCGCAGCCCACGGGGGCAAGGGCTGCCTGCAAGGGACTGAAAAGCACAAGCAGATCGAAATATTGGCCTGGCTGTGCCTGCCTCAATAGGTGTTGTGTGCCTGGGCTTCGGGTTTGTTTTTTAATGCAAATGTTTGTTAGTTCACTGAGCACCCGCAATTGTACACTGACCTAGAGAAAAGTGAGACTAGCCAGGGTACAAACATCACTTTTCCCTCTGTGCCCAGCGGGAGTAATGGTCACCGTTTTTATTTTGTAATTCTTAGAAACGTGTATTTGGAATGCACTGTGTCAAGGTGCTGGTTTTTCTCTGGATTCCAGACAGAAAGGGTTCCATTTGCATTTGCCATCTTAATTATATTAGAAGTGCAGTTCTGAAAATGTGGATCACTTTAGGTATCATATCAATGCCATAGATTAAAAAGTAAGTTTTGATGATTGAGTTACTGAAAAATGGGCTATTCTCTGACTGTGTAGGTTGTCTTTTGTTCTTCCTTCAGAACATGAGGAAATGAGAGGCCAGTTCACATTATAAGATTCAGGATAAGTGGAGGAAAATGAGTGCTCGTTAATTTTGAGGTCTTAGTTAATCTATGTATTTAATCTACTTGTCTGTAATAAAAAAAAAGTTACCATGGTATTATTAATCCCTGGTACTGAGAGTCACTTTTGGCCTGTTTCAGATATGTAACAGGATTTCTCTTTTATTATGATGGCTGTTCCGTGATCATTTCTAGTACAGGCAGTGAGGGCTGGAGTGTAAATTTATTTTCCTGATCAGCAGAACTACTGAAGGTTCTGCTTTAGTGTTTCTGCCGAGGAGACAGGAGCTGATAAGTCCTGAAGTTTGCTCCCTCCATCCCTGCTGCCAGTGAAATCCTCTTTTTTCCACTGTCCTTCCTAACAGTTGAGTGGGCAATAACATGGTTGTGCCTACGGGCTCCTGGCTGCCAAGCAAAACCCCAAATGCTGCTTTCTGTCTGGCCATGCCTTACTGGGGATGTAATTAATTAGAGGGTTTTTTCCTATCCATCTGCTGGCTTGCACAAAACTTTCAGGAATGTTGGTTATTGCTGAGATGACTGTCGTGGCAGGCTGGTTGGAAATTCATTATGCACTACGAGTTACTGGCATGAAATAAGAGAAGGAGGGAATTGGGGAAGGGGGAAGGGGGAACTGAGGTGAATTAGGGAAGTTTGTTTTCTCTGAGGAAAGGGGATAAAGAAAGAGAAAGGAAGTTGTGTCATCCAGTGCTAATAAATATTTCTGTCTGGGTGATGAGCAGTGTCTCCTTTATGTTGGTCCTTTTCATGTGGCCAACTGGTTTGGAGTGGAAGCAGACAAATTGTTGGGCACTGGGCCCATCTTCCTGCAGATTTTCCTTCTTTTTTTTTGGAGCTCTTTGGAAGCACTGTAGTGTCAGCTGGTCTGGGAGCAGGCATCTCCTGCAACTGTTGGTAAAATGCATAGGGGAAACACTCTTGTCATGTACTAAAAATGAATAAAATCAGTAAGGAGCAGAAATTCTTACTGGTGAGAAGGCACTGTTTAATCTTTTAGAAAGCCCAGCTTTTCCTTGGTTTGATGTGAACCTGTGTGTGTTTATGCCATTTTCCCCACAAATGCCAGTGTTAGTCATGCAGCAGGTGTTCACGGCCATGGCAGCACGTGGAAGGTGCCAATTTTCCTCCCCTGAAGGACAGGTGACTTCCAGCAGCCCTTTTGTGTCTGTGCTTTAGGAAATGGCTCTGGACACTTGACTCAGAGTGGCTCTGACTCCTGGGATCTCAGCCCTGCACTCAGAGCTTGGCTCAGCAGACTCTGAGCACTGCCTGTTCCACAACCACCCATGTATTGCACAAACTGACACATGGTCTCATTTTAGCTAATGGCTTTAAAATTTTAACAAAAACTGAGCCAGAGAGGCCTTTTCTCTATTGCTGCTGAGGTCACAGTGGTCTGGAGGGAGCTGGTAGGACTGCACCATGGTTTAAACCTGAGCACCTACAGTAATTATGTGGTTGAATTGCAGAGTAAAGCAGGATGATCTAGACTTGAGTGTTTTGGTGTGGTGAAATAGAGAATTAAACCAGAATATGATGGTTTCTGTCAAAGCTTACTGTTCTGGCAACCGGTTTATTCCCTGGTTTAAAGAAAAATGGCAAATTCAGTTAGTAATTAACTATGCATTATAGGGTGTTAGGGGATCAGCAGCTTTGTGCTAAATATCAAAGCTATTAAATGTATGTGTTTAAGAATTATGACTCTTCTTAAACAAGTGCATATATGGCAGTAGTCTGCTGATGCCAGCATCCACAAGGGACTGGAATATGTTTACATGGAAAGTGTCATGAATATGAAAGAAGAAAGTGCTGTAGATCATGGAATTCTAGTGCTTGAAGGGTCGTATTTCCCTGAGAAATACCCAGTAAAAAATGGTGGTGTCAGACAATTGGGACCTTCAGATGGGCTTTGAATGAAGAAAGAAGCCAGGTTCATCAGAGCAGCTGCTCCCTGCTTTAGGGGAAGGAAACACAATTTCCCAAAGGCTGTGTGTCCTTTGGTGCCTGGTACTGCC